>NC_054398.1:11653267-12005767 GCF_017976425.1 Toxotes jaculatrix
TCTGTCTCCAAAGAGTGATATTCAAAGTGTCGGAGAGGACCAAACAAAAAGAGGAGAGAAATGGGACAAGAAAAGAGGGAGGGATTAAGATGGAAAATGGAGCATGAGTGGGAGGGCGGTGACAAGAGCAAGAACAAAAAAGGCAAAGAAGGAAGAGTGCAGGGAAAGATGTGGGACAGACGAATCTTCTCAAGAGTGAGAATGAGTTCATGAAGCTGCTGAGTGGATCAGACTCCTGTGTTGTCAACTGTTCCCTCTGAGCACACCAGTCAACCAGCCGGACTCAGTGCAATGCTATTACACACCTATTTGGCCCCAAGGCTTTTGTGAGTCTTGGTGCAGCAATAAAAGCACCTAGTGCTTGGAAATGTGGAATAACAGACGAGCTTTTACAGGGCCCGGTGGCATGGCCCTTCTCTGAGAGGTTCACCACACAAGCAGTGAATCACACACACCACATAGTCACCCATTCTTCAAATGCTTCCCTGCTTTCCAGTCTCAGCGTCTGACTCACAACTTGCTACTGTACCAGCTCAGCCAGTCACCCAGCCTGATGTGTCATCCTCATCTCTGTTACTGTTACATTGCTCTTTTTCCCTTGACGTCCAGGAAAATGAATGGAACAGGACAGTGTTGGTTTGTTTTCAGTTGGGACTGGGATTTGGTGACTTGCTCCAAAGACTCATGAGAAGCAACTAACAAAGAGGGGAACACGATCTAAAAATACTAGACACTGTCTCTGGGACATTCAGATCCTCCCTCGGAAACTAAAACAATCTTTGGCTTTATTCACTAACATTCATCTGCCCAAGGGTAGCAGACTTCTGTAGACTGCACACACCCATGGCTTTGTCTTTCTGAACAATTTGGAGCAAATCTGGCACAGTTTCTACCAGGTGTATTCACGGTGCTCATCACATGGCAAAGTACAGTAGGTACATAGCAGCACCGTCTCTCTGACCTGCGGTAAAGACCCAACTCTCAGCTTGATTTTAACATTCCAGTTTAAACAGGGGCTAGTAAAGACATCTCTTGATCCTTACCACAGCCTCAGTTCCCTTTCTTTTTTTCTCGCACTCACGCTGCGATTACCAGCAATTACATATTGTTTCGATATTCACTCAGACGACATAAAGAGCAGAGCGTTGGCTGCCAAGTGCACAATCACAGTGGTGCAATTACCCAGCATAGCTGATAAATGACATATGGACCCTTTAAGTTCAGAGCAAGATCATACAAATAAACTGAAGCCACATACCTTATCAGGGGTGCCTTTTTACTACCATGATGTCATTTTTCCCACTTAAAGCTGGGGCGCTAACCCCTTACCACAATTACTTTTTTCTTTTATTAACAATGGAACATCAGCTGGGCCTCTGTGGAGAGATTGCATCACTGAAATTATTCAAGTCTCTTGGAGCAGCAGCAGAGGTCTGAGTCAAGTCTGAGAGAGCTGAACTAACTGAGTCCCTGACCAACTAAACACCATTCATAAATTTCTCCCAGACTGTAGCCAAGTGCACAAGACCTGGTGATGTGTGGACTGTTTGACTCTGTAGTCAGGATTACACACACAGTGTGTTGTCCTCAAACATTCTCTGCTGGCTCTCGCTGCTGGTTTGAAGGAATGGTGGTTGCCTACCATGCCATAGAGAGGAAGGTATTCAAGCGTAAGATAAGAGCACGTCCTTGGTTAAAATTTTCCACTTGCAGCTCTCCAGATAGCTTTCACTGTCCCTTCAAAACACAACAACAGAGATTTTGGTTTTCACTCTCAGAGCTTTGTCAAGGCTTTTAAAATTTCAAGTACTCTCAAAACTTTATGACCTTATATTTCATTTTAATTGCCCTCCGCTCCTCTGTCTGCATGCGTGATATGCAAGGTGGATAAGGCATGCAGAGAGTCTACTCTAGAGAGAAAAAAAAAAACCAATCAGATGGGAATATGTTCATTTGTTATCCTTTTCCTGGAACTGTTGCACACATATACTCCTCCACATAGTTTTCAGTGCATGAACTTCAAATGTGTCTTTTTTGTGAAAACAAAAGGTTGATGTAATTCTTGGTCTTTAAATTTGTAATGTAGCACATGAAGAGCACGTGATATGACAACCCTTCCTTTATGTTATTTCTGTGATGTGCATTGCTTGCATGTAACACACACTTACCCAGTGCACATTTAAAATACATCAGACATAGACAGTCCCCAGTCAGTGGAAACAGAAAAGGGAAATAAGATCAAAGACGTGAAGTAATCTCATTTTACATGGGAGCAGCTCTTATTTATTTATTTAGGATTTCTGCTGATTTAAATATTTATACATATTTCTTAAATTGTGGCTCCTATTTCTGACTGAATCTTTGACTAAGATCAGGGTGTGTTTTAGTGACCAATGGTCCTCACATGGCCCCTAAAGACCCACTAGGCTTAGATTAATGGCTTTCCTGCTGCCCCAGAGATTCAGGCTGTGCCAACACAAATGGCTGGGCACGCGAAGTTGGCATGACAAATTGAAGTGAGGGCAAAAGGGCAAAAGGCAGAACCACAGCCCTGATTAACAGTTTTTCTAGTGGAGCTACATAAAGGCAGCATTAGGACCACAATGCTGAGCTGAGAGGTCAAAGGCGCGGGGTTACAGACCCTAGCTTGTCCCTCTGTCTCAGCCTTTTAATGGGCTGTGACAGGGTTTCCGATCCCAACAGCCTGGCCAAATGGTTTATTCATCAAAGCTGCTCATGGGTGCAGCACTAGCACATTTCGTGCATACAGGGGTTGACACAAAAATTACAGTGTGCTATCCTTACCTCAGCTTGTGCAAATGGAAATGTTTTCATCTGATTGATGTGCATGGCTCTGAAAGCAAAGAAGAGTGGCAAACTGTACTGTAACACTCATTATAGTTATTTCATGTGTGTTAATGATTGTGAGGTTTACAAGCTGTCAGAAGTGTGACACATCATTATAACAGTATACAGTGAAACGTATGAATAATGAAAAACAAACAGCAGTTCCCAATTCAAAACACAAGCTAAGTCTTTCTTCCACTTTTGTGCATCTTACTTCCTGATTTATCATTATTTCTGATTTCAGTAACCATCATTTCTGGTGATCCCTAATGGCCTCTTAGTTTTTAGTGACTCATATATTGTATCCTGTCTCTGATTCAAGGGCTGGCCATTGTGAAAACAATAGTTCAGTGTTTGCTTAGTGCTTTCCAAGTGTTGATTTTGTGACAGTCTGATTTGGCATCACATTCTTGTGGTTTAAAGTCAATTGGCTAAAACAAAGTAGAAAAACAGAGCCTGTAAATCATTACTGATTCTCAGATAAGATATTTCTGAAATGCATGTGCATGAAGCATTATGTTCACACTCACACACACATACGTTTGTGGCATGAATGCTTGCATGCGTTTTAGGGTCAAGAGGGGAGCATTGGTGGTTGTTTATGCAGAGAGCGTGAGGAAGCAGAGTGACTGTGAGAACCTGAGTCTTGAACACTCTGAGTTCCTTGTCTTTTTCAGTCACAGAGGAGTAAAGTGTTTGAGCAGATCTATTTGTGCGGCAGCTGTAAAAATAGGAAAGAGAGGGAAAGTATGATTCACGTGATGGAGGACAGGATTACTCCAGCTTGCATATAGTGTTTAGCTGCACCATGAAGAGGATCCAAATGATGGGCTTGTGTCCAGCCTTATCAGCCAGCTCCTGCAGTGAGTCAGAGATGGAGTGTAGGAAAGACTAGTTTGATAAAGGGACAACTGTGACTGAATACTTGCTGATAAAATTACAATTATGGTCCCAGTGACTTTTTTTTCATGATGAATGATGCCCCTTTCAAAATCTTTGCCAGTAGCAGTGTGTTTAAGTTTAGCAAGAAAGTGTGTAAACGCTCGCTGGTATCCAGAGGATTTCTTAATCTTCTGCCCTGAGGCTGCTGCACTAACCCACTCCTCTGTCAGAAGCTCTTTTGCGCTTTCAGAATGTTTTGAGTCTCTGGTGTGGCATCGTCTGACAGACTTGGAATAAATCATACTCATTCATCCTATATACCCTCTTAAAAGTCAACATATGACAGGAGGGACAAGTTGGTGTTATCTTTGTCAGTTTTACATAAATACTCCATTAAGTGTGCCTGAGCCAGTATATTTTCCATAAGACACAAGTTGAGAAAAATCTTCCAAAGTACACAGCATTCTCACTGGGTCGCTCTTTTGCTTGGCCCAGTTGTCCGCCTCACACGCAGACATGTGAAGCCAGAGAGGCTGGGCATGGTTGATGCACAGAAGCCACTTTCTCTATCCCAGCCTCCAGCACTGGTCTCCAGTGAGCCTGAGCAGGTCTGAGGGGAACAACGTGGGCTCTGCCAGGGCCTTTGGTTTGTCCCTCCGCCTCCAGTCAGCCACTGACCTATAATAAGGCCTCCTGTTCAGCATGGCAAAGGCAATGGGGAGAGTGGAAAAGAATTTACAGTAGTACAGGCTGACTGAGTTTGTTGATCAACCAGAGATTAGTCCTGTAAACACAGGTTTGGTTCCTTTAGATACACTGCAATGCCTTAATAGAGCTCAATCAGTAAGTAGTGATGTTGTTTCTGACAGGCTGTAGTGATTCTTGGAGAGAGTTGAGTATCTTGAGTATCTTCTCATCTGTGCAGGTGTTGACAGAGTCAATTGAGAAGGATTTTGCAGAAGTCTGTCCTTCTAGTTGAATCAGTGGCAGTGTTGTCTATATTGGTCAGACTCAGCAGTGATCCTGCTGAATCAGTGGACATGTTGTCTCAGTAGTGCTGTCCTGTCCAGCATGGATTAGATCAATACTGGTGTTGTGTAGCATTGGGACAGCAGGGACTGGATCAGTACAGGTTCTGTTCTAGCGACCATGGGCCAGTGCTACACACACTCTGTGGCTGAGCTGTGGCTGTATGAATGGCTTCTTGCAGTGGCCGTACAGAGCATCATTCTTCTCACCCTCATCTGAGGCTGACATCCGAGGGGGAAGCCCAGGGAGCCGGCAGGCTAAATGTTTTTCTATCCCCCTGGTAGGAATGGACGTATCGGGTGCTGTTTTAATGCGTTTAAAGTAGCAAAACAAGACAGTGTCCAATGACTGAAGGTAGAAACGACAAGGACAGTAGTGAAAACAGGCTGTGACTCAGGCCATTTGCCCTCCCTTTTCAATATGCAGGGGGAAAAGCAAAAACATCCAGTCCAACGACAGACTCATCATTAATGCTCTGGGTTTGTTTGTCTTAAGAGTTATTTGCCCACTTTGCCATTTCCCCAAGAATCTTAAATACCTCTGCCCCCTTGGCCCTCATTGGGTCCCTGCATAAATAGTTCAGCTCAGTGGGAGTCCGCTATCCCCAAGCTCCTGTCCTCTCCACTGTTGCCAGGTCTAGATGGGACAGCGTGAGCATTCCAGGAATAGCAACACGACTCCAACACCCAAACCCACCTGCTCCCCTCCCCCTCAGACAGGGATATTTACCCCGCATCCATTCTCCTCTGCACCTCTAACTGTGACTATGGATGCTTCCGTGTAGTGACAGTTTTTTCCACAGGAAACTATAAGACTCATTTAAACCGTGAACCATCTCTATAACTCTTTTGCTCAGCTCACACTTATCCTTTTATCTATGACCCTTGCTCCTCTCTTTCCCTTGTTATGTAACAGAACAGATGGCAGAGGTGTGGCTGTGCCAGACAGACAGACAGACATCGTACAAATACTTGACACCAGCATGTTTCACCTCCCCAGTCTGGGGGCAGCACTGACACAGTTCGTCTGTCAAGTACCACTGAAAAGAGGGAATGAGTGGCCAGTTGATCTCAGTGCCTCTGAGAGCGGAATATTTGTGAATTTTAAAATAAAACTATCCTGAGGTTGGTGGAGGAGAAGGAGGGAGGAGCATTGGGGAGAGGATGAATAGGGTCCTGTGCTCAGCCCCTGGGTGGACTGAACCCCTCTGTTTGCGCTTTTTTCGGCCTTGGCACACAGGACTGCCTGTGAGGAGTGGGTCGGAAGCAGGAAGTGGTCGTGTAAGGCGATCTGCAGATGCAGCACAGAGCCCCTTTTCAACAGCAGACCCCTTGGTCCCGTTCTGCACAGCGACACATCAGGTAGTCCTCCTGCTGCAGCCACAGCAAGACACAGGCTACACCCACATGGGACCAACAGGCACAGAGAGAAGGAGAGATGAGAATAAAAGATAAAAGGGGAGAGAAAGAAGGGGAACAAAAATTGGGAGTGATACAGGATGGAGTGCACTGGAAAATGAAAGTGTGGACTTCTGCTGCTCTAGTTACCAGAGATCTCTGCCAAAATTTGACATGGCAGGAAAATGGTCCAAATTGTTATCCATGAAATCTACAATTATTGAAAAGCAAGGAATGATGAAAATGATAATGTGGATACTTTACTGAAATCTGAGACGTAAGATCAAGCTACAGGTGTTCAGCAGGTTCATTTTTCCAGTCCACAGTATGGAGGAACCTGTTGAACCGTGTCTCTCTGTTGCAGAAAGCTGCTGTATGATCCCATCCTGGATCTGATGTAGATTGGTATTCAGCCCCGGGAGCTGGAATCTGTCTCCTCTCTGCTTGACTTCCTTTCCTCTTCCTCATATCTCCCCTCCCTCCTTCTCCCCATCGAGACTTTTGGATTTCCCAGGCGACATAATGGTTGTAGGTAAATTGCTGAACTCTGTTATATCTGATTTCAGATCCTGTAACTGCCCAAGGTCACCCCCCCCCCCTCACTTGGTATTTATAGATAGTTTTTGCAGCTGCAAATAAAAAGGGCCTTTTTCACAAAGGTGGCCCATTGACAAAACACTTAGTTTAAACACTGAGCAGGAATGTGAGGCACTCGAACTAGTCCATCACTTCCCCCTTCATTTTGCTTTAATTGTCTTGGCTATTTTCAAACCATTACCATAAAGTGGTTTTGAGCAGGATGCATACCACTTCGTCTCCCGCAGTACTAAATAAACAAACAATAAAAGGATAAAGTTAGAATCCTGCTGAAATGTCACTAAATGACAGCTCAACTGAGCATTACATGGTATGAATGAGGCTTTTGTTTGAACAGGATTCATTGTTATTGTTTCCAAGCACTACTTTAGGTGCAACTAAGCTGCTGAAGTGGACCAAAGTGTCAGGGACCCCAAAATAGAAACAATTATTTAATGGTGTTTGTTTGGGCAGGGCAGCTTTTGTGTGTGAGTGCCCATCAATGCCAAAGTCAGAACGTCAGTTGTAGTTTGACAGTGCTTTAGCAATGTAGACTGTATTACTGAAAGAGAGTTTGCAGTTGGTATTATTATGACACAGATTAAAGTGTGATGAAGTGATCTGGTCAAATCGATGTCTCTGGCAAGTCGTTTAGCTCCAGTGAGGCTTTGAAGGTCCGCCCAGCCCAGGGAAAGCTTTGAGAACCCCAGACACAGCAGAGAGGAACATAGACACAGACAGACAGAATCCAGCTCACCATCCCACCATAACGCTAATAAAACCAAACAGAAGAAATGCATGCTTCATTGCCACCAAAGTCCTGCTGTTTTGTGACTATGTTTATTTTTGAATACCATGTCATGCGTTGACACAGGCTACTTAGGAAAGCCTGAGTCGTAATTAGGTCATTTGGACATTTCCTCAGACTATTTAAAGGAAGGCAGGCAGGATGAATTTGGAAAATGCTGGTACTGACTCACGCACACTGTGCCTGGAATTCCCTCTTTACCATTGGCCAGGGGACTACTGATTTTGGCATTGATTCAAATTGGACTGAAGAATAGAAAAGGGAGAGAAAAATATTACTCAATGGTTTTTTTTCCTTTGCTACCCTTTCCACCCATCTCTTACCATACATACTAGAATAGTGCTGGAGAAAGAAACCACTCGCCCCTTAGGTTCACTCCTAAACACTTAACTCCAAATAACCTCAGCTCATGATCTTATTCTTTGAGTTAGCAATGTTGGTTCTAGCATTAAACCATGACTGTCAATCATGCGCTTGCTCCACTAGCGTTCATCCTAAATCTTCTACAAATATTTTTGTTTCCTCTCAGCGCCAGCCCCCACCTGCCCCTCAGTTCCTGTGACCTAATGCAAAACTGAAGAGATTTGCTTTCATGTGTGTGTGGGTTGGAGGAAGAAAGAAAGCATAAAGAAAGAAAGAATGAAGGAAAGAAAATGCCACTTTCTTGGGAAAGTGGTAGTTTACTGATGATGGTTTTTGAGCCCTGTTCTTTTCTCCATCCCACCCTCATGGTTTTATTTCTGAGATTCTTCTCTCAGCATACATCGCATATTACCTGGTGCCAAGTCTATAGGAAATGAATCACTTCCTGATACTGCTTACCCTTTGATTTAAATGTTTGTGTGCCAGTCTGTGACCCCAGCGAGACGGCATTAAATTTGACTGCATCACTTTGATTCATCTGCTGGGGCTTAGAAAAGTAGCATTATACCTACTTCTCTATAAAAACCCACCACCAAACTGCATGTCAGTCACACAATGTATACTGGAATTATACATAAAAGCACTTGCACGCCTGCACAGAGATCCACATATATACAATTATACCCAATTGAGTGGGTATAATTCTCTCCTAATTGCAAACATGAACTTAGAGCAAAGGTTCATTCACAAATAGAGCTTTTATGTATCCTCCAGCTCTGTAGTCTCACAGGGAAAGTGTATTTCATGTGAATTAGCTTGTTTCATTTGGCATTGACATTTATGTAGCCTACTTTCCCAAGCTTTAAGGAAAACCCCTTTCACAGTCACATGTTGGAACTTGACTGTCTGTCCCCTTGTCTTAAGATACAAAGAAACCTCCCTTTAAGTCTTACAAGAAAAGGTCTTACCTAAAGGTGAAAGGTCATGACTGTGGCCTGGAGGTAGTTTGCGGTTTAAACCATACACAACTTTCTCCTGATATTCTTTGATGGATTTCTGCCACTCCCAACCTGCCCGAGTCACACTTCAAAATAATTCTTCCCAAATGTCACTCCAGAGTCAACAAGCCTATCACTCTTCTTTCATATCTGTCATTAAAAAAATGGTGGCGATGGAGGCTCATCAGCCCTAAAGCACTCAGAGTTGCAGCTGTGTACATGAGAAACAAATCAAACCAAGATGTCACGTTTATTCTAACCAGATTAAACTTTATATGGTCTGTACTGTACTTGTAACTTATTTATTTCACAAGAACACATGAAATGTTTCAAATTCCAGATGCTGGTAGGTTTGCGTTGGGTCTTTTGCGGTGGAATATAGAATTTCCTGACTGCTCAAAACATTAGCCTTTTCTCTGAAGCACCAGCCTTATGCCACCTGTGAAAATCATTATCCAGCTTTTGTGACACTGCACCATTAGTTTTGCTGTACAAATAGGAGCATGTGTATTGCTGAATAAGTGTTCTGCCATTTATGCATTACGTATGAGGATAAAGAGCTTCTGTCAAAATATGTGGGGTTAGTGGCATGAGGACACAGTAGTTATCCGCAGCCTTGCCTGCACGTGCACGCTTGTCTTAGGTGAGTTTGTTCGTTGATTCATGGGAGGGAGGGTGACAGGTCAGAAAGAAAAGGCTGAGTCCCCTGAGGCCACTGACACTCAGGTTGTAACTCTGCCGCTGCAGGCCCAGTCTCATCTCTGGACTTTCACCTATGTGGTAGTGGGCCCAAACTCCTCTCACTGCCTCTGGCTTCCTTGTGGTCGAGGATATGTAAATGTTAATGGAGCAAAACATGCAGTTCCTACATCAATAAAAGGCTTCCCCCGTAATATATTCCTAAATTGATCCATGGGAGCTTGCTTAAGTAATGCTCGAAGGATCCACTGAATGACTGGAAAACTGTGGAGCTACAAAAATGTATTTGCATTAAATAAATATAAAATTATACTAAAATACTGTATGAAGCTACATGCTCCTGTTGCTATTAGGAGTGAAAGCACATGAGCTGCTTGCATTTGCCTGTGAGTTTGAACATGAGTTTATATCCACTTGGAAAGGAAGATGAGAGAGAGAGAAAATGTTATAATAACATTTGTTGCATCTGCAGATAAAGATTAACTTTGTCTAGACTGTTTTCATAAAGATGTGCTCAGAGTTTACACTCTTGTAAATCTTTTAATACTGTAAATAAAAGATTAAAAATTTCCTTTCCACATGGAATGACAATATTTAAATGGTGAGTCTGTGAAAATGTTATTTTTTGCTGGTTCGGTTCACTTTAGCAGTTTAAAGCACAATTAAAACTAAAGATTTATGATTTCCTTGTAGTGTGTGGCAGAAATAGCTGATGCCAAGACTACCATATTTCATCCTTCACCTCTTGTTTGTGTGTGTGTGTGGGGTCCATCCACCACCTCCCGATTTTCAATATTTTGCTCCCTGGTTACCTTTAAACCAGTGTTTAGTCATTGAGAGTTCAGGATGGTTCTTGAGGTGTGTGGCTTGGTAAAGAAAATATTGATAGAGTCTGCGTTACCTTGTAAATATCTAAATATTTGCAGCCAGCACTGGTTAGCTTTCTAATTGCTTATCTTCTAAGTGTGTGCGCTATAATATAAACTGTTGGTTAGATATTCACTTATTAAAATGCAAGAGTGTAGCCTCAGATGTGACTGCGATAATTAAGTTTGAGGTTACAGAGGACCATCATTAATGAATCCTTTTCCCGTTCCTTCTCAAAGTTTCTTTTACATTTAATAAAACCTTGCTGAATTTTGAGAAGCAACCAAATACTTTGCCCCAGGCAGAACAAGGGACAGGCAAATATTGATACACTGAAAAAAAAGGAATGCAAGAGGAACAGAACTGTAAAGAGGGATTTTTGTCCATTAAGTATAAGGT
Organism: Toxotes jaculatrix; assembly: GCF_017976425.1. Classification (NCBI taxonomy): domain Eukaryota; kingdom Metazoa; phylum Chordata; class Actinopteri; family Toxotidae; genus Toxotes; species Toxotes jaculatrix. The sequence goes on from NC_054398.1 coordinate 11,664,133, forward strand.
TATCATACTTATAAGTGGGAGTCAGGAAATTTTGTCTACCTTGCCCTTTTGCTAATATCCTGTTCTACTCAGTCTTATTTTATAGTCTATCACACGCCACCTAATTTTTTTGTAGAGATAAAAGTATTGTTCCATGGACATGCAAAAAAAATAAGGGAAATTATGTCAAAAAGAGGAAAAAAATTAACTTGAAATGCTCTAAAACAAAGATTCCATCATGTTTGTGGAATGCTGTGGTTAGCAATATGGAAACAGACTGAGTCCAGAATCCAGTGGTTAGAAAAAAAATAAATAAAAAGAAAAAACATGTCTGAGAAAGAGGAAAAACTTGGGAGGGGGTAAGGGGAGCCTCTGGAATTACACACCAAAACCCCCTTAGACACACACACACACACACACACACACACATGCTTGCACACAGACACATACTGAGACACTCAGACACACACACACACAAACACACACTCCTTCCATTTTCCCAACTGTGCAGCTAACCACATTGGGTTAAGGGTGGGGTTGGGGTGGTGGAGGTAGAGTGGCACGAGTATAACAGGACTCCTTCAGTACTGTGCTCACTGTTTCATTTGAAGTGCTCAGATGCTGGTTTCTCCAGCATCTTTCAGATATTTTGAAGCTGTCTGACAAAACGTCACCGGCATGGAGGAAGACAGATGACTTGTTAATTATTCTCTGTAAATCACAAATTGAGAAATTAAGTTTGTGAGCTACTGACAGACCACTGCTGTTCACACATCCACATCCAGAGCATCTGTATTAATAACTTTGTGGTGTTATAGTTGTGAAAGCATGTTGGGCTGCCTTCAAATTGCTGACATATCTCTTGTCCTGGTCTGCCTTTGAATGGACATATGCGCAGAGATCTTAAAGGCAAATTGCCTGCATAATGGATGTTTCCAAAAATACAGAGGAGTAGGCAGGCACGCTGACCAAGGTTTTGGCGGCGCGCCCCTGCATGGGCCCTGGGCCAGCCGTTCTCACTGCGCATTCCCTTCACTGGATCAGTCATGCTGGGAGAGGTGTGAGGAGAGCAGTCAGACAGCTTTTATTCTGCCACCTGACCCCCCCCCCCCACACACACACACACACACACACATCCCTCTGATTACACAGCCTACTGGGCTACGCAGCATACTGAGCGTCCCCTCTTCCCTTCCTGATGCTCATCCCTTTGTATGATTTTCCCACTCTTTAATGGCCTTCTCTACTACTGTTGTCATTATTATTCTTCCTCCTTTCCTCTCCCCTCCTCTCATCTCCACCACCTCTGATCTCATCCCCCTTCATCTTCATCTGTCTTCTCTCTCTCTCATTGGTCTTTGAGAACACAGTGTGATGATATTTCAGTGAGTGAGCATCTGGAAAAGCTGAATAAGTTGGGAAATTCCTGCTAATGCCAGTTATTGATTTACATTATTATAAAGGGAGCCATTGTTTGTGAAAGTAAATTGCTCAGCCTGCTGCTGTCCTTTTCTTGACTCCAATAATGCTTTGAATCTCTGGAGAGTCATTGTTTTTGGGGATTTAACTGTTATGTGTTTTATGTTAGGCAAATGTTACATTTCTGCACTGTTAAGATTGCTTATCTTCGTTGCAGTGGTCTGTTTTTACCATTTCTTTCAGTCACCTTTGGGTGCTCTCCTGTTACAGAACATACATCAACAGACATGTTGAATAGCTCAAAAGAAAGAGACCCTGAGCCTGTAGTCTTTTAAGTTAACTGACTTTGAGAGATATGGAGCTTATTGGTGGCTTTGGCCTCTTGGAAAATAGAAATTGCAAAAGCAATTACGAGCTTAAGGCACTGATGTGATGAGTCGACAGAGATTTTCACAGTGCTACCAGCATATTTTCACTCAAGCCAACACCACATACATCCTGGACCAAAATGACAGGAAAAAGAGTTTCAGGAAATTGAGTTTTCGTTCAAGCACCTTTTACCCACTCCCTCATCTCAGAGGGAAACCTTGTATAAGTAAGGAAAAAACCTCCAGCTTCTTCAGTTTTGTTCAGGTTATGTACTCACACACACACAAAAAAACACATGCACCTATACCACAAGCACAGCAGTTCTTCAACACTCAGCAGTCTTAAGCATGAGGGTGGTGTTGTGGTGAAGCCATATGGGGCACCACTGCTTGAAAAACTGGGTGATTTGACAGGATGGCTAAAGAACACAGACACACACACACACACACACACACACAGCCTTAATTGACTTGTAAAACTCCACTAAAACACACTTTTATGGAACAAATTTTAGACCGGTCGCACAGGATTTGATATCAACTTCTGCCCAGCTTGCAATTCTGTCACCACCACACTGTATTTATGCACAGTCCAAGAACAATTTATACTTTTCAAGATAAAACTGAATAAGCTGTACCAAAGACGCCACCAGACTGGCAGACTGATATGCGTAAAGTCTGTGTGTAAAGTAATTCTGGCTTGTGTGGAGGAAATTGCTGCAAGGGAAGAGTTACTGAGCTGCGCAGGGCTGTAAGGGAAGTGGACAAGGCATTTGTTAGGATATAAATGACCCCTTACTCTTTGTAAACTGACAGCTCAGGCTTTGGTGCTACTTCTGTAAGGCCCCTGTGATCCTCATACTGCTCTTTTTGTTGCTGGAGGCATTCATCCTTAGCCCCAAACCTCAACGGCCGGTCTGAGCAAATACAATTGGGGCTATGATGTATGATTGTGACTGTTGACTCTGCAGAGCTGGATCAAGCGCTGCCTGGTGGAGATGTTGGCTGGGCCATTCATACTGGTTTCCCTAACCGGTGGCAGAGATAGTTGCAGACACTCCGGCTTTCAGTTTCTGTGGAGCTGTAGAGGGGATGTGATTTTTCACAACCAGGCCTAAACCCAGCCAGGTCTCAGCCTCAAGCCTCCCTCCCAACCTGCTAAATGCCTCTGGGAGGTTTACCAGAGAATGAGACAAGGAAACACATGGCACAGGGTGATCCCTCTGGGTTAAAGCGGAAGGTCATATCTCACTATTCCATTTGTCAGGTGGTATCTGGACACACTGGCTGCAGGTTATCACCATCTTATCTGATTTCTGTATCCCCTGCTCCTGCCGTCCCCTCTGGAAGGTCCTTGACTTTATAAACTGAATAAATTTACTTTTTGAGACTACATGTCTGCAACAGGAGCCCCAGGAGCATCTTCAGCCCACTTCTCTGAGGCTGTGAGCCCTCATTTACACTGTAAAGCAGTCAACACGCAATGTATTTTCTAGATCTACACCATTTGTTAATTGAGAAGCAACAAGGCAGTGTCCTTAAGAAATGCTGTGCATAGGAATAGGACTACATATGTTTGCAGGTGGCTTGGTTATTTTGCCCGGGCTCACAAAGAATTCATTTGTCTGCAGTCTGTCATCGCCTTCCTGATAATCAGCACGAATGTTATGTCAAACAATCTTATCATAACCTCAATGCTTAGATGATCAGATAGGATCTCTGCGAAAGGAATTTAGGTGTGTTGCAGAAAATATAGAAGTCCACCTTTTTTCTCTATACACCTTTCATTACAAAGCCAGCTGTACTTGGCTGTATTATTGCTGTATAGAACTCATTTTTACCACACCTACCTACAAGTGGATATTTGATTAAAATAAATAAATAAATAATAGCATATATGGTTTTGCTTTGAGACTCTCACCTCACACTATTTGTGGTAGCGAGGTGAGAGATAATCTGGCAATCTTTTTATGACTAGCAAACAGAATATTTCTGCAACTACTTTGCTTTCAAACCATGTTTTTTGGGGAAAAAAAAAAGGAAAAGAAAAGAAATTGGTACCAGTATCTGCTTATGTTAGACAAAGCCCTTTATGTGATTAAATAAATTTAATAAGCTATCTGATAAGCCCCCGGGCTGATAGCAAGGTATTCAGCAATTTAGGATGGAAACAAAATCAGGTTCTGATCTTAAAATGACCCTGAGAGGGAGACCCAATGCAGAAGTTCTCACATGCTACATTTTCATTCAGTAATACTGAAATTTCACTGGACCATTTTTTTGTCACCACCAGGTTAAGGTCCTCCTAATGAAACCAAAAGAGCAGCACTAAGACTGTCAGGAATGTGTCGTGCTCAAGGACTCTCCAACACCCTCTCTCCAACCATAGGCCACCCCCAGACACTGGCATTGGTAATAGTTGGGTGGGGGGCACGAAGGTGGAATGGAAGTTTGGTTACCAAGCCTAGAAATTACATTTTGGTGCTAACACCAAGTTTCATCTGGTCTGACCTCAAAAGAAGCAGAAGCAGTGGAGGGCCAAAGTAAACTGGGACCTGAGAAGCGGTGTCTGGGATGCCTGAGGAAAGGCAACAAACGTCAGTGTGCCCATAGTTCTCACTGTCTAATGGCTGACTGACTAATTCCTGATATTCCTCCATGATCTAAACCTGCAGCACTCTGTAGGAACAGAACACTGTGGCATTGTGTCCCTGCTCTTAAGGAGTCTGTGATTCATTTACTGGCAGTGCTTTTTGGATCCATGCACTGTATTTTTCTCATCCTCTGTACTCTAGTGAGCTTCATCATTTCAAGACCAAACTGGGTTCTTTGTGTGATTGTTTAAGTAGAGGATTTTGACAGTGATACTTGTATAGCCATCAATTCACTGTTGTAAAGCAGGAATTCAACACCCAGATGAAACTATATGCACTTTTTCGAAATGTCTTTTTATTGTTGTCAGGAATTTAAGCGTTAGTAGTATCTCCAAGACTTTGAGTATGAGTTTGGCAGTATTTTTAAATTCCCCATTCATTACACTGGTTCTTTGTGTAATGACGGCACCACTGTGTAATGCTGCAATAGTGCTCTCTGCTGGCAGAAACTAGGAATATATTAATTGTACATCTTTCACATAAAGTGGGTGCTTGAAAGGTGTATTTAAAATGCATCTTTTGAACTGTGTAAAAACACACCTTTTAATTATGTTGTTTCATGTAGATGTTTCTCACATTTCTATTTTTTATACTAATACCTGGACTACTCGTTTTAAAGATGCAATATTCTTTTATGAATGGTGTTTAAAGCTCTGTTTGCATGTTCAAATAGTATTGCCAGATTTTATTTGAAAATGCACATAATATACTTTTTCTATTATACTGTAAAAACCTGCCATCTAATCCTCTCTATTCTCTTTTCCTTTCAGGTCTGCTTTGATCCGATGCTAGATCAGCAGTTCACAGTGAGGGTGAAGAGATGAGCCTGCAGCGAGCAGCCCTGTCCCTGCAGTTCCTGCCACTGGACGCTTACTGATTCATACAACCCAGAAGACGATGCCCCTGTCTCCCAGATAGCACTTCTGAGGACCAGGCCTTCACAGCACGCATTGTGCACCATGGCAGGAGAGACTCAGCGAATGCACACTGTCAAAGAGCTGGACACTGAGTCCAAACTGCAGGATGAGGGGACAGTGCTGGAACAGCAGAGTGACAAAACCACAAAGGAGTCTTCAGAGCACTTTTCAAGCACAGGCACTGAGGCTAGAGCCAGCAGCAGAGGGGGTAAAGTTGAAAAAGTAGAGAAGGAAAGGGACTGTCCTCAGCAACGTGAGGCTGTCATTCGGCCACAGCAGGCAGGGAAGATTGACTTCAGATCACTGCAGAACAGATCAAAATTTGCCACTGACAGGACTTGGTCGAGTGGCAAAGGCAGCCCCCAGTCCCCGAGTGGAAAAGGCCGCAGCCGAGAGAAGGGGAAGCGGTCAGGAAAGGCAGAGCGTGGCAACCCGCAGGAGCTGTACAGACTTAGTATTACAAATCCACGCTCCAACAACCCCACCATTGGCATTGCCTACCCACAGCAGAAAGTTTCACCACCCAAGAAGTTGGAGACCAGTCGTGGCCCAGTTTCGGGCAGCTACAGATTCCACGTTCCCAGTATACCAGAGAGAGAGGCCGAACTACAGCAAGAAGAGCTCAACTACAGCCGTTGCTTCCAGGAGGCCTCCTCTAACCTTACCTCCCCAAGCTATACCTCACAACCACTGGGTTCTTCAAGTGGAACATCATCCCACACACACCCACCACTGTCACAGCAGCAGCAGCCCTCCTCAATGGAGAACAACAGTACACAGCCTGGCAGCCAGATAATCCTGGCTGACTTACAGCTGAGTGGCTCTAATGCATGGCAGTCTCCTGAAAGGACTTTTAATGGTGCTAACTATGGGGTTTCTTCACAAAAATCCACTGCCCTTACAGAAGCCAGTAAGGCAGGTGCCTTTGTGCCTGGTCCGTTTCAATATGGATATCATTTTCTGGAAGAATCAACCTCTGACTCTTTTCTCTGTGAACAGAACCCCCATTCCCAAGACTTTGCAGACTCCTCCCTAGGTTCTGTTCATGTGACCCACAACTCCTTTTCATTTACACCAGGAGAAGGACAAAATATTGCTCAGAACAGCACTCAGTTCAGTAATGAACAGCAGTCAGAGGATGGGAGCTCTTATTCTCACTCCCCACAGTCACAGTTCATGCAAGGGGTATCATCGTCCATCCAGTGTCCAAGGAATCTGAGTGAGGACTCAGCCAGCAGTGACAGCTCTGGCTCCAGCTCACAGCAGTCAGAGCAGGGGAAGACTGTCCTGCCTGAGAGCACAGACACTGCTAGACAGGCAGACAATAGGGATGCAGCCACCTCGGGGAGTAAAAGGAACTGTCACCCCAAAGACAAAGCTGCCAACCACAGAACATTCGTACAAGGAAGTGTGCACCACGCAAGAAATATTTCACAAGGTCCAGGCTCCCAAATGCACTTTTCCAGCAAAACATTTAACAGCCCTCCAGTCAGTAGCATTCACACAAACTCAATGTCTTTTGATAAACACATTAATAATAAGGTTCTAAATAGGTTGCCACACACCTGGGAAGGTCCTAGCAAGACATATTCACCAGCTGATCAAAACGCAATTCAGTATTCTGACATAAATGATAAGTTTCAGTTTCAGAACCAGCCAGCACTTGACCAAAGGCCAAATTCATCTAAAAATAGCAGAATGCCCTGGCAGTCGATCCGGCCAGCCGCTGCCATGCCGAACCAAAACAGAATCGAGTTATCTAGGCAAATAAGCAATCAAAAATTGGCTTACATTGTTTCCCCCTCTGACTGGCAGGATGATAGTAAATCACATAAGCACAGCTCACTGAAAAACCCCAGCTCATTTCAGAACAGCAGAACTAGTGATGGCTTTTCAAACCAAAGACAGGAGACTGTAAAACATAACAGTAGTACAGTCTCAACTTTTAAAGTAGAGATCAGTCACGCACAAGTATGTGAGTCCAAAAATAAGGCGGTTTACTTTGGAATCAACCAGTCTCTTCCAGTGGCATCAAGAAACTACAGCTATCCACCATTACAGGTCCCACCTATGGGACTTATGATGGTGTCACCTTATGAATCCCCTTTGCCCTCCCCAGGTCATAACCCTGCATCTAGCAGTACCTGCTCTTCCCTCTCCCCAGCATCCACCAGCCCTGTTAACATCAGTTCAGAGGACAGTCAAATGTCCAAGTCAGCACCCTCTCACACATTTTACCACCAGGCCCAAGCCAAAACTCAGTTACCTTCAGATCACCTGAGCTCTCACAACCATCAGTTTCACTCTGATGCTACACGAAACCTTCCTTATGCACCAGACCGAGCCAAAGATGACATGATGAGCTACCTGCAAAACAGCACACATCCAAAGACAACTGTGGATGGAAACAAAGGTTACATGGACAGCTTTGGGGTGGAGCATCACCAGCCTCCACCACCGTACTCTGCACATCAGCTGCTAGCCACCTCATTAGCTGCAGCAAATCTTGACCAGTTAGATGTGCTTCTCACATGTAAGCAGTGTGATCAGAATTTCAATAACCTTGCTTCATTTCTAGGCCACAAGCAATATTGTGCTCAACACACGTTTGCACAAAATGACCTCAAAGACATATCAAAGATGGAGGACAGCAGAAAGTTTCATGCAGAACCAACAAAAGCAGTGCCATCTGCGTCAAATGTTTCAATCTCCAGGTGTCCATCTGACCTTCACCTATCTCTGTTGGGCCTCAATAAAAATGGAGAACTGATATCTGACAGTGAAACAAAAGGAGACAATAAGGATGATCCCATGAAACTCAGCTTGTTCTCTGGCCCTGGAAATCTCCCTGTCCCTCTCCCTGAGTTGGAAATGGAGGATGCCAAGTTAGACAGTCTAATCACGGAAGCCTTGAATGGATTGGGTTATCAGTCAGACAATGCAGAGATAGACAGCAGCTTCATCGATGCATTTGCTGATGATGACCTCACCACTGTCAAAGCGACCTCAAATAAACAATGTCTGAAAACCAAAGAATCCCTGGTCTTTGAAAGCAAAAATAAACAAGCAACAGATGATGGCAGGTCTTTCACACAGGGAAAATATTTTTATGACTCTGATGTTGAGAGCCCTGAGACAGATAAACAGTACACAGAAAGCAAACTTGAGAAAATATCTCTGAATTTGGAACAAGATGAGAAAATTAACATAAAAAAAGAAGTGTCTCATAAAAATTCAAGAATTGCCTCAAGGGAGAAGATGAGGGAACAAGACAGCAAAGTGAAAGAGGCAAGAAAACTGTGCAAGAGTGAGGACGAAAACACGAGCACACAGAGGTTTCTCTTATCAAGCAAGTTTTCTGAGCGCTGTGGTGTTAAAAGCTTTCAGGACAGCTCTGCACTTCGAGGGTCAACACCCTCACAGGCCTCTCCAACCTCAAGAACTGCAATAAAAGAGAGCAAGAGGAAAAGCACTGGAGGGGGCACCTGGAGCAAAGAACTGATTCACAAAATAGTTCAACAGAAAAATAAGCTCCATAAGCTTCATGTTAAAGGTACCAAAAACCTCCAGTTTTCCTTGGTGATGGAGAGACTCACTCCCACTGTACAGAACCCTGCATTTGGAGAATACGACTATGTCTCAGACTCAGACGATGAATGTGAGCCTGTAAAGATAGCAAGCCAAGGCCGACTAAATCAAAGCAGTCGTTGTAAATACACATACACTAAAGAGTGCAAATGGCGAGCAAGAAGTGAGAGGGACCAGGCAGCGTGGAGACATGAGTCAAAGGAGTGTTTCGAGGTGAAAAAAAGCGAGGAAGTTTCTCTCTCGCCTGAGAAACATGGTTCTCACCAGAGACTCAGGAGGAGGGGTAGCAGGTCATCCACAAGCAGTGAACTCAGCACATCTGTGAGTGTTTCAAGTGATAGTATCAACAGCCCCAAAAGCACTGACCGCACTGACTCAGACTGTGAGAAGAAGACAGACATCAAAAAGAAAGAGTCTCCAGAGCAGAAAACCTATGAAAGGTCTTCCCCACAGAAGTTGTGTAAAGAGTCCAGCACACTAGCACTGACATTCACTAAATCTGTCAGGAAGTATAATACTGACAAAGCCATTCATTCAGATAACAAAGACGATTCAGAGGATCCAAAGAAGTATCATTCAAATCCAGAAGTTACTGATCCAGTGTCCTCCTCACAAAAGGCAAAAGACACAATGAAAAACTTTGAAAAAAGCAGAACCTCACATCCAAAATCAAGAGAGAAGCTGGTGTCTCACAGAAAAGAAACCACCACAACAGTCAGTTCAGAGAAAAACACCCTACAGAGAGCTGACAATCTGTGCCCCAAAGAAGAACCAACACAGAGTAGCAGTACAGATAACAAGCCACTACTTGAGTCACACTCTCCCACCATCAACAAAGAAACTGATTTCAGTGTTGACAGAAGCACAAAGTGCAAAAGCGGAGAGGGCCCCCAAGCCACACAGCCAGAGCTATCAGACAGTACCACATTTGAAAAACAGAGTGACAGTGTCTGCATGGTGAAAGAGGCTATTACTTTAGGCAATGACCTAGACACACACAAGCCTGCATCTCTTTGCACCTCTTTGATGGATGAGGTGTGCCTATCTCCAACTGAAACCCAGGGCCCGTTGATTCAAAAAGATACGCTCCACCTCATGCCCTACCCTCTGGATCAGGAACAGGGGCTCATGAAATCCCCACTTTCATTTGACACCTCATCGATGTTCGGGGACCTCACAGGATTTGACAGTGGCCTTTACTCAGATATGCCGATTCAGAAAGAGGGTTTCCATTCAATAGAGAACACAGCTGATAAAAAGGAAGAATTTGTGTCGTCCTTCTCTCCATTTCTGGAACAGCGAGACTGGAACCTCATTGTTAGCCCTGTGCTACCAGATGAGATATCTCAGTACAAAGACAACTCTGAGAAATCAAATGAAAAGAAACCAGATTACAATCATGTCCCTTTGTCTCTGCCAGAAAAAATAATTGACTACAGTGCAAATCTCAACAGCTGTGCATCAGAGGATGAGCTAGAGATAAAGAGAATAGTGAATGAGCTTGAAAACCAGCTGCAGACAACTAAGTTGGAAAGCCCACCGTTACTAGCTCAGGATGTCCCCAAGCAGCTGCAAATGAGCAAATTTTCACCTTTACGGCTGGATGATGAGTCAGAAAGTGAAGCCAGTGGTCTGGACATAAGGTGCCCTGTGCAAACGATAGATGTGCCAGTGACCAGAATGCCTTCAGGGCCTTTCACTGAACCTGGACTCCCATGGTCCAGTCCATTCCAGTTTGAACTAATGGGTGGAAACCACAGTCCCCACACTCCAATTAACAATGAACCAAGGTCACTTGAACATTTTGCTGAAAAAGAAAATGATGCCACAGCATCACATATCGAACACTCGCAGCTCCAGCGTGACCAAAAATCAGAGGAGGGAAGTGTGGAAAAAGAGTCTCTTGTAGAAACAAAGGAAGACATTTTAGAACAGAAGAGATATACAGAAAACCTCATGAAAAGCCTGGAGGTGATTTCAGACTCTATATTCAAAAAAGAACCCATTATATCAGAACACAAGGAGCCGAATGTCACCTCTCTCACCAGTCAACAGCATCAAGAAATTGAATGTCAGGCAGCTGATGCAGTTGAGAGAGAGGATCATAGTGAAAAGGAAGCAATTACCGGGAAGAAGAATATATTATCACCTCCAAATATCAATGAGCGGAAGGATGATATTGAATTCATTCTGAATGAGTCACAGTCATCTCTCTCCAACAGCACTGACCCCACAGTCGATGGAAACCAGCCAATTTCATCGCAGCCAAGTGAGCCCTCAGAAAACAATGATAGCGAGGGTGAGACTAAAGTCACATCAGAGGAGGATATCACTGAGAATAGGAATTTGATAGAGTGTGCTCACTCCTCAAGTGTGGTGACACATGACCCACATGTGGTAGAGGAGTCCTGCGGGAACAGTAATTCAGAGGACAATGTGAATCCGTTGTTTAAAAACAATAGTGATTGTCAAGAACATTCAACTATGGATGGCTACGAGGAAGCAGAGGCAGTGAAAGGAGTCACTGATCAATCTGGCAGCCACCCTTCATCACCAGCTGATATTGGCAAGGAAATGGCAGATGTGGTGAAAACAGCACTGCAAGAACAATCCACAGATAACCATGGTAATCCTGGAGACATTAGTTTGTCACATGTTGGTGAACTGAAAGCGGAGCATTCAGACAGTTTGATCAAGACAGTTGAAACAGCACAACAAGATCCTTTGATTGGACTTTCTCCTTCTAAAAATTGCAACCCTGCTAAGATTTATGGTGCAAGTCCAACAAATGATTTGTCAGTGGAGCTAGTCACCTCGGAAAAGCCCTGCAGTCCAATACTAGTGGAGGAAACCAACAGAGAAAGTTCTAGTCAAAGCAGTCTGTTGATGCTTTCACAATCTGGTGGCATCATTGACAGTAATTCCTGCAAAGGTACTTCATTTAATGATTCTTTGAAACCTGAAGCAGATCTTGCCTTTGACACCATTCAGAAACAAGAAGAGATTTTACATGTTCCGGACATCAAAGAACATCTTCCAATTAATTTCATGGCAAGCCACCAAAACTCACCGTGCAGAGAGGAAGTGGAAGAAAGTCACTGCCTATTTCTGCACACGGCCCCACCAACCAGTCCTCTTTTATCAGCTTCTCTTCAAACACCCATGCAGAAATTAGACCTAGAAGACGATTCCTGCCGGTCACAAACCAAACGCAATAATAAGTCTCCTGAAGAAGGCTCAAGCCAGAATGTTAAATCCCCCTTAAACAAAGATGATAACCAAAGTGTCAAGGAGGCCTTAAACAGAGATGAACAACTGAACACAACAGCTGAGATGGAGTATTCTTTGATAAGCCCTCCTCACTTGGACTTGGGAATCACACAGTGTAAAATCCCTGGCTCTGAAATCACCAATCCCTCTCCGCTTCCTGTGACCAGCACAGCAGAACCACCAGGGGGCCTTGAAAAGAGAGATCCAATGTATGATTTCAAGCTCAGCCCTCTCAACTACAACAGCATTGCAGATGAACCTCCACACCTAAATCAATATGACTACATACCAATTTCACCAGCCAGTAAACCTGAGGAGAATGCAGATATCAAGAGGAATCCCAGAGATGACTGTGAACCATGTGATCCGAACATTAACCCTGCACTGATTTTTAACAAAACTGAAACTGACACAGTGGTGTCACTGAGCGTGGACCCTGCAGCTAAAATACATTTATCAGATAAACCACTGGTCCTCCAGCAGAGTATAAAATTCACATGTTTTTCATTGGGTCTTCCCGGTGAAATCAAAAGCCAAAATTCTTCAGCTGGGAATGTAAAGAAAAACTTAGAGATCCGCCATGATCCAGTTGACCCTATTGAGCAGTTGCACATTCGTGCTGACATGCTGAGGAGGGTTGAATCTGTGAATTTTGATTCTCACAAAACTTCTGCTGAGGACAGTACACTTCTCAGAAAAGACATTTCAGATGGTCCGCCCACTCCTAAGCCACTCATCATCTGTGAAAATGAACAAATGCCTCTTCCACCAGACCCATCAGAGAAGCAACCAACAACAAAGACTGGCCAGTGTTCAACAGCGCACCAAGTTCACAAAGAAATATCACAAAAAAAGACACAGAGCAACACTCAACAGGGTAAAGTGCTGTGTGAAATCTGCTTCATGTGTTTCAGGACTGTGCCAGGGTTAAAGAGACATAAGGCCATGAAACATTTGGTCAGAGCTGAAAAACACATCGGCCCACAGAACACAACATCAAACCATCAGGGGACTATGCTTATTTATGAAGCGTCACAGACTACAGAGAAAGAACATAAAGATGATTCACAGACCTGTTACCCAACAAAAATAGATGGGCTGCCTGAGACAAGTAGCACTCTCATATCCAAAGCAGCAGAGACTGAGTCAGTCCTGGAGGAAATGGCAACCGAGACAAGTGCAGTGGCAGTGGATGAAATAGGCCATCAAAACCCTCTGCTGCCTACAAAAGCAAAGAAGAACAACAAAGCTAGAAAGAACAAAAACAGCGAGGTAAACATAAAGCCCGACCCTTTCTCTGATGAGATTTTGAATATATTAAAAACAGACATACTTCAAGCTATAACTCCTGATTTCAAAAGCAGTGGACTACAAGGGCCCTGCAAATCTCCTGAGGACCAGGTGAAAATCAACGACACAAATGTTGCTGGAACAAAGGAATTCCCTTACCCTGTTACTTCAGACTCTGGCTTTGACAATGCATTGCGACCTCCAACAGAAGAGACAGGTGTACTTAATGAAACTATGGGGCTAAATCAAATCACACATATAGAGGAACTGACATGTACAAGCATGACAGAGATGGAAAATGGGGAAGTATGTACGGATAATAATGTGGAAGCTATATGTGGGGACAAGGATATAATGAGACAATGTGATGATTCCAGAAAGACTCTGTGCACTGTGGAAGAGATGTGTGAACAGAAGGGATCAGAAGACAACCTTGCCCAGGAGATTCTTCAAAAAGTGGCAGTCGAGATAAAATGTGAGAAAAACAGTGACACTTCAGACGAGCTACATCCTCTTTCCTGTTTGAATTCCTCCTCTCTCAGCCCTCCTGGCATTAGTTCTGACCTAAAGGCCTTGCTTGACGACGACACCACTTTCTCACAGCTGTTCCCCAGAGATGAGGAGGCAAAAAGGAAAAAGTGCCCGAGGGTGTACAGCAAAAGAAACAAAAGACAGAAGCTATTGTCCGACTCAAATGTGACTCAGGATTACCTTCCTTCCGAAACCTTCATGCAAAATAAAGATCAGTACATGGAACACCAAGCAGACCAGACATTCCCTGACGATCAAAGTAACCGATGTGAATACGAGACAATATCTATTGATGATGCCATCATGCTGAATATGTGCCACAACAGCACATTGAAGACTGATGCCAAGCCCCTGTCGGATGTTAAACAAAGTGATCAGGAGGATGTTCATGAGAGTATTAAGGAGCTTGGCAACAATGTCTTGAACCCACTTGAGAGCACCATTGATAAATCCTCTATTGAATGGAGTGGTTTTGATACAGGCTCACCAGTGACCTCTGACCCCAGCACCTGTAAACCAGAAGTGCCTACCACACCTTGCCCTCTGCCCCTGCCTGCTGTCGCATATTCTGTGGAGCCATGTTCCACAGAGAGTGTCCAAACCTTCCACAATATTGACATCCAAAATATTAATACCACATTTCAGCTTCCTGAGATTCAGTTCTTTGACTCAAATAATGAAATGGTGGCTCCTGCTATTGCGACTGCTGACATGGAGAACAGGGATGATGAAAAGTCCAAGAAAGTAACAGAGCGACGAGGCAGGAAACGTCAAGATGGTGGAATAAAGGTCAAAGATAAGCAGTACAAGTGTAAAGTGTGCTTCACTTGGTTCCTCACCCTCGGTGAGCTGAACTTTCACAAGTTATCCCACAACCCCTCTCCACCTCCAACCTGCTACATGTGCGTCCAGCGCAAATTCAGCTCCAGGGAGCAACTGAGAGACCATCTGAGGGAGAAACATGCCAAAAACAAGACAGGTATCTGGACCTGTGGAATGTGTTTGAAGGAGATATCAGATGTGTGGATGTACAATGAACATTTGCGAGAGCATGCCACTCAGTTTGCCCGGAGGGGTCAGGCTCAAGGTTCTATATTAGATATTCCAGGCTGCTTCATGCAGGAGACAGCTGTGAAGAACTTTATCACCTCAATCATGCAGCACCGCCCCAGCAAAGCCATCAGAGATTCCAGCAAAGCCACTAAAGAACAGGAGAGAGCTGTTGCTGCAGACGGCATTGTGGTAGAAGGGAAAACCTCTGAGGGGGCTGAGCCAAAAGTTCACAAAACTAAAAGCAGCAGTGGAGCAGGTGGGAAGCAGAGCGCATTAACCCCGCTTGAGGTACTCCACAACACAGAGACGCCTAAAAGCGTGGAGATGCATCCCAACTGCAAAGACCCTTCAAGAGATTGCCACCACTGTGGGAAACAATTCCCCAAGCCATTCAAACTCCAAAGACATTTAGTGGTTCACAATTTGGAAAAGATTTTCCTGTGTCACAAATGCCCTGTCTCTTATCAGGAGGCCCAGGCGCTAAAGGACCACCTGAAGAGAGCACATGAGGAGGTGGACGAGCTGGATTCAAAACACACCACCCTTTACACCTGCGAACTTTGTGCTGATGTCATGCATGTGATTAAAAAATCTTTCATCTGCAGCACCTGTAACTACACCTTCTCTAAGAAGGAACAGTTTGATCGTCACATGGAAAAGCACCTGTCTGGGGGGAACAAAATTTTCAAATTCCGAGGTGTTCTGAGACCTGCCAAAGCACCTGCGTCCAAAGAAGATGAATGTGATTCGCCTGCAAGTAAGAAGAGGAGAACTCTCTCTGACAGTCTGCAAGAAAGTAGCTCAGACAGCGGCATTGCTAGCGTAAGCTCGGTGCACTGTAATCAAAACTCTGAAACACAGTCTTCAAACCCCTCTGTATCCACAGCAGATGACTCCACACAGACCATCGTGAATGAATACCACAGTGACACAAACAATGCAAATGTGAAGACTGAGGACATGGTTGAAGACTACTCTGAACTACTCGTAGAACTTGAGAAATGTATTCACATGGGCTCGTCAGAGTCTGCTACACCCAAGAAAGAGGAAATTGACTCAACTCCCTCACTTAATCCTGATAAAGAGGGTAATGGAAAATCAATTACTGAACCATGTGACGTGAAAGAGGAGAATGAGTCAGTTTGCATTAGAGCAGAGACAACCTCATGGTCAGCATCTAAAGAGAGCAGCAGTGCGGGGGAGGAGATTATTAAAGCTAAGGAAGGCTCAGCTGAAGGTGACACAGCTGAGACTGAAGAGAAAACAGATTTACTTCCTCCTCATGAGGACTCTTTTGTCAGCTTAAGTGAAAATCAAATCATTCCAAAGACACCTGAGTCAGCAAAGCATGAATTAGCTGTTGAAGTGATGGACCAGCAGACGGATGATGAGCAGTGGCAGCTCACGTTGAAAGCTCCTAGTAATGACAGCAAACAGCAAACTTTATCTCACGGTGCTGAGCAAGAAGGTAGCAGTCAGATGAAAGACAAAGCTGCCAAAACAAATGACAACACTAAAAACAGCACTACAACGAGCTGCACGAAGGCTCCAGAATCAACACCTGTCCTCCACTCCAAGGTTTCCCTCAACACTTCTGTCTCCAATGAGGACAAAGAATCTGTGAGGCCACAGAAGAAGCGGAAAGACATGAAATCCCCCCACAGCCTGCAAAGGGTTTCCTCTCCAGCCACACAAGAGAACTTTGGTGTTGACTCTAGGGCTAAAAAGAAATTTCGCCCCAGCAAATGCACAAATCCCTCTATGCAAAGAAAGTCAGACGGACCCAGCGACTACCCGGTGCTGTCCTCAGTACGGGACGACGTTGTGAGCAACAAAATAGTCACCAAGTGCAAGACTTCAAACTTGGGTTTGCAGTCAAAAAGAAGTTTGCTTGATAGCTGCACTCCAAAGAAAGCTGAGATTGTTAACCCTCTAAATGGGGATTATAAAGCCAAAAAGGGACCTCTGGTGCGGCCTTTGCATTCCCCTATTTCTAAAGTGTCTTCAGTTCCCATGAACAATTCTTTGAATAAATCTAGGCCAAAGATGGGGGTTAGGTCAATGGAGAGCCATTCCTACCGGACGGCAGAGTCCCAGAACCACCTGTTAAGCCAGCTGTTTGGCCAAAAACTCACTAGCTTTAAGATTCCTTTAAGGAAGGACACATCAGAATCTATTAACTGAGCGGGGTTTGAGGAATCTGTGAATAGGAGACTGTAAATGTTTTTAAGACAATTCATTATGGTGAATGAGATTGCACAGCTCTTTTCTGTGAAACGCTATCTTTAAATACTTACATAGTCACTTTATGTCTTCTTTGTACATGTGTTTTTATTACACAAATGTGAGGACAAATGGCAGATATGAATTTTGGGTCAAAAATGAATATGCTATTTTGGAAAATCATTGAACTTTTTTTCTGCTCTTCCTTTGTTGGATATTATCCGTTTCAGAGATTATATTTCAATTACCCAAAGGAACGAAAAAAAGAATACTTGAAAATACAGTAAAATACGTTCTTCTAAGAAATGCATGTTCATTTTGCATTCATAACATGATTTTATAAGTTTAAGTCTTTTTGCAAATGACGTCATAACTGACTTGGACTATTGTCTGTGCACCTTTCGTACACGCTTCCAGCATATTCATTTTGTATTATTTCCTAACTTTACTGTACTGCATTGACATTGATCATTTTAGCTTTTTGTATAAACATTACCTGGTGCTACATTGTGTTTTATTGTAATGTGAATGCCAGTGTCCTCGGAAGGGAACATGAGATCTGTAGCAGTTACAGTACATTAATCCAACTGATTTTTACTGGTTCTGTGTTGTTTATTAAAGATACTGTGTAAACCATCCAAGAATTTCACATGTAGAATGATAGAACACAAAATTAGGAAAGCTTCCAATGTATAAACTCAGGTGCATACAAGGACATCACAGTCCCAAGACCTGTATTCAGAGTTCTTCCCATGCACTGATAATACCACACACAAATCACAAACTCAATCATCTGTGTCTGTAACTCCAACTGTTTAATTATGAATAGTATTTACTAGGACAACAAAGGTGCTTTATCTTGTTTATACTGTATGTATCTTATATTGTATAATATTGTAGGTAGATTATTGTTTGGTGTAATGCTTCATGTCAAAGTTTTATTTTAATAATGTGCAAAAAGAATCAGAGAAGAAAGGGAAATGCAGTGCCTCTTGAAAGTTGTAAAGTGGTTCACTAAGTGCCTCCTTTAGAGTTGGTTATTAAAGATCTGTATTGGTCTCTCCTTGCTCTTTTCTTCCTTTGTTCATGACATGTTTTGCAAATGTTCCCACTTCCATCCCTGCGGACTGCAGCTGTCACCACATGCATCAAACACTGGAAGCAGTGGAAGCTGCTTGTGCCTGGAGGCAAAAACAGGTGCACACGCCATAAAGTCTGACTTCATTTTTCTGTCTTCAGATCAGCACTTCAATTAGATCACTCATCATTTGAAAGATGAGCATAAATGTATCTTTACTACAGGGAAACATTGAACAGAAGACAGTTACATTTATCCAACCATATGCTAGTCTCCATGAGCAATGTTGAGCAGGCAGCAAGGAGCTCTCACTTCTGTGACGCTTGTCATGTTGCTCTCTCACCACGTGTAAAATGGCTTCTATTCCTACACGAACATTTTTCATCATCACATAGGAATAAAAAGCCATAGTACACAGTGGCATACATAGAAACACATGGGGTCAAGGTGACGAGTAGTGTTCTCACATCATCTACTGAATTACCGTGAGGCCTGCGAAGACGGAAGAGGAAGAGGAAGGAAGAAAAGAGGGAAGACAAATAGGAGGTTACTTTCCTTGTATTGAACTAATGTGGAATAAAATAAAATGCTTTATCTCAGTAGTTAACTGTGACTGACTGAAACTCAGATTTGTACAAAAAGACAACACAAAACACCAGTGGACTAATCAACAAACTCACGCGTCCGACTTTATTATAGACATATTTTTACATGTGGAAATGTGGCTACTTTTTCTTCAAATCACATGTCTATCGCATTGTATTCGCCTACATAACATATTATAATATGAATGATGTTTCACAAGTTGCTATAAGCCTTCAAAATGCTTTGGGATGTCTCATATCTACACTTTTAATAAGGCCTCATAATTGTGTCCAGAATAACAAGATCGTATTCACTCTCCCCAGTTTTCATAAAAGTTTATAAGGTGCTGGATGGACAAAGTGGTGTTTTCTGTAAACATAATAAACAACCGTCAACCATCAAGCCATGTGTTGATTCTAACACCGTCTTGAGAGACCATGGCAGCCATTCAGTGGAAGTGTGGAGAACCACAGTGCTCTCGTTGAAATAACTTCTCTAATTAATTTAGTGGGAATACTTGTTTGCCGACACCCACAGAGACCATATTTTTGGACTCACTGATGACAGCTGAAAATACTGCAAGCATAATTGTCATTGAATTATGGACCTTCTACTCGCTGTAACAAGTTTCACCAGTTGGATATAATTCAGATCTATATAGGTATGCTGGCCTGATAAAGAGGGCTGGCTGAAGAAGGTGGCTACTGGCTGATGTGTTACATTTTGACCATTGTTATGAACAGGACGTTAAAGATTTGAATTCACCTTGTTCACCATGTTCCTGGAGGCAGACGAGGAGCTATTGTGAAGGCATTTTGCCAAGCCAGTAACTCTCTTCATCCTAAATAATTAATAATTTGTTTACAGAAATCACCTTGATGTTCAGAAAGTTTTATAATCTTTCATACAAATTGGCTAAAGCCCTTAGAAGCATCTGCGATGCTTAACTGTGGTACTAATGAGTCTTTTTCAGATATCTGTTAAACATCTGAGATGTGGGCTTCGTAGATCAAAATATTCACACGCTCGGCTGTACCACATTTTTGACATAAGAATCTTTTACGTGCCTAAATTTAATACTGACCTCACCCAAAGGGTGATTGATTGATTGTGAGCAGATGCACTGGCACTTGGCAATCGCTGCCAGTCGAAAACTTTTTAGGCGAAACATAACTGTAAATTTGTTTGGTTTTAACACACAGGTCTCACTATAGGTCTTTCTCTTCAATTTTAAGAAGGCCTTTTCATATTATAAGACAATGGTAACTACTGTTTTTGGCTATTTCTTAGTCCTCATCTGTCATATGTCTGCATAATACTACTTTACATACACTGAGATCTGCATCCTTTGATAGCTGTCATTGTCATGAGTTCCACCAAAGACTTGAATCTTTCTGTTCATGGACCAATTAATGGGAACAAAATTTCAAATCTTAACAGCACAGCACTGTTTTAGTAGGAAATGCAATTGAAAGGTCAATAATTTAAGTTTATATTTACTAAAAACATACACAGGTGACATATTATGTACACAAAACTCTGACATACTGTACAAATTACAAACAATTTGCTAAATATTGTTGAAACACTTTTTTTTTCTCTGCCAACATGCTTTTAAATATCTAATGATGTACTGCTGAGACTTAACAGAGGGATATCAAAGGGGTAGATTCTCACAGCATAAACCAAATGAAAAGGGTCAGAGTGGGAGGATGGATGACCATCTGTTGTTACATGTGTGTCATCCTGGTGTAAATGGATACCATTGATCCAATGGCAGTTGTATCAGCATTAATTAGAGAAGAGAAGAAGACTTACTGAGAATTACAATATGTTTTAGTTTAGCTGCACACATGAATCATTTAAAAATGTAGAAAAACAGGAAAAAACTTGAACTCTTAGTGGAACATGTATATAATTAATCAGGAGTCAAGCAGCATCCAAAAGACTATAGAACAGTATCAGAGTTTACAGATGAACACTGCAAAATTAATTTTAGTTGAATATTCAATTAGACAGAGGACACATGATTCATCCTACAAGCTGAGGTTAAATTCATTACACTGCAGGAATCTTGGCCATGATTCAGTTTCAGAGATTCCGTTATGAGCGTGATGCCTTAAGGCTGAATGATTGATGATTTCAGTAACGTCTGAGACATCCAGACATGTAAATGAAACACCTGTGATTAACATGTCACAAATAACAGTCTAACTAGAAGCCACATGACAGTGACATGCTTTTTACTTATTTGACAATTTGCCTTTTTCCTATTCTAATCAGTTTTCCCTCTTAGTTGTGCTGATTTGTGTCATGTTACACTTCTAATTTATTACAGAAATTTTGGCTGATGTGTAACTTTATATAGTATGTACCTTAATGTTACCTGCTCCACGTGGTGTGCTTGGACTTGCTGCACCAGGGAATCTCCTCCAGGTCCTCCGGTCAGAAGCTGTGTGTTGATTAAGACAAAATTAAAGCAGAAACCTGAATATGTTTTGTCGGAGTTTAGCCCAGAATGTCTCACACAGAGTGAGTAGGAGCCCCACACACCCTACTGTCAGGCATCCTTTTATCATCTGATCTATGAGGAAATTCTCCAGGGGAACAGTCATGCAGGAGCATGACAGGAACGCTTTGCACTTTGAAGTAGAGTGACATTATCAGTAAGTATGGTCTTGAAATAGCATCTCTTCTCTCTCCCTCTCACTCCATTTGTGAGTCTCCCTCCCTGTCTCATCTGATCTCCGACTCTCTTCCCTCCGTCTGTTTTCCTCTGCCGCCACCCTCATTCTCCCACTCTTCCTTCTTTCCTGCTTTTCTTCTCTACTCTCCATCAATTTCCTTCTCGGCAGCGCACCCCGTTTTTACATTTTTGTTTCTGCCTCTCCCCATTTTCTTTTTTCACCTCTTCACTTGCTTTTTTCTTCTCTTCCTTCTGTGGTTGTTCACCTCACCTTGCTTCTCCCCACTCTCCATTTTTCCTCATCCATCCCTCCCTGTTGCCTCCCTCACCTTTACACCCACCCTTCCCCCTTGTTTTCCCTCTTTCTATCTCCTCTCTCGCCTCACCATCACCCTTTGCCCACCCCCACCCGCTGCCCTCGCTGTGGAGCGTGCTGTTGGCTGCCTCTCAGGGAGGTCGGGAGATCAGGGGCAGATAGAGATGGGCTACTGGTCAGCGGTAATGACACACAGGCTGAGGGTGCACTCAGGTCGCCTCTGTTGGGAATGTGAGGCTTCAGCCATCACAGAGAGATAAATAGATAGATGTATGGGGAGGGATTTGCCGAACGAAAGGGAAGGAACGACTGAGCATTCCTCTCTACACACACAGGGGGAGATCGTGAAGAATTTCCACAGGGATGATAGCTGAAATCATTTGTGTTCAACAGTGTATGTGTATGAATAATTCAATATAAACGCGCTCTCCTGGCATGAACAGGGAGGACAAAGAAATCTTTGAAATCAAGACATCAAACCAATTTTGCCTGACAACCATCAAAACACTGCCTACCCCCTTAAAATCCTCAAATGGGAGCACAGGCAGTAGGAAAACCACACAGGGAAACTACACTCCCACAAGACTGGCACCTGAAATAGGAGTCAAAGGAACTGGGGCAGTTGTAACATCAAAATGAATTACTAAGCAAATGAGCAGATGAAAATAAATCATGGTGAGGAAAAGATAATATGGAAGACGGAACATTAAAGTAAAGTCAAACACACTTTGGATTTCCTAATTAATGGCCTCTCAGTAGGAAGTCGTGGTCCCTCACTGCCAATGGAGCCTTTATCTACTCAACCATTTGTCATTCCAGGCAGCAGTAGAGAGGGAGCAGGCTGTACACAATGGCTAAAAGTACCTATTTGATGTTCCAGGTTTACAGAAATAAATGGGGTTGCTCTGCAGGGGCTATGCAAACAAACAAAAGCCTGTTGGTTTGTGTCTGCAGTGACTGGAGCACTGCACCCAACAGCAGGTGCCTTCAGAAGGGCTGGCCTCACAAAAGACAGTTGATTTTAAAGAAAGTTTGTTAAGCACACTTAATAATTTATTAGCTTGCTGAATTGGTTATGGTACAAGTATAGCTTTCAAATTATATATAAGGTGCTCACAATAAAATTTTGTATATGCTTCTTTCACACAAATCAATTCCACTTTTCCCTTCATTCTCACTTCACAGACAACAGAGAAAATCAGCAGGTAATAATTAGTAGGTCTGAGGTAGGCAACAGGGAAAAAAACGCCTTATCTCTTGATGGCAAATTGTTCCTCCTGGCATGACATTTTGAAATCAATCACACTGCTATTATGCATGTAGGCAACAGGAATTCCCATATTGTGCATAGAACAACAGCACAGTAAAAATGACCCTTCATATACAAAGCTAGACCTGCTCTGCTGGCCGGTGGGGATGCCTGTCATACCTCTGAGACTCTCACCACCCCACCCCCCACCCCCACTCCTTCTTTACCACTCCTTCTTTACCACTCCTCATTACTTCTCCACTACAACCTTCACCCTCTCCCCCTCCTCCACCTCCACAGTGCGCTCCCTCAGCTTCTCCTCCCGCTGTCTCCGTGGTTATCACAGAGAATCTGAAGGCTCTATCCTGACATTTGATGTGGCACAAAATTGGATTTCCAGTGTGATTCTCTCCCCGAGCCCCTCATGGAGTGTAATCCACGCTGTGACTAATTGAGTGGCATGCCAACAGCCTGAGTGTGTAAATGGATGGCTGCTGGTGAAATGTGTCTGTGACCTGCTCTTTTTTTTCTCGTTTAGTTTTTTGTTTTGTTTTTTGACAGAGAAAGGAAAAGGACACACACACACACATACATTCTCCAATACAAAGACACATTTTATCCTTTGTCAATGTCATCTCTTGTTGTTGCCTATTGAATGTGACCCTGCACCCGCTGCTGTCTGGCTGCCTGTGACATTCATAACTAATCTGAGCAACAGAAAATCAATTTTCCCTGTATAATACACAACATATCCTATAGACTGGCTGAACTTGTGTGATGGGGAGCATGAATTACCACATTTAACAATGACATTAGGCCTTTGCATAAGCAAACCTGAAATCTAAAGTGGGAAACAGAGGTGTCAGTGACAGATGTTACAGGATGACTCACCACAGCTATGTCACCTGTCTGACCACCAGTATCCCAGGAGGCATTGCTTTAACCTGGCAAATCCCTTATGCAGACCCTAGAAGAGCTCTATAACAATGACGCAACAGACAAAAAGGATTTTTTTTCCCCATGTTGATAGGTTATCTTCGCACCAAATCCTTACACTCTAATCTCAAATCTCTGTCATGCCCTCTGCTCTGGGGACCCTGCATCTGATTTAGATTTGAATAATTGAAGCTGTTTTCCTCCCCAGAGGACTGAATACAGCAGTTTCCTCTTCATTAAAAACTTTCCACTAATATGCGTGTGTGTGTCCGTTCCCCCTCGTTTACAGTGAGCACACTCCTTCCACACCCCCGCTGAAATATACACACCCACACAAATTCACACAGACAAGCTGGGATATAGTCAAGTGTACAGTCAACACGGGCACACGCACACGAACACATACGCTCACACGCTCCCAAGGTTTGCTGTGACACATTCTAAAAACATGATAATTACTTTGAACAAATGAGATGCTGGCAGCAGCTTAAAGCGTAATGGCAAGGCAGCACACAGCAAAAGGCACTAATGAATGAACTCAGAGATGCATGATAACGTGGCATACTTACCTGCAGGATTTCATTCACCAGACTCTCCCTGCTTCTCCCCTCTGTTTGTCTCTCACCCCTGCCTCCCTCTCTGTGGTTATGGTTGTGCCTGCCAGCCTGTTTCTGGAGGAGAGAGTCTTCACCCTATCGAGTCGGGGACCGGGGCTCAGCTGCAGAGACTGACATCATCCCTTTCAGAGAGGAGGTTTTCCCCTCCCGCTATCTGCACCCTCTCTCTCCCTCTCTCTCTCTCTGTCTCCCTTTCCCTATCTCTTCCTCTCTCTCACCATAACTCAGCCACTCACTCACTCTATACAGTAGTATACTCCTCCTATCTCTCCCTCCCCTGCTTCTTTTTTTTTATCTCTCCTCTCTTCTCTCTTTCATTTGCTTCCACATATTGCTACTATTTTTCAAATCCGCCGTATGTGAGAGACACTGGCACTAAAACTGTGGCTCTATACACAGTAACAAGTGCTAAACTAGGACTTTACTATTCACAGCAGTCTGGACTTGTTCTGTATTTTACCCTTCATAATCAAGCATGTGAATCTGCCATCACGAGGAAACTTATCCACTAGGAGTTTTCCATTAGAGGTTTTATTAATAGATGTCGTTGCCTTCAGGTCTTTCACAATTAGCTTCCCCTCTTCCTCTTATTCCTTGCATCTCCTTTCCACCCTGGTTAAAGATCAAGGATTGGAGGAGTACATCAAGACTGAAGCCTAATGGGCAGCCTGCATTCACCTATCCAATTCTTTTAGATCAGCAAGAATGAAAAAGGAAAGGAGCTAAGCACAGGGAGACTCTTTGAGTCTATTGAGATGGATGCCTGCTGTGGTGCCTGCGGTGGTGGAGCTCGGTGTTGCTGTCCATGGTACTGATTACAGCTGAAGGAGACATCACTAAGGACAGCAGTGACCCTGCAGACCCACAGAAAATAGCCTTGAACAGAGCAGGGAGGAAAACCCGTTTCAGCTGCTGCAGAAACCTTAATGAATACACACGCACAGGCTCGCACGCACACACATACACGCACACAAGCACAGAAGTGTACTCGCCGACAAACACAAGCACACACATATAGAGACTTACATCTACCTCCCAGCCTCCTCCTCTGTCTCCCGCGGGCATTTCTCTGCGTCTCAACTCATTTAGGCTTACATTCATCATTGTAAGGTAACAGTGGCAGGTGGGATTAAAATGGATTAGCCCTATTAAAGAAATGTGTGGTGCATATTACACCCAGATCCACACAAACACACATACACACATACAGTTTTCTAAAGAGCTGCATGCATTTAACTGTAGGCATAGCACTGGACTCAAATGCAAATGCAGCAGAGTATGTTAAAATGCACACAGATCTGAACACACAGACACAGATGTACACAGTCTGGAAAAGGCACATAACAGAGGGATGAAGGTTAAAGGGCTGACAAGGTGGCTTGATGATGACATCCACAGCGGCAGAACAGGAGGGAGAAGTATAGATGCTGTGTACATTGCTGCTTTTCTGCCACTCACACTGTGGACTCCTTTTTGTTGTCTTAACTCTCGTCTCAAGAGGTAGCTTTTAGAATCTCGCCTCCTTGTTTCCATAGTGACACTTTCCCTCCTTTGTGCAAAAGAGTATGTGTGTATTTCAGAGACACAGAGAGAGGAGAAAGACAGGCATAGGGAGGGAGAGAGGAGGGGGATGACAGCGAGATAACTTGGTTCACTTACATTTATTCACTACAAAAAGAGAAAAGGAAAAAAAAAATCCACACAGCCGGTTTCCTACATCAGGGAAAGCCTCCTCTGTTCACTTTTCACTGGCCGTCGGCAGTAAGTTGCTTAACTTTAGACTAATGGCTCTGCAACAGCTCGCCAAAAATAAAACAGTTATTCCTTCAACTGTGATACCAACAATAGCACACACCTATTCTGTGTCTATGTCTGAGCTCGATCCTCACAATATTGTTTTTGTGAGAATTTTTAATTGATTAAACACTGTGCTAAGTAAACACTGGGGGGCTGCCAGTGCAACTGAAAATATGCCTCACACATTTTGAAAGAAAATGTCACAGCTTAAAAATACACAGCTGAAAAAAAAACCCACAATTATTAATTAATAACCTATAATGCTGCATTCCACAGTCACAGTCGTTGACAGTCATTTTCTCACCTTTAAAAAAGACATTCATACTACTGCGACATGGATTTTCATCCATTGTGGGGACTTATTTGAGGCTGTTGTATAGGCATCTAATCGTTTGTTCAGTCCAAATAGGTTACCTAACCAGAGGAAAATATATTCAACAGCTGTTGAAGAAAGCACAAGTCTGCTGAGGATCCTCAGGTAACCCATTCAACATTCATTCACATTATTTGTATGTTATTGCGCAGCTGTATTGAATGTAAACTCAGGAAGCAATGATGAAAAACACTCAGAGTGACCTTCAAGTATTACCTAGATAAAATACTACCTAATCTAAATCTGCGCCATGCTGTGTGTAATAAATTATTAATTATGATATTAAATGGCTGAATTTATCACTTTCAAAACAACCTGGGTGGATTTAGGAGATTGAAGGCAGGAAAACAGATCTGTGTGTGTGTGTGTATGTGTGTGTGTGTGTGTGTGTGTGTGTGTGTGAGCGAGCCTATTTGAGAGTGTATATATAAGAGTTTAAATCTCCTCTTGTGGCCCAGTAGGAATCGGCACAGAGAGAAGACTTAGCCGAGGAGCAAATCCCTTCTCCCCATGCCCTCCAGCATCTCAGCCAGCTACGTTCCACATCAGTGAATCAGTATCAGGAGCAAGGACACTGGAGGCTCGGCTGAGACGCAGGGTTGACTACACATAAGGGGATTGTCTAAACTGAGATGTCTGCCATCTTGAGCTGTCACAACTCTGGAGTATAAACAAGGATACACCTGGCAAACTTAATGAAATGATGGATGAGGCAAATGGACCTTCTAAGCAAGGCTGAACTTTTGTTTCCCCCTTGAATCATTCACCATCCTGATAATGCAACACATTTAAAAAAGGGCCTTAGAAAGTCCCTCCAAACTACACAGTGTTCACAAAAAAATCTCAACTGTTTTAACTACTGTGGTTGCTCTCTACACTTTCTGAATGTCCAGCAGTGACTAACAGGGCAGCAAAACATGATCTGAGTGCAATGGCAGGGTGGTATTAAATAAATTGGAGCTGTTCCCCATGAGTGGTTGGAGGTAAGTGGTGGTTCTTGACATCCTTTATGGTTTGGTATGAGAGTGAGGGAGAGAGGGAGAGAGGGAAGAGCCAAAAGAGCAGTAAGGAAAATGCAGAAAGTCATAAAACAAGACTGTTCATGTCAGCGATGTGGACCAATGCTTGAGTGGCTCTGAACTGCTCTCAGCAGCAGGTTGAAGTCATCTTAAGCCCAGTATTGCTCAGCTGCTCCATCAGCCCGAAGTTATCTCCATAAAAAGCCGGGCTATCACCCTGACAGTGAGGCTGAGGCGGAGGTGTAGCACTCGATCCTTCACCATTTCAAATTACTGTAACCTACCTGCCAGACACTCTCCACTGTAGACAGAGGGGAGGCCGTGTTACCTTGTAAGGATTTGTTATCACCGAGATATTGAAGTTGCTCGTCCATGTGATTTCGAATCTGTGTGTGCGAGCAAGTGTGTGTGGCTCCAAGCAAGTGGCGCATGGCCATAGATGACTGTGTAGTCTTCTCTTCACTTTTCTATTTTGTCTTGAATCAATCCCCAGAGTGTAACAATACCTATTTCTCTCTGTATAATTGGACTGGATGACAGGCACATCTGAAGTCAGCGGATGAAAGCCTCTCCTGACAATGGAGTGTCTGGCCTGTGACATGACTTGAATGAGGAGGAGATAACGCTGCCACACACACACACACACACACACACACACACACACACACACACACACACACACACACACACACACACACACACACACACACACACACACACACACACACACACACACACACATACATATACTGTAGGTGCCTAAGACATAGATAAGCAAAAAGGCACAAAACCTAACACACCTATTTACTTACTCATTTGTCACACAAATCAGAAAAACTAGTGAGCACAAAGAAGAAGCAGAGGAGATGTAATGATGTCATTTGTATAATGATTTCAAATCTGCCCCACAATAAATCTCATCTGTATAGGCAAAGAAAGAAAAAAACAATAATAACTTGATGATCAAATTTATTGCAAGTGCAGGCCCAATATTTGGTATCAAACTCTGCCTTCTGCTTGCTCTGCAAAACGCTGTTGTGACAGACTGTAACTTTGAATAGCTGCCAGTGAAGCAAATTATTATTTAGTTCCCTCTGTATTCTGGCTCTTCTCTTTGTATCTGCTTGTGAGGATGTGAATGTAATATTCTACAGTACATCCTGATGCACATAAACCCACACACAAGCCCACGAGGATCCCATACACGAACACACGCATGTTAACAGACTGTGAACACAGTGAATACATCTCAATAAAGCACTCAAGCAGGTATTTGTAAAACCAGATTCCCAACTTGTGCCCCCAAAAGCACAAAATGTCTCTCTCTTAGTATATTTGCCGTTCGCTTTGTCACCACGGAAACCACCATTACCCAAACATCTCCACGCTGATGGACACTTACATTAAAAGTGTCTTCCCCTCTCTCCCTCTGTTAAGCTCAGTCCTTCCATCTCTCTCCCCTGTCATCACTTACCATAATTTCGTCCAGCAAGTAAACATCTCTGAGAAGCTGTGCAACTCTCACAGTCTGTGTTTTTGTTCTAAGCACTGAATCTTATAAAAGAAAATAAAGCTCTGCCTCAAAATGCCAAAAAAAAAGGAAAAAGAAAAAAGAAATCTCAGTGTATTCAACATGTTTTTTAAATAAATTAAAGCCACTGGTGGAGCACTATGTGGTGCCTAAATCAATAATGTTACAAGGCCCAGAGTGAAATGTTTCTCTGAACAGAACATTGATTTATCTCCCCCAAGTTGGCTATATTCATACTCTCTAATGACACCCTCTGTGTCACAGCATATACTATCACAAAGGTCTGTGTACATGGATGTACGGAATAGGTAGAGAAGTTTATAATAGCGGCCATAAATCAATATGACATAATGTCCAAAAGTGATTGGTTTTCTTTTTGTCCTTTAAATCTCCTTCCCAACCTGTACATGGCCTCATGGAGTGTGTATTTCTCTAGACAAAGTGTGTCATACAACACTAATTCCAAACAATTTTTTTTATGTTCAAAGGTCCATGAGCATAAAAATTGCAGGCAGGGGAAATGTTTGTGAATAAATAAGAGCAACTCATGAATTATTTCCTAATTTAATAATTTATATTGTGATTTAATGATTTTGAGTTTTATCTTTTTACCAGCTGCTAACTGATATACTGATGCTGTTCTCTCTGTGTACAGTAGATGGATATGTTATCAGACATATTATCATGGGCACATATACAGTTTATTTGAACTCGGTACCTCTGCAATTCATACTCAATTCACATTCATGCTGAGGCTGTCAGAGAGGTGACGGTTCAACTCTTTGGGAAGTTTGGAGGCTGCAGTTTGTGGTGTTGCTTTGGATTGGATCAGAATGGATTCATCAAGTTTTTAATACATCACCCCCTTTCCTCATGTTTGGATCCCTAAATGCATGTTTACATCCCTGTGAAAGCATAAAAGGATATTCCAATGTTTCCTTATGAATTGATCCCACTAATAAATATATCCTGTGTAGCCAAAGTACGACATAGCTTATTCCTCTGTGTCTATGGAAGGAGCAAAACTATTAAAAGCAGATCCATGAGCCACACTGTTGGACTGGGTGACATGTTCCTTTATTACCATGAATATGGGCACTGTAGTTTATTTTGAGTCAATACCACATGCGCCATCCTGCTGCCATAAATACTCACTGGCATCAAATATGTATGAAACCACACCTGAAAAAACAGCAGTTCCAAGCAAATGCTCCAAAGTTTGTAAAAGAAACTACAGAGCCCAGCTGTCTTGGGAAACTAAATCAAACTATGCATTTGTAACAAATTTTTAAAGCATCTATAATCAATATTTTTATAACAATGGATCAAATGACTGTATATAAGTGAGAAGCCCACAGAGAACTAAATCCGAGAGGATTTTATCATAGTGAACAATTCAGCAAATAATGAACCAGATACTTCCCTAGGGAGTTGGTGGAAACCAAACCAGAGCTAAAAGGAGAGTGAACATTGGACTTACATTTATTATACGGACATAAACGTTACCTCAAGTGAATGCTCATGTCGATTAGATGGAGCTAACATGTTCACCATATCAACTTTATCAGGTCATGTGTCAATGCTGTGTTTCAGGCTCGTTCCATTGTCCCCATGTGTCTAAAAAATAAAAAATAAACTGTTACAGCTTTAAAGCTTTAAGCCCGGGGCTGGGGCAGGGACAGAGGAAGAAAGTCAGATGGTAACAAGAAACTGAGAAACACATTGTTGGTTTTGGTCTTTTCATGAGATTAGTTGACAACAGAAGATGCAGAATAATGTCAGCCTCGTCTTAATATATAATGCAATCCACTGCAACACCCCCCCCCAAACTAGGGTCTTACCAGAGCTTACTCATCGCCTCTCTGACACAACAACAAGAAGGCGAAATTTATTGCAGGACTGTTGTAATTGATTGCATTAGACTGTAAAATCATTCACAATATTATGTCCAGCTGAAAAAAAATCAAGTCCTCTGTTATGTGTGCATGGTAGAATTTGTAGGGTTTTTATAATGGGGAGAGCAGTGGGAATGATTTAATGATTTCTCCCACAGCTTAGTGTATCCATCATGATATGCCTCTCTGACACATTGGTCAGCAGCAGCAGGTGGTATGATGTGGCTGAAGTGTAAGTGGCTTTCAGAATGCAGGATAGCCTGTCAGCCAGAGGCCCTTAGGGGAACAGCTTCACACCATGTCTGGCTGCAGAATGGCCTTTACACACTCCCTCTTTTTCTGTCTCGTTCACTGTGTGTGTCTAAAGTTGACACAGAGGCTCATCTCTCTTGTTTTGTGTGTGTGTGTGTTAAAGAGAGAGAGGGAGAGGGTGTTAGTGGGTGGGTGTAAATCTCTGTCCGGCAGCACGTTGGGATGGGTGTTTGGGGACTGGTTGGAGAGCTGGCTCACAGGAGCTCAGATTGATGAAGTGATGGTGATGGATGGAGGTAATAAAGGCCTGGATGTCCTGTCTGTTGCCAGTGATGAGGCTGGTATGAATCACCCGTCTGGGGCTGCTGAACATGACGCTGCTCAATCCCCAGGCCTTCTACCCTGCCACCCCACTCCGCCTCTGTCCCTCCATTCCTTTATCTCTCTGCCTTGTGACTTACCATCATTATGAGGCAATTGCTGCCTGAATAGAGCAAAGTATAAACATTCAACAGTGTGCCATTACTGCACCAATCTGTGCTGATGCATACTTTGAAAGATATTATGAAGCTTGTTTATCCATCTCGAAACACAGCGCGCGCACAGTTCAAAGCGTTGCACGCTGTTCATTAATTTTGTGTCCAAACATCACTTGTTGAGTGATTGCAATGCATGCAAGAAAAAAATCCAATCAACTCAGTCAGCCACTCCTCGTGAATAGGGTCATTTGAATAAAGAAGGGCATCTGAAATTGCAGTGTTTGTGTCAACATAACAAGTTAACGATCTCAGATGATAATTGGTAGTTGGATGCTGGGGTGCTGTATTGTGGCCCGTGAGGTTCAGTGGCAAGGACCTCCTGTGATAAAAGAAGCAGCATGAGGGCTTTCAAAGTGGCACGCCGCTGTAGGCAACACAATTCATCACCTCTCCATGAATATTCATCCAGCTCTCTGTTTCCTCCAGGGCTGGTGAAAACACGTCTGTATTAAGTCTCTTCTATGTGTTGCGGTTTGAAGACACCTGAACCTTCTGGCCTCTCATTACCAGACTGCGCTCTTGCTGCCCCACACTCAGCTGCCTGCCAGAGAGGGAAGCCACGCCTCATTAAAATAAAAAGGAAATTCTTTCGCTCCGTGCACTAACAAGGCAGAGGTCAGACAGTCAGCTGATTGTGAATTCACCCCTCTGCACACGTTCACAGGGGTCACAACTGGTGATTGCGATTGTGCTTGCTCCATATAGTGGGCACAGGGCAAGCGGGCAGATGGATTTGCCAGCCTGGGATGCATGGTTTGTGTGTGGAACCAGTCTGAGGCTTGTTGCTGGCAATTTAGGAACATTTGCTGTGTCTTTTCCTCCCCCGCCCTTCTCCCTGACAGGAGCCCAGAGTTTCTGGGGCATCTTTTCAGCACTTTATCAGACCTGCAGGCTTCTCAGCGCTGTCCCCAGATTACAGTTTAGGGAGGGGGCACTTGACTGACAGGCCTTGGCCTCGGTGGTCCCTGAGGGGAAGGGGAGGGGGATTTGTGATGGCTGCACTGACTCGTACTTCTCTTACAATTTTCTCCAGGCTGGTTTCAGACTGTCAAGCTGAGAGAAAGCTCTCTCTGCATAATTCATTAGATCTCCTCTCTTTTTCACTCTTGGCTGCTATGTGGCAGGCACCATAGCCCCATTGTTTAAGAAGAAAGAGTAATGGAGCTTGTCACAATATGTTAACATAGTTTATTGTTCACAGCAACAGTTTGGAAACAGCTTAACTTCTTCTGAAACAAGCTATTCGGTACATCCAGTGTAGAATAATTATGATGGAAACAGAAAATTCAAATGGGCTAGGACAAAACAGCTTATAATACTTGCCACATTTAATTTACAATTGGCTAACAGCATAAAAAGGATTCATTAATGATCATAATAGTGGCTTTGGCTGTAAGACTGTAATCCAAAAGAGGATACAGCCATACAGGTTGCCTCTACACCAAACACTGTTTTGCAGCCAATTACCCCAGCATGGTATGCATGTGACACATACACAGGCCTGTCCTTTTGAAGCTTGTATACTGTCTCTGGTCATGATCTAGCTGACATTTATTTCTTGGAAATCTGCAAGGGAAAATATCTCATCTTTGATGCTACATGACATTCCCCTTCACAGAATATGACTAAACAAGCACATCCTCCAACACACAATCCAGCATGTTGAAGCCAGAGGACAACTTCTGTCACTGTGGCAGTAAATAAGGGCTGGTAAGGAGGGACTCTATATGAAGCTATGCCAATACAGATCATATTGACCCCTAAAGCACCCAGCATATGTCCAAAACGGCAGAAATATGTTGTGCTGTTTTTAAATATTTTGTTTTGCGGTTTTGGTTGGATTTTATAAATCAAGTGCTACAGTGACTGGAAAGTTAACATGCAGGCAGCTGCAGTTTGTGATTACAATCACAATCTTCAATGTACAGGAAAAATAAAAAATGACACTTGATACACTTGGTAATTGTTCAGTTGATATGATTGAAAAGTGTAATGAAGCTGAGTTTGTTTGCCTACTTTTAATTGTATGCATGTTTCTAATATTAAACAAAGTGTTCAATATATCAACAATCTAATAACTAAACCACACAAATAAGATCAGATGCCCCACAAATGCCGCTCTTATGAATTCTCAACAGAGTTTGGGGCAATTATGCACAGAAGAAATTAAAAATAAATAAAATGAAAACAAGCATAAGATTTAAGGGTAACACTTTAGAATAACAATCCTTTATAAGACATCTATAAGCTATTAGTAGATATTAGTAGATAGTTAACTAATCATGAACAAAACCCGTCATATGGGGGGTGGGGGGGTAAGGCTTCAAAATATGCCAAAAAAACACATTTTTTAATAAGACCTCAAAATGTCATAAAACACGTCATGGGGGGGGGGGGGGGGGGGGGGGGGGGGGGGTTAGGGCTTGATGCCAAAAAAGAATCATATTTTAGTAAAACCTCAAAATGTCATGAAAAATGTCATAGTATAGTATGCCGTTTTTTTTGGCCAAAACAAGTCAAAATTTTTTTCGACCTCAAAATGTCATAAAAAACGTCATACTATAGTAAGGCGTCTTTTTTGGGCAAAAAAAGTCAAAAAAAAATTTTGACCTCAAAATGTCATAAAAAACGTTATACTATAGTAAGGCGTCTTTTTTGGGAAAAAAAAGTCAAAAAATTTTTTGACCTCAAAATGTCATAAAAAACCGTCATAGTATAGTAAGGCGTGAAAATCGGACAAAAAAAGTCAAAATTTTTTTTGACCTCAAAATGTCATAAAAAACGTCATACTATAGTAAGGCGTCTTTTTTGGGCAAAAAAAGTCAAAAAAATTTTTGACCTCAAAATGTCATAAAAAACATCATAGTATAGTAAGGCGTCTTTTTTGGGCAAAAAAAGTCAAAAAATTTTTTGACCTCAAAATGTCATAAAAAACGTCATACTTTAATAAGGCGTCAAAATTGGACAAAAAAATTCAAAAATTTTTTTGACCTCAAAATGTCATAAAAAACATCATAGTATAGTAAGGCGTCAAAATCGGACAAAAAAAGTCAAAAAATTTTTTGACCTCAAAATGTCATAAAAAACATCATAGTATAGTAAGGCGTCAAAATCGGAAAAAAAAGTCAAAAATTTTTTTGACCTCAAAATGTCATAAAAAACGTCATAGTATAGTAAGGTGTCAAAATCGGTCAAAAAAAGTCAAAAAATTTTTTCACCTCAAAATGTCATAAAAAACGTCATAGTATAGTAAGGCGTCAAAATCGGACAAAAAAAGTCAAAATTTTTTTTGATCTCAAAATGTCATAAAAAACGTCATAGTATAGTAAGGTGTCAAAATCGGTCAAAAAAAGTCAAAAAATTTTTTTGACCTCAAAATTTCATAAAAAACGTCATAGTATAGTAAGGCGTCTTTTTTGGGCAAAAAAAGTCAAAAAAATTTTTGACCTCAAAATGTCATAAAAAAGGTCATAGTATAGTAAGGCGTCAAAATCGGTCAAAAAAAGTCAAAAAAAATTTTGACCTCAAAATGTCATAAAAAACGTCATAGTATAGTAAGGCGTCTTTTTTGGGCAAAAAAAGTCAAAAAAATTTTTGACCTCAAAATGTCATAAAAAACATCATAGTATAATAAGGCGTCAAAATCGGACAAAAAAAGTCAAAAATTTTTTTGACCTCAAAATTTCATAAAAAACGTCATAGTATAGTAAGGCGTCAAAATCGGACAAAAAAAGTCAAAATTTTTTTTGACCTCAAAATGTCATAAAAAACGTCATAGTATAGTAAGGCGTTTTTTTTTGGGCAAAAAAAGTCAAAAAAATTTTTGACCTCAAAATGTCATAAAAAACGTCATACTATAGTGAGGCCTCAAAATCGGTCAAAAAAAGTCAAAACATTTTTTGATCTCAAAATATCATAAAAAACGTCATAGTATAGTATGACGTTTTTTTCGGCCAAAAAAAGTCAAAAAATTTTTCGACCTCGAAATGTCATAAAAAACATCATAGTATAGTATGGCGTTTTTTTCGGGGAAAAAAAGTCACAATTTTTTTCGTACTCAATATGTCTTAAAAACCGTCAGTATAGTAAGGCGTGAAAATCGGACAAAAAAAGTCAAAATTTTTTTTGACCTCAAAATGTCATAAAAAACGTCATACTATAGTAAGGCGTCTTTTTTGGGCAAAAAAAGTCAAAAAAATTTTTGACCTCAAAATGTCATAAAAAACATCATAGTATAGTAAGGCGTCTTTTTTGGGCAAAAAAAGTCAAAAAAATTTTTGACCTCAAAATGTCATAAAAAACGTCATACTTTAGTAAGGCGTCAAAATTGGACAAAAAAATTCAAAAATTTTTTTGACCTCAAAATGTCATAAAAAACGTCATAGTATAGTAAGGCGTCAAAATCGGTCAAAAAAAGTCAAAATTTTTTTGACCTCAAAATGTCATAAAAAACGTCATACTATAGTAAGGCGTCAAAATAGGACAAAAAAAGTCAAAATTTTTTTTGACCTCAAAATGTCATAAAAAACGTCATAGTATAGTAAGGCGTCAAAATCGGACAAAAAAAGTCAAAATTTTTTTTGATCTCAAAATGTCATAAAAAACGTCATAGTATAGTAAGGTGTCAAAATCGGTCAAAAAAAGTCAAAAAAAAATTTTGACCTCAAAATTTCATAAAAAACGTCATAGTATAGTAAGGCGTCTTTTTTGGGCAAAAAAAGTCAAAAAAATTTTTGACCTCAAAATGTCATAAAAAAGGTCATAGTATAGTAAGGCGTCAAAATCGGTCAAAAAAAGTCAAAAAAAATTTTGACCTCAAAATGTCATAAAAAACATCATAGTATAGTAAGGCGTCTTTTTTGGGCAAAAAAAGTCAAAAAAATTTTTGACCTCAAAATGTCATAAAAAACATCATAGTATAGTAAGGCGTCAAAATCGGACAAAAAAAGTCAAAATTTTTTTTGACCTCAAAATGTCATAAAAAACGTCATAGTATAGTAAGGCGTCAAAATCGGACAAAAAAAGTCAAAAAATTTTTTGACCTCAAAATGTCATAAAAAACGTCATAGTATAGTAAGGCGTCAAAATCGGTCAAAAAAAGTCAAAAATTTTTTTGACCTCAAAATTTCATAAAAAACGTCATACTATAGTAAGTCGTCAAAATCGGTCAAAAAGCGTCAAAATTTTTTTTGACCTCAAAATGTCATAAAAAACGTCATAGTATAGTAAGGCGTTTTTTCGGGCAAAAAAAGTCAAATTTTTTTGACCTCAAAATGTCATAAAAAACGTCATAGTATAGTAAGGCGTCAAAATCGGTCAAAAAAAGTCAAAAAAAATTTTGACCTCAAAATGTCATAAAAAACGTCATAGTATAGTAAGGCGTCAAAATCGGACAAAAAAGTCAAAATTTTTTTTGACCTCAAAATTTCATAAAAAACGTCATAGTATAGTAAGGCGTCTTTTTAGGGCAAAAAAAGTCAAAAAAATTTTTGACCTCAAAATGTCATAAAAAACTTCATAGTATAGTAAGGCGTCAAAATCGGAGAAAAAAAGTCAAAATTTTTTTGACCTCAAAATGTCATAAAAAACGTCATAGTATAGTAAGGCGTCAAAATCGGTCGAAAAAAGTCAAAAAAATTTTTTACCACAAAATGTCATAAAAAACGTCATACTATAGTAAGTCGTCAAAATCGGTCAAAAAGCGTCAAAATTTTTTTTGACCTCAAAATGTCATAAAAAACGTCATACTATAGTATGGCGTCTTTTTTGGGCAAAAAAAGTCAAAAAAATTTTTGACCTCAAAATGTCATAAAAAACGTCATAGTATAGTAAGGCGTCAAAATATGACAAAAAAAGTCAAAATTTTTTTTGACCTCAAAATGTCATAAAAAACGTCATAGTATAGTAAGGCGTCAAAATCGGACAAAAAAAGTCAAATTTTTTTTTACCTCAAAATGTCATAAAAAACGTCATACTATAGTAAGGCGTTTTTTTAGGGCAAAAAAAGTCAAAATTTTTTTTGACCTCAAAATGTCATAAAAAACGTCATAGTATAGTAAGGCGTCAAAATTGGTCAAAAAAAGTCAAAAAATTTTTTGACCTCAAAATGTCATAAAAAACGTCATAGTATAGTAAGGCGTCAAAATCGGACAAAATAAGTCAAAATTTTTTTTGACCTCAAAATGTCATAAAATACTTCATACTATCGTAAGGCGTCGAAATCGGTCAAAAAAGTCAAAATTTTTTTTGACCTCAAAATGTCATAAAAAACGTCATAGTATAGTAAGGCGTCTTTTTTGGGCAAAAAAAGTCAAAAAAAATTTTGACCTCAAAATGTCATAAAAAACATCATAGTATAGTAAGGCGTCAAAATCGGGAAAAAAAAGTCAAAAATTTTTTTGACCTCAAAATTTCATAAAAAACGTCATAGTATAGTAAGGCGTTTTTTTGGGCAAAAAAAGTCAAAAAAATTTTTGACCTCAAAATGTCATAAAAAAAGTCATAGTATAGTAAGGCTTCTTTTTTGGGCAAAAAAAGTCAAAAAATTTTTTGACCTCAAAATGTCATAAAAAACGTCATAAAATAGTAAGGCGTCTTTTTCGGGCAAAAAAAGTCAAAAAAATTTTTGACCTCAAAATGTCATAAAAAACATCATAGTATAGTAAGGCGTCAAAATCGGACAAAAAAAGTCAAAATTTTTTGTGACCTCAAAATTTCATAAAAAACGTCATAGTATAGTAAGGCGTTTTTTTTTAGGGCAAAAAAAGTCAAAAAATTTTTTGACCTCAAAATGTCATAAAAAACGTCATACTATAGTGAGGCCTCAAAATCGGTCAAAAAAAGTCAAAAAAATTTTTCACCTCAAAATGTCATAAAAACGTCATAGTATAGTAAGGCGTCTTTTTTGGGCAAATAAAGTCAAAAAAATTTTTGACCTCAAAATGTCATAAAAAAGGTCATAGTATAGTAAGGCGTCAAAATCGGTCAAAAAAAGTCAAAATTTTTTTTGACCTCAAAATTTCATAAAAAACGTCATACTATAGTAAGGCGTTTTTTTTTGGGCAAAAAAAGTCAAAAAATTTTTTGACCTCAAAATGTCATAAAAAACGTCATAGTATAGTAAGGCGTCAAAATAGGACAAAAAAAGTCAAAAATTTTTTTGATCTCAAAATGTTATAAAAAACGTCATACTATAGTAAGGCGTCGAAATCGGTGAAAAAAGTCAAAAAATTTTTTGACCTCAAAATGTCATAAAAAACGTCATAGTATAGTAAGGCGTCAAAATCGGACAAAAAAAGTCAAAAAATTTTTTGACCTCAAAATGTCATAAAAAACATCATAGTATAGTAAGGCGTCAAAATCGGAAAAAAAAAGTCAAAAATTTTTTTGACCTCAAAATTTCATAAAAAACGTCATAGTATAGTAAGGCGTTTTTTTTAGGGCAAAAAAAGTCAAAAAAATTTTTGACCTCAAAATGTCATAAAAAACGTCATAGTATAGTAAGGCGTCAAAATCGGACAAAAAAAGTCAAAATTTTTTTTGATCTCAAAATGTCATAAAAAACGTCATAGTATAGTAAGGTGTCAAAATCGGTCAAAAAAAGTCAAAAAAATTTTTTGACCTCAAAATTTCATAAAAAACGTCATAGTATAGTAAGGCGTCTTTTTTGGGCAAAAAAAGTCAAAAAAATTTTTGACCTCAAAATGTCATAAAAAAGGTCATAGTATAGTAAGGCGTCAAAATCGGTCAAAAAAAGTCAAAAAAATTTTTGACCTCAAAATGTCATAAAAAACGTCATAGTATAGTAAGGCGTCTTTTTTGGGCAAAAAAAGTCAAAAAATTTTTGACCTCAAAATGTCATAAAAAACATCATAGTATAGTAAGGCGTCAAAATCGGACAAAAAAAGTCAAAAATTTTTTTGACCTCAAAATTTCATAAAAAACGTCATAGTATAGTAAGGCGTCAAAATCGGTCAAAAAAAGTCAAAATTTTTTTTGACCTCAAAATTTCATAAAAAACGTCATACTATAGTAAGGCGTTTTTTTTTTGGGCAAAAAAAGTCAAAAAATTTTTGACCTCAAAATGTCATAAAAAACGTCATAGTATAGTAAGGCGTCAAAATCGGACAAAAAAAGTCAAAAAATTTTTTGACCTCAAAATGTCATAAAAAACGTCATAGTATAGTAAGGCGTCAAAATCGGTCAAAAAAAGTCAAAAATTTTTTTGACCTCAAAATTTCATAAAAAACGTCATACTATAGTAAGTCGTCAAAATCGGTCAAAAAGCGTCAAAATTTTTTTTGACCTCAAAATGTCATAAAAAACGTCATAGTATAGTATGGCGTTTTTTCGGGCAAAAAAAGTCAAATTTTTTTGACCTCAAAATGTCATAAAAAACGTCATAGTATAGTAAGGCGTCTTTTTAGGGCAAAAAAAGTCAAAAAAATTTTTGACCTCAAAATGTCATAAAAAACTTCATAGTATAGTAAGGCGTCAAAATCGGACAAAAAAAGTCAAAATTTTTTTGACCTCAAAATGTCATAAAAAACGTCATAGTATAGTAAGGCGTCAAAATCGGTCGAAAAAAGTCAAAAAAATTTTTTACCACAAAATGTCATAAAAAACGTCATACTATAGTAAGTCGTCAAAATCGGTCAAAAAGCGTCAAAATTTTTTTTGACCTCAAAATGTCATAAAAAACGTCATACTATAGTATGGCGTCTTTTTTGGGCAAAAAAAGTCAAAAAAATTTTTGACCTCAAAATGTCATAAAAAACGTCATAGTATAGTAAGGCGTCAAAATCGGACAAAAAAAGTCAAAAAATTTTTTGACCTCAAAATGTCATAAAAAACGTCATAGTATAGTAAGGCGTCAAAATCGGTCAAAAAAAGTCAAAAATTTTTTTGACCTCAAAATTTCATAAAAAACGTCATACTATAGTAAGTCGTCAAAATCGGTCAAAAAGCGTCAAAATTTTTTTTGACCTCAAAATGTCATAAAAAACGTCATAGTATAGTAAGGCGTCTTTTTAGGGCAAAAAAAGTCAAAAAAATTTTTGACCTCAAAATGTCATAAAAAACTTCATAGTATAGTAAGGCGTCAAAATCGGACAAAAAAAGTCAAAATTTTTTTGACCTCAAAATGTCATAAAAAACGTCATAGTATAGTAAGGCGTCAAAATCGGTCGAAAAAAGTCAAAAAAATTTTTTACCACAAAATGTCATAAAAAACGTCATACTATAGTAAGTCGTCAAAATCGGTCAAAAAGCGTCAAAATTTTTTTTGACCTCAAAATGTCATAAAAAACGTCATACTATAGTATGGCGTCTTTTTTGGGCAAAAAAAGTCAAAAAAATTTTTGACCTCAAAATGTCATAAAAAACGTCATAGTATAGTAAGGCGTCAAAATATGACAAAAAAAGTCAAAATTTTTTTTGACCTCAAAATGTCATAAAAAACGTCATAGTATAGTAAGGCGTCAAAATCGGACAAAAAAAGTCAAATTTTTTTTGACCTCAAAATGTCATAAAAAACGTCATACTATAGTAAGGCGTTTTTTTAGGGCAAAGAAAGTCAAAATTTTTTTTGACCTCAAAATGTCATAAAAAACGTCATAGTATAGTAAGGCGTCAAAATTGGTCAAAAAAAGTCAAAAAATTTTTTGACCTCAAAATGTCATAAAAAACGTCATAGTATAGTAAGGCGTCAAAATCGGACAAAATAAGTCAAAAATTTTTTTGACCTCAAAATTTCATAAAAAACGTCATAGTATAGTAAGGCGTTTTTTTTTAGGGCAAAAAAAGTCAAAAAATTTTTTGACCTCAAAATGTCATAAAAAACGTCATAGTATAGTAAGGCGTCTTTTTTGGGCAAATAAAGTCAAAAAAATTTTTGACCTCAAAATGTCATAAAAAAGGTCATAGTATAGTAAGGCGTCAAAATCGGTCAAAAAAAGTCAAAATTTTTTTTGACCTCAAAATTTCATAAAAAACGTCATACAATAGTAAGGCGTTTTTTTTTTGGGCAAAAAAAGTCAAAAAATTTTTTGACCTCAAAATGTCATAAAAAACATCATAGTATAGTAAGGCGTCAAAATCGGGAAAAAAAAGTCAAAATTTTTTTTGACCTCAAAATGTCATAAAAAACGTCATAGTATAGTAAGGCGTCAAAATCGGACAAAAAAAGTCAAAATTTTTTTTGACCTCAAAATGTCATAAAAAACGTCATAGTATAGTAAGGCGTCTTTTTTGGGCAAAAAAAGTCAAAAAAATTTTTGACCTCAAAATGTCATAAAAAACGTCATAGTATAGTAAGGCGTCAAAATCGGACAAAAAAAGTCAAAATTTTTTTTGATCTCAAAATGTCATAAAAAACGTCATAGTATAGTAAGGTGTCAAAATCGGTCAAAAAAAGTCAAAAAAATTTTTTGACCTCAAAATTTCATAAAAAACGTCATAGTATAGTAAGGCGTCTTTTTTGGGCAAAAAAAGTCAAAAAATTTTTGACCTCAAAATGTCATAAAAAAGGTCATAGTATAGTAAGGCGTCAAAATCGGTCAAAAAAAGTCAAAAAAATTTTTGACCTCAAAATGTCATAAAAAACGTCATAGTATAGTAAGGCGTCTTTTTTGGGCAAAAAAAGTCAAAAAATTTTTGACCTCAAAATGTCATAAAAAACATCATAGTATAGTAAGGCGTCAAAATCGGACAAAAAAAGTCAAAATTTTTTTTGACCTCAAAATTTCATAAAAAACGTCATACTATAGTAAGGCGTTTTTTTTGGGCAAAAAAAGTCAAAAAATTTTTGACCTCAAAATGTCATAAAAAACGTCATAGTATAG
The DNA here is from genome assembly GCF_017976425.1 of Toxotes jaculatrix. Lineage (NCBI taxonomy): Eukaryota > Metazoa > Chordata > Actinopteri > Toxotidae > Toxotes > Toxotes jaculatrix. Next base: position 11,707,139 of record NC_054398.1, read on the forward strand.
TAAGGCGTCAAAATCGGACAAAAAAAGTCAAAATTTTTTTTGACCTCAAAATGTCATAAAAAACGTCATAGTATAGTAAGGTGTCAAAATCGGTCAAAAAAAGTCAAAAAAATTTTTTGACCTCAAAATTTCATAAAAAACGTCATAGTATAGTAAGGCGTCTTTTTTGGGCAAAAAAAGTCAAAAAATTTTTGACCTCAAAATGTCATAAAAAACATCATAGTATAGTAAGGCGTCAAAATCGGACAAAAAAAGTCAAAAATTTTTTTGACCTCAAAATTTCATAAAAAACGTCATAGTATAGTAAGGCGTCAAAATCGGTCAAAAAAAGTCAAAATTTTTTTTGACCTCAAAATTTCATAAAAAACGTCATACTATAGTAAGGCGTTTTTTTTGGGCAAAAAAAGTCAAAAAATTTTTGACCTCAAAATGTCATAAAAAACGTCATAGTATAGTAAGGCGTCAAAATCGGACAAAAAAAGTCAAAATTTTTTTTGACCTCAAAATGTCATAAAAAACGTCATAGTATAGTAAGGCGTCTTTTTTGGGTAAAAAAAGTCAAAAAATTTTTTGACCTCAAAATGTCATAAAAAACGTCATAGTATAGTAAGGCGTCAAAATCGGACAAAAAAAGTCAAAATTTTTTTTGATCTCAAAATGTCATAAAAAACGTCATAGTATAGTAAGGCGTCTTTTTTGGGTAAAAAAAGTCAAAAAATTTTTTGACCTCAAAATGTCATAAAAAACGTCATAGTATAGTAAGGCGTCAAAATCGGACAAAAAAAGTCAAAATTTTTTTTGATCTCAAAATGTCATAAAAAACGTCATAGTATAGTAAGGCGTCTTTTTTGGGCAAAAAAAGTCAAAAAAATTTTTGACCTCAAAATGTCATAAAAAACGTCATAGTATAGTAAGGCGTCTTTTTTGGGCAAAAAAAGTCAAAAAAAATTTTGACCTCAAAATGTCATAAAAAACATCATAGTATAGTAAGGCGTCAAAATCGGAAAAAAAAAGTCAAAAATTTTTTTGACCTCAAAATGTCATAAAAAACGTCATAGTATAGTAAGGCGTCAAAATCGGACAAAAAAAGTCAAAATTTTTTTTGACCTCAAAATGTCATAAAAAACGTCATAGTATAGTAAGGCGTCTTTTTTGGGCAAAAAAAGTCAAAAAAATTTTTGACCTCAAAATGTCATAAAAAACGTCATAGTATAGTAAGGCGTCAAAATCGGACAAAAAAAGTCAAAATTTTTTTTGATCTCAAAATGTCATAAAAAACGTCATAGTATAGTAAGGTGTCAAAATCGGTCAAAAAAAGTCAAAAAAATTTTTTGACCTCAAAATTTCATAAAAAACGTCATAGTATAGTAAGGCGTCTTTTTTGGGCAAAAAAAGTCAAAAAATTTTTGACCTCAAAATGTCATAAAAAAGGTCATAGTATAGTAAGGCGTCAAAATCGGTCAAAAAAAGTCAAAAAAATTTTTGACCTCAAAATGTCATAAAAAACGTCATAGTATAGTAAGGCGTCTTTTTTGGGCAAAAAAAGTCAAAAAATTTTTGACCTCAAAATGTCATAAAAAACATCATAGTATAGTAAGGCGTCAAAATCGGACAAAAAAAGTCAAAAAATTTTTTGACCTCAAAATTTCATAAAAAACGTCATAGTATAGTAAGGCGTCAAAATCGGTCAAAAAAAGTCAAAATTTTTTTTGACCTCAAAATTTCATAAAAAACGTCATACTATAGTAAGGCGTTTTTTTTGGGCAAAAAAAGTCAAAAAATTTTTGACCTCAAAATGTCATAAAAAAGGTCATAGTATAGTAAGGCGTCAAAATCGGTCAAAAAAAGTCAAAATTTTTTTTGACCTCAAAATTTCATAAAAAACGTCATACAATAGTAAGGCGTTTTTTTTTTTGGGCAAAAAAAGTCAAAAAATTTTTTGACCTCAAAATGTCATAAAAAACATCATAGTATAGTAAGGCGTCAAAATCGGGAAAAAAAAGTCAAAATTTTTTTTGACCTCAAAATTTCATAAAAAACGTCATAGTATAGTAAGGCGTCTTTTTTGGGCAAAAAAAGTCAAAAAAATTTTGGACCTCAAAATGTCATAAAAAACGTCATAGTATAGTAAGGCGTCAAAATCGGACAAAAAAAGTCAAAATTTTTTTTGATCTCAAAATGTCATAAAAAACGTCATAGTATAGTAAGGTGTCAAAATCGGTCAAAAAAAGTCAAAAAAATTTTTTGACCTCAAAATTTCATAAAAAACGTCATAGTATAGTAAGGCGTCTTTTTTGGGCAAAAAAAGTCAAAAAATTTTTGACCTCAAAATGTCATAAAAAAGGTCATAGTATAGTAAGGCGTCAAAATCGGTCAAAAAAAGTCAAAAAAATTTTTGACCTCAAAATGTCATAAAAAACGTCATAGTATAGTAAGGCGTCTTTTTTGGGCAAAAAAAGTCAAAAAATTTTTGACCTCAAAATGTCATAAAAAACATAATAGTATAGTAAGGCGTCAAAATCGGACAAAAAAAGTCAAAAAATTTTTTGACCTCAAAATTTCATAAAAAACGTCATAGTATAGTAAGGCGTCAAAATCGGTCAAAAAAAGTCAAAATTTTTTTTGACCTCAAAATTTCATAAAAAACGTCATACTATAGTAAGGCGTTTTTTTTGGGCAAAAAAAGTCAAAAAATTTTTGACCTCAAAATGTCATAAAAAACGTCATAGTATAGTAAGGCGTCAAAATCGGACAAAAAAAGTCAAAAAAATTTTTGACCTCAAAATGTCATAAAAAACGTCATAGTATAGTAAGGCGTCTTTTTTGGGCAAAAAAAGTCAAAAAATTTTTGACCTCAAAATGTCATAAAAAAGGTCATAGTATAGTAAGGCGTCAAAATCGGTCAAAAAAAGTCAAAATTTTTTTTGACCTCAAAATTTCATAAAAAACGTCATACAATAGTAAGGCGTTTTTTTTTTGGGCAAAAAAAGTCAAAAAATTTTTTGACCTCAAAATGTCATAAAAAACATCATAGTATAGTAAGGCGTCAAAATCGGGAAAAAAAAGTCAAAATTTTTTTTGACCTCAAAATTTCATAAAAAACGTCATAGTATAGTAAGGCGTCAAAATCGGTCAAAAAAAGTCAAAATTTTTTTTGACCTCAAAATTTCATAAAAAACGTCATACTATAGTAAGGCGTTTTTTTTGGGCAAAAAAAGTCAAAAAATTTTTGACCTCAAAATGTCATAAAAAACGTCATAGTATAGTAAGGCGTCAAAATCGGTCAAAAAAAGTCAAAATTTTTTTTGACCTCAAAATTTCATAAAAAACGTCATACAATAGTAAGGCGTTTTTTTTTTGGGCAAAAAAAGTCAAAAAATTTTTTGACCTCAAAATGTCATAAAAAACATCATAGTATAGTAAGGCGTCAAAATCGGGAAAAAAAAGTCAAAATTTTTTTTGACCTCAAAATGTCATAAAAAACGTCATAGTATAGTAAGGCGTCAAAATCGGACAAAAAAAGTCAAAATTTTTTTTGACCTCAAAATGTCATAAAAAACGTCATAGTATAGTAAGGCGTCTTTTTTGGGCAAAAAAAGTCAAAAAAATTTTTGACCTCAAAATGTCATAAAAAACGTCATAGTATAGTAAGGCGTCAAAATCGGACAAAAAAAGTCAAAATTTTTTTTGATCTCAAAATGTCATAAAAAACGTCATAGTATAGTAAGGCGTCTTTTTTGGGCAAAAAAAGTCAAAAAAATTTTTGACCTCAAAATGTCATAAAAAACGTCATAGTATAGTAAGGCGTCTTTTTTGGGCAAAAAAAGTCAAAAAAAATTTTGACCTCAAAATGTCATAAAAAACATCATAGTATAGTAAGGCGTCAAAATCGGAAAAAAAAAGTCAAAAATTTTTTTGACCTCAAAATGTCATAAAAAACGTCATAGTATAGTAAGGCTTCTTTTTTGGGCAAAAAAAGTCAAAAAATTTTTTGACCTCAAAATGTCATAAAAAACGTCATAGTATAGTAAGGCGTCTTTTTCGGGCAAAAAAATTCAAAAAAATTTTTGACCTCAAAATGTCATAAAAAACATCATAGTATAGTAAGGCGTCAAAATCGGACAAAAAAAGTCAAAATTTTTTTGACCTCAAAATGTCATAAAAAACGTCATAGTATAGTAAGGCGTCAAAATCGGTCGAAAAAAGTCAAAAAATTTTTTTACCTCAAAATGTCATAAAAAACGTCATACTATAGTAAGTCGTCAAAATCGGTCAAAAAGCGTCAAAATTTTTTTTGACCTCAAAATGTCATAAAAAACGTCATAGTATAGTAAGGCGTCTTTTTTGGGTAAAAAAAGTCAAAAAATTTTTTGACCTCAAAATGTCATAAAAAACGTCATAGTATAGTAAGGCGTCAAAATCGGACAAAAAAAGTCAAAATTTTTTTTGATCTCAAAATGTCATAAAAAACGTCATAGTATAGTAAGGCGTCTTTTTTGGGCAAAAAAAGTCAAAAAAATTTTTGACCTCAAAATGTCATAAAAAACGTCATAGTATAGTAAGGCGTCTTTTTTGGGCAAAAAAAGTCAAAAAAAATTTTGACCTCAAAATGTCATAAAAAACATCATAGTATAGTAAGGCGTCAAAATCGGAAAAAAAAAGTCAAAAATTTTTTTGACCTCAAAATTTCATAAAAAACGTCATAGTATAGTAAGGCGTTTTTTTTAGGGCAAAAAAAGTCAAAAAATTTTTTGACCTCAAAATGTCATAAAAAACGTCATACAATGTGAGGCCTCAAAATCGGTCAAAAAAAGTCAAAAAAATTTTTCACCTCAAAATGTCATAAAAAACGTCATAGTATAGTAAGGCGTCTTTTTTGGGCAAATAAAGTCAAAAAAATTTTTGACCTCAAAATGTCATAAAAAAGGTCATAGTATAGTAAGGCGTCAAAATCGGTCAAAAAAAGTCAAATTTTTTTTTGACCTCAAAATTTCATAAAAAACGTCATACTATAGTAAGGCGTTTTTTTTTGGGCAAAAAAAGTCAAAAAATTTTTTGACCTCAAAATGTCATAAAAAACATCATAGTATAGTAAGGCGTCAAAATCGGACAAAAAAAGTCAAAATTTTTTTTGACCTCAAAATGTCATAAAAAACGTCATAGTATAGTAAGGCGTCAAAATCGGACAAAAAAAGTCAAAATTTTTTTTGACCTCAAAATGTCATAAAAAACGTCATAATATAGTAAGGCGTCTTTTTTGGGCAAAAAAAGTCAAAAAAAATTTTGACCTCAAAATGTCATAAAAAACATCATAGTATAGTAAGGCGTCAAAATCGGGAAAAAAAAGTCAAAATTTTTTTTGACCTCAAAATGTCATAAAAAACGTCATAGTATAGTAAGGCGTCAAAATCGGACAAAAAAAGTCAAATTTTTTTTTGACCTCAAAATGTCATAAAAAACGTCATAGTATAGTAAGGCGTCTTTTTTGGGCAAAAAAAGTCAAAAAAATGTTTGACCTCAAAATGTCATAAAAAACGTCATAGTATAGTAAGGCGTCAAAATCGGACAAAAAAAGTCAAAATTTTTTTTGATCTCAAAATGTCATAAAAAACGTCATAGTATAGTAAGGTGTCAAAATCGGTCAAAAAAAGTCAAAAAAATTTTTTGACCTCAAAATTTCATAAAAAACGTCATAGTATAGTAAGGCGTCTTTTTTGGGCAAAAAAAGTCAAAAAAATTTTTGACCTCAAAATGTCATAAAAAACGTCATAGTATAGTAAGGCGTCTTTTTTGGGCAAAAAAAGTCAAAAAAAATTTTGACCTCAAAATGTCATAAAAAACATCATAGTATAGTAAGGCGTCAAAATCGGAAAAAAAAAGTCAAAAATTTTTTTGACCTCAAAATGTCATAAAAAACGTCATAGTATAGTAAGGCTTCTTTTTTGGGCAAAAAAAGTCAAAAAATTTTTTGACCTCAAAATGTCATAAAAAACGTCATAGTATAGTAAGGCGTCTTTTTCGGGCAAAAAAATTCAAAAAAATTTTTGACCTCAAAATGTCATAAAAAACATCATAGTATAGTAAGGCGTCAAAATCGGACAAAAAAAGTCAAAATTTTTTTGACCTCAAAATGTCATAAAAAACGTCATAGTATAGTAAGGCGTCAAAATCGGTCGAAAAAAGTCAAAAAATTTTTTTACCTCAAAATGTCATAAAAAACGTCATACTATAGTAAGTCGTCAAAATCGGTCAAAAAGCGTCAAAATTTTTTTTGACCTCAAAATGTCATAAAAAACATCATACTATAGTATGGCGTCTTTTTCGGGCAAAAAAAGTCAAAAAAATTTTTGACCTCAAAATGTCATAAAAAACGTCATAGTATAGTAAGGCGTCAAAATATGACAAAAAAAGTCAAAATTTTTTTTGATCTCAAAATGTCATAAAAAACGTCATAGTATAGTAAGGCGTCAAAATCGGACAAAAAAAGTCAAATTTTTTTTGACCTCAAAATGTCAAAAAAAACGTCATACTATAGTAAGGCGTCTTTTTTGGGCAAAAAAAGTCAAAAAAATTTTTGACCTCAAAATGTCATAAAAAACATCATACTATAGTAAGGCGTTTTTTTAGGGCAAAAAAAGTCAAAATTTTTTTTGACCTCAAAATGTCATAAAAAACATCATAGTATAGTAAGGCGTCAAAATCGGTCAAAAAAAGTCAAAAATTTTTTTGACCTCAAAATTTCATAAAAAACGTCATAGTATAGTAAGGCGTCAAAATTGGTCAAAAAAAGTCAAAAAATTTTTTGACCTCAAAATGTCATAAAAAACGTCATAGTATAGTAAGGCGTCAAAATCGGACAAAATAAGTCAAAATTTTTTTTGACCTCAAAATGTCATAAAATACTTCATACTATCGTAAGGCGTCGAAATCGGTCAAAAAAGTCAAAATTTTTTTTGACCTCAAAATGTCATAAAAAACGTCATAGTATAGTAAGGCGTTTTTTTGGACAAAAAAAGTCAAAAAAATTTTTGACCTCAAAATGTCATAAAAAACGTCATAGTATAGTAAGGCGTCTTTTTTGGGCAAAAAAAGTCAAAAAAATTTTTGACCTCAAAATGTCATAAAAAACGTCATAGTATAGTAAGGCGTCAAAATCGGACAAAAAAAGTCAAAATTTTTTTTGATCTCAAAATGTCATAAAAAACGTCATAGTATAGTAAGGTGTCAAAATCGGTCAAAAAAAGTCAAAAAAATTTTTGACCTCAAAATGTCATAAAAAAGGTCATAGTATAGTAAGGCGTCAAAATCGGTCAAAAAAAGTCAAAAAAATTTTTGACCTCAAAATGTCATAAAAAACGTCATAGTATAGTAAGGCGTCTTTTTTGGGCAAAAAAAGTCAAAAAATTTTTGACCTCAAAATGTCATAAAAAACATCATAGTATAGTAAGGCGTCAAAATCGGACAAAAAAAGTCAAAAATTTTTTTGACCTCAAAATTTCATAAAAAACGTCATAGTATAGTAAGGCGTCAAAATCGGTCAAAAAAAGTCAAAATTTTTTTTGACCTCAAAATTTCATAAAAAACGTCATACTATAGTAAGGCGTTTTTTTTTGGGCAAAAAAAGTCAAAAAATTTTTGACCTCAAAATGTCATAAAAAACGTCATAGTATAGTAAGGCGTCAAAATCGGACAAAAAAAGTCAAAATTTTTTTTGACCTCAAAATGTCATAAAAAACGTCATAGTATAGTAAGGCGTCTTTTTTGGGTAAAAAAAGTCAAAAAATTTTTTGACCTCAAAATGTCATAAAAAACGTCATAGTATAGTAAGGCGTCAAAATCGGACAAAAAAAGTCAAATTTTTTTTTGACCTCAAAATGTCATAAAAAACGTCATAGTATAGTAAGGCGTCTTTTTTGGGCAAAAAAAGTCAAAAAAATGTTTGACCTCAAAATGTCATAAAAAACGTCATAGTATAGTAAGGCGTCAAAATCGGACAAAAAAAGTCAAAATTTTTTTTGATCTCAAAATGTCATAAAAAACGTCATAGTATAGTAAGGTGTCAAAATCGGTCAAAAAAAGTCAAAAAAATTTTTTGACCTCAAAATTTCATAAAAAACGTCATAGTATAGTAAGGCGTCTTTTTTGGGCAAAAAAAGTCAAAAAAATTTTTGACCTCAAAATGTCATAAAAAACGTCATAGTATAGTAAGGCGTCTTTTTTGGGCAAAAAAAGTCAAAAAAAATTTTGACCTCAAAATGTCATAAAAAACATCATAGTATAGTAAGGCGTCAAAATCGGAAAAAAAAAGTCAAAAATTTTTTTGACCTCAAAATGTCATAAAAAACGTCATAGTATAGTAAGGCGTCAAAATCGGACAAAAAAAGTCAAAATTTTTTTTGACCTCAAAATGTCATAAAAAACGTCATAGTATAGTAAGGCGTCTTTTTTGGGCAAAAAAAGTCAAAAAAATTTTTGACCTCAAAATGTCATAAAAAACGTCATAGTATAGTAAGGCGTCAAAATCGGACAAAAAAAGTCAAAATTTTTTTTGATCTCAAAATGTCATAAAAAACGTCATAGTATAGTAAGGTGTCAAAATCGGTCAAAAAAAGTCAAAAAAATTTTTGACCTCAAAATGTCATAAAAAACGTCATAGTATAGTAAGGCGTCTTTTTTGGGCAAAAAAAGTCAAAAAATTTTTGACCTCAAAATGTCATAAAAAACATCATAGTATAGTAAGGCGTCAAAATCGGACAAAAAAAGTCAAAAAATTTTTTGACCTCAAAATTTCATAAAAAACGTCATAGTATAGTAAGGCGTCAAAATCGGTCAAAAAAAGTCAAAATTTTTTTTGACCTCAAAATTTCATAAAAAACGTCATACTATAGTAAGGCGTTTTTTTTGGGCAAAAAAAGTCAAAAAATTTTTGACCTCAAAATGTCATAAAAAACGTCATAGTATAGTAAGGCGTCAAAATCGGACAAAAAAAGTCAAAATTTTTTTTGACCTCAAAATGTCATAAAAAACGTCATAGTATAGTAAGGCGTCTTTTTTGGGTAAAAAAAGTCAAAAAATTTTTTGACCTCAAAATGTCATAAAAAACGTCATAGTATAGTAAGGCGTCAAAATCGGACAAAAAAAGTCAAAATTTTTTTTGATCTCAAAATGTCATAAAAAACGTCATAGTATAGTAAGGCGTCTTTTTTGGGCAAAAAAAGTCAAAAAAATTTTTGACCTCAAAATGTCATAAAAAACGTCATAGTATAGTAAGGCGTCTTTTTTGGGCAAAAAAAGTCAAAAAAAATTTTGACCTCAAAATGTCATAAAAAACATCATAGTATAGTAAGGCGTCAAAATCGGAAAAAAAAAGTCAAAAATTTTTTTGACCTCAAAATGTCATAAAAAACGTCATAGTATAGTAAGGCTTCTTTTTTGGGCAAAAAAAGTCAAAAAATTTTTTGACCTCAAAATGTCATAAAAAACGTCATAGTATAGTAAGGCGTCTTTTTCGGGCAAAAAAATTCAAAAAAATTTTTGACCTCAAAATGTCATAAAAAACATCATAGTATAGTAAGGCGTCAAAATCGGACAAAAAAAGTCAAAATTTTTTTGACCTCAAAATGTCATAAAAAACGTCATAGTATAGTAAGGCGTCAAAATCGGTCGAAAAAAGTCAAAAAAATTTTTTACCTCAAAATGTCATAAAAAACGTCATACTATAGTAAGTCGTCAAAATCGGTCAAAAAGCGTCAAAATTTTTTTTGACCTCAAAATGTCATAAAAAACATCATACTATAGTATGGCGTCTTTTTCGGGCAAAAAAAGTCAAAAAAATTTTTGACCTCAAAATGTCATAAAAAACGTCATAGTATAGTAAGGCGTCTTTTTTGGGCAAAAAAAGTCAAAAAATTTTTGACCTCAAAATGTCATAAAAAACATAATAGTATAGTAAGGCGTCAAAATCGGACAAAAAAAGTCAAAAAATTTTTTGACCTCAAAATGTCATAAAAAACGTCATAGTATAGTAAGGCGTCAAAATCGGTCAAAAAAAGTCAAAAATTTTTTTGACCTCAAAATTTCATAAAAAACGTCATAGTATAGTAAGGCGTCTTTTTCGGGCAAAAAAATTCAAAAAAATTTTTGACCTCAAAATGTCATAAAAAACGTCATACTATTGTAAGGCGTCAAAATCGGTCAAAAAAAGTCAAAAAAAATTTTGACCTCAAAATGTCATAAAAAACGTCATAGTATAGTAAGACGTCAAAATTGGACAAAAAATTCAAAAAAATTTTTGACCTCAAAATGTCATAAAAAACGTCATACTATAGTAAGGCGTCAAAATCGGTCAAAAAAAGTCAAAAATTTTTTTGACCTCAAAATGTCATAAAAAACGTCATACTATAGTAAGGCGTCTTTTTTGGGCAAAAAAAGTCAAAAAATTTTTTGACCTCAAAATGTCATAAAAAACGTCATAGTATAGTAAGGCGTCAAAATCGGTCAAAAAAAGTCAAAAAAATTTTTGACCTCAAAATGTCATAAAAAACGTCATAGTATAGTAAGGCGTCTTTTTTGGGCAAAAAAAGTCAAAAAATTTTTGACCTCAAAATGTCATAAAAAACATCATAGTATAGTAAGGCGTCAAAATCGGACAAAAAAAGTCAAAAATTTTTTTGACCTCAAAATTTCATAAAAAACGTCATAGTATAGTAAGGCGTCAAAATCGGTCAAAAAAAGTCAAAAATTTTTTTGACCTCAAAATTTCATAAAAAACGTCATACTATAGTAAGTCGTCAAAATCGGTCAAAAAGCGTCAAAATTTTTTTTGACCTCAAAATGTCATAAAAAACGTCATAGTATAGTATGGCGTTTTTTCGGGCAAAAAAAGTCAAATTTTTTTGACCTCAAAATGTCATAAAAAACGTCATAGTATAGTAAGGCGTCAAAATCGGTCGAAAAAAGTCAAAAAAATTTTTTACCTCAAAATGTCATAAAAAACGTCATACTATAGTAAGTCGTCAAAATCGGTCAAAAAGCGTCAAAATTTTTTTTGACCTCAAAATGTCATAAAAAACATCATACTATAGTATGGCGTCTTTTTTGGGCAAAAAAAGTCAAAAAAATTTTTGACCTCAAAATGTCATAAAAAACGTCATAGTATAGTAAGGCGTCAAAATATGACAAAAAAAGTCAAAATTTTTTTTGATCTCAAAATGTCATAAAAAACGTCATAGTATAGTAAGGCGTCAAAATCGGACAAAAAAAGTCAAGTTTTTTTTGACCTCAAAATGTCAAAAAAAACGTCATACTATAGTAAGGCGTCTTTTTTGGGCAAAAAAAGTCAAAAAAATTTTTGACCTCAAAATGTCATAAAAAACATCATACTATAGTAAGGCGTTTTTTTAGGGCAAAAAAAGTCAAAATTTTTTTTGACCTCAAAATGTCATAAAAAACATCATAGTATAGTAAGGCGTCAAAATCGGTCAAAAAAAGTCAAAAATTTTTTTGACCTCAAAATGTCATAAAAAACGTCATAGTATAGTAAGGCTTCTTTTTTGGTCAAAAAAAGTCAAAAAATTTTTTGACCTCAAAATGTCATAAAAAACGTCATAGTATAGTAAGGCGTCAAAATCGGACAAAATAAGTCAAAATTTTTTTTGACCTCAAAATGTCATAAAATACGTCATACTATCGTAAGGCGTCGAAATCGGTCAAAAAAGTCAAAATTTTTTTTGACCTCAAAATGTCATAAAAAACGTCATAGTATAGTAAGGCGTTTTTTTGGGCAAAAAAAGTCAAAAAAATTTTTGACCTCAAAATGTCATAAAAAACGTCATAGTATAGTAAGGCGTCTTTTTTGGGCAAAAAAAGTCAAAAAAATTTTTGACCTCAAAATGTCATAAAAAACGTCATAGTATAGTAAGGCGTCTTTTTTGGGCAAAAAAAGTCAAAAAAAATTTTGACCTCAAAATGTCATAAAAAACATCATAGTATAGTAAGGCGTCAAAATCGGAAAAAAAAAGTCAAAAATTTTTTTGACCTCAAAATGTCATAAAAAACGTCATAGTATAGTAAGGCGTCAAAATTGGACAAAAAAAGTCAAAAAATTTTTTGACCTCAAAATGTCATAAAAAACGTCATAGTATAGTAAGGCGTCAAAATCGGACAAAAAAAGTCAAAAATTTTTTTGATCTCAAAATGTCATAAAAAACGTCATAGTATAGTAAGGCGTCTTTTTTGGGCAAAAAAAGTCAAAAAAATTTTTGACCTCAAAATGTCATAAAAAACGTCATAGTATAGTAAGGCGTCAAAATTGGACAAAAATAGTCAAAAAATTTTTTGACCTCAAAATGTCATAAAAAACGTCATAGTATAGTAAGGCGTCGAAATCGGACAAAAAAAGTCGAAATTTTTTTTGACCTCAAAATGTCATAAAAAACGTCATAGTATAGTAAGGCGTCTTTTTTGGGCAAAAAAAGTCAAAAAAAATTTTTACCTCAAAATGTCATAAAAAACGTCATACTATAGTAAGTCGTCAAAATCGGTCAAAAAGCGTCAAAATTTTTTTTGACCTCAAAATGTCATAAAAAACGTCATAGTATAGTATGGCGTTTTTTCGGGCAAAAAAAGTCAAATTTTTTTGACCTCAAAATGTCATAAAAAACGTCATAGTATAGTAAGGCGTCTTTTTTGGGCAAAAAAAGTCAAAAAAATTTTTGACCTCAAAATGTCATAAAAAACGTCATAGTATAGTAAGGCGTCAAAATCGGTCAAAAAAGTCAAAATTTTTTTTGACCTCAAAATTTCATAAAAAACGTCATAGTATAGTAAGGCGTCAAAATTGGACAAAAAAAGTCAAAAAAATTTTTGACCTCAAAATGTCATAGAAAACGTCATAGTATAGTAAGGCGTCGAAATCGGACAAAAAAAGTCGAAATTTTTTTTGACCTCAAAATGTCATAAAAAACGTCATACTATAGTAAGGCGTCAAAATCGGTCAAAAAAAGTCAAAATTTTTTTTGACCTCAAAATGTCATAAAAAACGTCATAGTATAGTATGGCGTTTTTTTTCGGGCAAAAAAAGTCAAACATTTTTTGACCTCAAAATGTCATAAAAAACGTCATAGTATAGTAAGGCGTCAAAATCGGTCAAAAAAAGTCAAAAATCTTTTTGACCTCAAAATGTCATAAAAAACGTCATACTATAGTAAGGCGTTTTTTTCGGGCAAAAAAAGTCAAAAAAATTTTTGACCTCAAAATGTCATAAAAAACGTCATAGAATAGTGAGGCGTCAAAATCGGACAAAAAAAGTCAAAAAATTTTTGACCTCAAAATGTCATAAAAAACGTCATAGTATAGTAAGGCGTCAAAATCGGACAAAAAAAGTCAAAATTTTTTTTGACCTCAAAATGTCATAAAAAACATCATAGTATAGTAAGGCGTCAAAATCGGACAAAAAAAGTCAAATTTTTTTTTACCTCAAAATGTCATAAAAAACGTCATAGTATAGTAAGGCGTCAAAATCGGACAAAAAAAGTCAAAAAAATTTTTTGACCTCAAAATGTCATAAAAAACGTCATAGTATAGTAAGGCGTCTTTTTTGGTCAAAAAAAGTCAAAAAAGTTTTTGACCTCAAAATGTCATAAAAAACATCATAGTATAGTAAGGCGTCTTTTTTGGGCAAAAAAGTCAAAAAAAATTTTCACCTCAAAATGTCATAAAAAACGTCATAGTATAGTAAGGCGTCAAAATCGGACAAAAAAAGTCAAAAAAAATTTTTGACCTCAAAATGTCATAAAAAACGTCATAGTATAGTAAGGCGTCTTTTTTGGTCAAAAAAAGTCAAAAAAATTTTTGACCTCAAAATGTCATAAAAAACATCATAGTATAGTAAGGCGTCTTTTTTGGGCAAAAAAGTCAAAAAAAATTTTCACCTCAAAATGTAATAAAAAACGTCATAGTATAGTAAGGCGTCTTTTTTGGGCAAAAAAAGTCAAAAAAATTTTTTGACCTCAAAATGTCATAAAAAACGTCATAGTATAGTAAGGCGTCTTTTTTGGGCAAAAAAAGTCAAAAAAATTTTTGACCTCAAAATGTCATAAAAAACGTCATAGTATAGTAAGGCGTCTTTTTTGGTCAAAAAAAGTCAAAAAAAATTTTGACCTCAAAATGTCATAAAAAACATCATAGTATAGTAAGGCGTCTTTTTTGGGCAAAAAAAGTCAAAAAAATTTTTGACCTCAAAATGTCATAAAGAACGTCATAGTATAGTAAGGCGTCTTTTTTGGGCAAAAAAAGTCAAAAAAAATTTTTGACCTCAAAATTTCATAAAAAACGTCATAGTATAGTAAGGCGTCAAAATTGGACAAAAAAAGACAAAATTTTTTGACCTCAAAATGTCATAAAAAACGTCATTGTATAGTAAGGCGTCTTTTTTGGGCAAAAAAAGTCAAAAAAATTTTTGACCTCAAAATGTCATAAAAAACGTCATAGTATAGTAAGGCGTCCTTTTTGGGCAAAAAAAGTCAAAAAAATTTTTGACCTCAAAATTTCATAAAAAACGTCATAGTATAGTAAGGCGTCAAAATCGGACAAAAAAAGTCAAAAAATTTTTTGACCTCAAAATGTCATAAAAAACGTCATAGTATAGTAAGACGTCAAAATTGGACAAAAAATTCAAAAAATTTTTTGACCTCAAAATGTCATAAAAAACGTCATACTATAGTAAGGCGTCAAAATCGGTCAAAAAAAGTCAAAAATTTTTTTGACCTCAAAATGTCATAAAAAACGTCATACTATAGTAAGGCGTCTTTTTTGGGCAAAAAAAGTCAAAAAAATTTTTGACCTCAAAATTTCATAAAAAACATCATACTATAGTAAGGCGTTTTTTTAGGGCAAAAAAAGTCAAAATTTTTTTTGACCTCAAAATGTCATAAAAAACATCATAGTATAGTAAGGCGTCGAAATCGGTCAAAAAAAGTCAAAAAAATTTTTGACCTCAAAATGTCATAAAAAACGTCATACTATTGTAAGGCGTCAAAATCGGTCAAAAAAAGTCAAAAAAAATTTTGACCTCAAAATGTCATGAAAAAGGTCATAGTATAGTAAGGCGTCTTTTTTGGGCAAAAAAAGTCAAAAAAATTTTTGACCTCAAAATGTCATAAAAACGTCATAGTATAGTAAGGCGTCAAAATCGGACAAAAAAAGTCAAATTTTTTTTGACCTCAAAATGTCATAAAAAACGTCATAGTATAGTAAGGCGTCTTTTTTGGGCAAAAAAAGTCAAAATTTTTTTTGACCTCAAAATGTCATAAAAAACGTCATACTATAGTAAGGCGTCAAAATTGGACAAAAAAAGTCAAAAAAATTTTTGACCTCAAAATGTCATAAAAAACGTCATAGTATAGTAAGGCGTCTTTTTTGGGCAAAAAAAGTCAAAAAAATTTTTGACCTCAAAATGTCATAAAAAACGTCAGTATAGTAAGGCGTCTTTTTTGGGCAAAAAAAGTCAAAAAAATTTTTGACCTCAAAATGTCAAAAAACATCATAGTATAGTAAGACGTCAAAATTGGACAAAAAATTCAAAAAATTTTTTGACCTCAAAATGTCATAAAAAACGTCATACTATAGTAAGGCGTCAAAATCGGTCAAAAAAGTCAAAATTTTTTTTGACCTCAAAATTTCATAAAAAACGTCATACTATAGTAAGGCGTCAAAATCGGTCAAAAAAAGTCAAAATTTTTTTTGACCTCAAAATGTCATAAAAAACGTCATAGTATAGTATGGCGTTTTTTTTCGGGCAAAAAAAGTCAAAAATTTTTTGACCTCAAAATGTCATAAAAAACATCATACTATAGTAAGGCGTCAAAATCGGTCAAAAAAAGTCAAAAATTTTTTTGACCTCAAAATGTCATAAAAAAACGTCATACTATAGTAAGGCGTTTTTTTCGGGCAAAAAAAGTCAAAAAAATTTTTGACCTCAAAATGTCATAAAAAACGTCATAGAATAGTGAGGCGTCAAAATCGGACAAAAAAAGTCAAAAAATTTTTGACCTCAAAATGTCATAAAAAACGTCATAGTATAGTAAGGCGTCAAAATCGGACAAAAAAAGTCAAAATTTTTTTTGACCTCAAAATGTCATAAAAAACGTCATAGTATAGTAAGGCGTCAAAATCGGACAAAAAAAGTCAAAAAATTTTTTGACCTCAAAATGTCATAAAAAACGTCATAGTATAGTAAGGCGTCAAAATCGGTCAAAAAAAGTCAAAAAATTTTTTGACCTCAAAATGTCATAAAAAACGTCATAGTATAGTATGGCGTTTTTTCGGGCAAAAAAAGTCAAATTTTTTTGACCTCAAAATGTCATAAAAAACGTCATAGTATAGTAAGGCGTCAAAATCGGTCAAAAAAAGTCAAAAAAAATTTTGACCTCAAAATGTCATAAAAAACATCATAGTATAGTAAGGCGTCTTTTTTGGGCAAAAAAAGTCAAAAATTTTTTTGACCTCAAAATGTCATAAAAAACGTCATAGTATAGTAAGGCGTCAAAACCGGACAAAAAAAGACAAAATTTTTTGACCTCAAAATGTCATAAAAAACGTCATTGTATAGTAAGGCGTCTTTTTTGGGCAAAAAAAGTCAAAAAAATTTTTGACCTCAAAATGTCATAAAAAACGTCATAGTATAGTAAGGCGTCAAAATCGGTCAAAAAAAGTCAAAAATTTTTTTGACCTCAAAATGTCATAAAAAACGTCATAGTATAGTATGGCGTTTTTTCGGGCAAAAAAAGTCAAATTTTTTTGACCTCAAAATGTCATAAAAAACGTCATAGTATAGTAAGGCGTCAAAATCGGTCAAAAAAAGTCAAAAAAAATTTTGACCTCAAAATGTCATAAAAAACATCATAGTATAGTAAGGCGTCTTTTTTGGGCAAAAAAAGTCAAAAATTTTTTTGACCTCAAAATGTCATAAAAAACGTCATAGTATAGTAAGGCGTCAAAACCGGACAAAAAAAGACAAAATTTTTTGACCTCAAAATGTCATAAAAAACGTCATTGTATAGTAAGGCGTCTTTTTTGGGCAAAAAAAGTCAAAAAAATTTTTGACCTCAAAATGTCATAAAAAACGTCATAGTATAGTAAGGCGTCAAAATCAGACAAAAAAAGTCAAAAAATTTTTGACCTCAAAATTTCATAAAAAACGTCATAGTATAGTAAGGCGTCAAAATCGGACAAAAAAAGTCAAAAAATTTTTTGACCTCAAAATGTCATAAAAAACGTCATAGTATAGTAAGACGTCAAAATTGGACAAAAAATTCAAAAAATTTTTTGACCTCAAAATGTCATAAAAAACGTCATACTATAGTAAGGCGTTTTTTTAGGGCAAAAAAAGTCAAAATTTTTTTTGACCTCAAAATGTCATAAAAAACATCATAGTATAGTAAGGCGTCGAAATCGGTCAAAAAAAGTCAAAAAAATTTTTGACCTCAAAATGTCATAAAAAACGTCATACTATTGTAAGGCGTCAAAATCGGTCAAAAAAAGTCAAAAAAAATTTTGACCTCAAAATGTCATAAAAAACGTCATAGTATAGTAAGACGTCAAAATTGGACAAAAAATTCAAAAAAATTTTTGACCTCAAAATGTCATAAAAAACGTCATACTATAGTAAGGCGTCAAAATCGGTCAAAAAAAGTCAAAAATTTTTTTGACCTCAAAATGTCATAAAAAACGTCATACTATAGTAAGGCGTCTTTTTTGGGCAAAAAAAGTCAAAAAAATTTTTGACCTCAAAATTTCATAAAAAACATCATACTATAGTAAGGCGTTTTTTTTAGGGCAAAAAAAGTCAAAATTTTTTTTGACCTCAAAATGTCATAAAAAACATCATAGTATAGTAAGGCGTCGAAATCGGTCAAAAAAAGTCAAAAAAATTTTTGACCTCAAAATGTCATAAAAAACGTCATACTATTGTAAGGCGTCAAAATCGGTCAAAAAAAGTCAAAAAAAATTTTGACCTCAAAATGTCATGAAAAAGGTCATAGTATAGTAAGGCGTCTTTTTTGGGCAAAAAAAGTCAAAAAAATTTTTGACCTCAAAATGTCATAAAAACGTCATAGTATAGTAAGGCGTCAAAATCGGACAAAAAAAGTCAAATTTTTTTTGACCTCAAAATGTCATAAAAAACGTCATAGTATAGTAAGGCGTCTTTTTTGGGCAAAAAAAGTCAAAAAAATTTTTGACCTCAAAATGTCATAAAAAACGTCATAGTATAGTAAGGCGTCAAAATCGGCCAAAAAAAGTCAAAATTTTTTTTGACCTCAAAATGTCATAAAAAACGTCATACTATAGTAAGGCGTCAAAATTGGACAAAAAAAGTCAAAAAAATTTTTGACCTCAAAATGTCAAAAAACATCATAGTATAGTAAGACGTCAAAATTGGACAAAAAATTCAAAAAATTTTTTGACCTCAAAATGTCATAAAAAACATCATAGTATAGTAAGGCGTCTTTTTTGGGCAAAAAAAGTCCAAAAAATTTTTGACCTCAAAATGTCATAAAAAACGTCATAGTATAGTAAGGCGTCAAAACCGGACAAAAAAAGTCAAAATTTTTTTTGACCTCAAAATGTCATAAAAAAACGTCATAGTATAGTAAGGCGTCAAAATCAGACAAAAAAAGTCAAAAAAAATTTTTGACCTCAAAATGTCATAAAAAACGTCATAGTATAGTAAGGCGTCTTTTTTGGTCAAAAAAAGTCAAAAAAATTTTTGACCTCAAAATGTCATAAAAAACATCATAGTATAGTAAGGCGTCTTTTTTGGGCAAAAAAAGTCAAAAAAATTTTTTGACCTCAAAATGTCATAAAAAACGTCATAGTATAGTAAGGCGTCTTTTTTGGGCAAAAAAAGTCAAAAAAATTTTTGACCTCAAAATGTCATAAAAAACGTCATAGTATAGTAAGGCGTCGAAATCGGTCAAAAAAAGTCAAAAAAATTTTTGACCTCAAAATGTCATAAAAAACGTCATACTATAGTAAGCCTCAAAATCGGTCTAAAAAGTCAAAAAAAATTTTGACCTCAAAATGTCATGAAAAAGGTCATAGTATAGTAAGGCGTCTTTTTTGGGCAAAAAAAGTCAAAAAAATTTTTGACCTCAAAATGTCATAAAAAACGTCATAGTATAGTAAGGCGTCTTTTTTGGGCAAAAAAAGTCAAAAAAATTTTTGACCTCAAAATTTCATAAAAAACATCATACTATAGTAAGGCGTTTTTTTAGGGCAAAAAAAGTCAAAATTTTTTTTGACCTCAAAATGTCATAAAAAACATCATAGTATAGTAAGGCGTCGAAATCGGTCAAAAAAAGTCAAAAAAATTTTTGACCTCAAAATGTCATAAAAAACGTCATAGTATAGTAAGGCGTCAAAATCGGACAAAAAAAGTCAAAATTTTTTTTGACCTCAAAATGTCATAAAAAACGTCATAGTATAGTAAGGCGTCTTTTTTGGTCAAAAAAAGTCAAAAAAATTTTTGACCTCAAAATGTCATAAAAAACATCATAGTATAGTAAGGCGTCTTTTTTGGGCAAAAAAAGTCAAAAAAATTTTTTGACCTCAAAATGTCATAAAAAACGTCATAGTATAGTAAGGCGTCTTTTTTGGGCAAAAAAAGTCAAAAAAATTTTTGACCTCAAAATGTCATAAAAAACGTCATAGTATAGTAAGGCGTCGAAATCGGTCAAAAAAAGTCAAAAAAATTTTTGACCTCAAAATGTCATAAAAAACGTCATACTATAGTAAGCCTCAAAATCGGTCTAAAAAGTCAAAAAAATTTTTGACCTCAAAATGTCATAAAAAACGTCATAGTATAGTAAGGCGTCAAAATCGGACAAAAAAAGTCAAAATTTTTTTTGACCTCAAAATGTCATAAAAAACGTCATAGTATAGTAAGGCGTCAAAATCGGAAAAAAAAAGTCAAAAAAATTTTTGACCTCAAAATGTCATAAAAAACGTCATAGTATAGTAAGGCGTTTTTTTTGAGCAAAAAAAGTCAAAAAAATTTTTGACCTCAAAATGTCATAAAAAACATCATAGTATAGTAAGGCGTCTTTTTTGGGCAAAAAAAGTCAAAAAAATTTTTGACCTCAAAATGTCATAAAAAACATCATAGTATAGTAAGGCGTCTTTTTTGGGCAAAAAAAGTCAAAACATTTTTTGACCTCAAAATGTCATAAAAAAACGTCATAGTATAGTAAGGCGTCAAAATCGGACAAAGAAAGTCAAAATTTTTTGACCTCAAAATGTCATAAAAAACGTCATAGTATAGTAAGGCGTCAAAATCGGACAAAATAAGTCAAAATTTTTTTTTACCTCAAAATGTCATAAAATACGTCATACTATAGTAAGGCGTCGAAATCGGTCAAAAAAGTCAAAATTTTTTTTGACCTCAAAATGTCATAAAAAACGTCATACTATAGTAAGGCGTCGAAATCGGTCAAAAAAGTCAAAATTTTTTTTGACCTCAAAATGTCATAAAAAACGTCATTCTATAGTAAGGCGTCGAAATCGGTTAAAAAAAAGTCAAAAAAATTTTTGACCTCAAAATGTCATAAAAAACGTCATAGTATAGTAAGGCGTCGAAATCGGTCAAAAAAAGTCAAAAAAATTTTTGACCTCAAAATGTCATAAAAAACGTCATAGTATAGTAAGGCGTCAAAATCGGACAAAAAAAGTCAAAATTTTTTTTGACCTCAAAATGTCATAAAAAACGTCATAGTATAGTATGGCGTTTTTTTCGGGCAAAAAAAGTCAAAAAAAATTTTGACCTCAAAATGTCATGAAAAAGGTCATAGTATAGTAAGGCGTCTTTTTTGGGCAAAAAAAGTCAAAAAAATTTTTGACCTCAAAATGTCATAAAAAACGTCATAGTATAGTAAGGCGTCAAAATCGGACAAAAAAAGTCAAAATTTTTTTTGACCTCAAAATGTCATAAAAAACGTCATACTATAGTAAGCTTCAAAATCGGTCTAAAAAGTCAAAAAAAATTTTGACCTCAAAATGTCATGAAAAAGGTCATAGTATAGTAAGGCGTCTTTTTTGGGCAAAAAAAGTCAAAAAAATTTTTGACCTCAAAATGTCATAAAAAACGTCATAGTATAGTAAGGCGTCTTTTTCGGGCAAAAAAAGTCAAAAAAAATTTTGACCTCAAAATGTCATAAAAAACATCATAGTATAGTAAGGCGTCAAAATCGGACAAAAAAAGTCAAAATTTTTTTTGACCTCAAAATGTCATAAAAAACGTCATAGTATAGTAAGGCGTCAAAATCGGTCAAAAAAGTCAAAATTTTTTTTGACCTCAAAATTTCATAAAAAACGTCATAGTATAGTAAGCCGTCAAAATTGGACAAAAAAAGTCAAAAAATTTTTTGACCTCAAAATGTCATAGAAAACGTCATAGTATAGTAAGGCGTCGAAATCGGACAAAAAAAGTCGAAATTTTTTTTGACCTCAAAATGTCATAAAAAACGTCATACTATAGTAAGGCGTCAAAATCGGTCAAAAAAAGTCAAAATTTTTTTTGACCTCAAAATGTCATAAAAAACGTCATAGTATAGTATGGCGTTTTTTTTCGGGCAAAAAAAGTCAAAAATTTTTTGACCTCAAAATGTCATAAAAAACATCATACTATAGTAAGGCGTCAAAATCGGTCAAAAAAAGTCAAAAATCTTTTTGACCTCAAAATGTCATAAAAAACGTCATACTATAGTAAGGCGTTTTTTTCGGGCAAAAAAAGTCAAAAAAATTTTTGACCTCAAAATGTCATAAAAAACGTCATAGAATAGTGAGGCGTCAAAATCGGACAAAAAAAGTCAAAAAATTTTTGACCTCAAAATGTCATAAAAAACGTCATAGTATAGTAAGGCGTCAAAATCGGACAAAAAAAGTCAAAATTTTTTTTGACCTCAAAATGTCATAAAAAACGTCATAGTATAGTAAGGCGTCAAAATCGGACAAAAAAAGTCAAAAAATTTTTTGACCTCAAAATGTCATAAAAAACGTCATAGTATAGTAAGGCGTTTTTTTTGAGCAAAAAAAGTCAAAAAAATTTTTTTTGACCTCAAAATGTCATAAAAAACATCATAGTATAGTAAGGCGTCTTTTTTGGGCAAAAAAAGTCAAAAAAATTTTTGACCTCAAAATGTCATAAAAAACATCATAGTATAGTAAGGCGTCTTTTTTGGGCAAAAAAAGTCAAAACATTTTTTGACCTCAAAATGTCATAAAAAAACGTCATAGTATAGTAAGGTGTCAAAATCGGACAAAGAAAGTCAAAATTTTTTGACCTCAAAATGTCATAAAAAACGTCATAGTATAGTAAGGCGTCAAAATCGGACAAAATAAGTCAAAATTTTTTTTGACCTCAAAATGTCATAAAATACGTCATACTATAGTAAGGCGTCGAAATCGGTCAAAAAAGTCAAAATTTTTTTTGACCTCAAAATGTCATAAAAAACGTCATACTATAGTAAGGCGTCGAAATCGGTCAAAAAAGTCAAAAATTTTTTTGACCTCAAAATGTCATAAAAAACGTCATTCTATAGTAAGGCGTCGAAATCGGTTAAAAAAAAGTCAAAAAAATTTTTGACCTCAAAATGTCATAAAAAACGTCATAGTATAGTAAGGCGTCGAAATCGGTCAAAAAAAGTCAAAAAAATTTTTGACCTCAAAATGTCATAAAAAACGTCATAGTATAGTAAGGCGTCAAAATCGGACAAAAAAAGTCAAAATTTTTTTTGACCTCAAAATGTCATAAAAAACGTCATAGTATAGTATGGCGTTTTTTTCGGGCAAAAAAAGTCAAAAATTTTTTTGACCTCAAAATGTCATAAAAAACGTCATACTATAGTAAGGCGTCAAAATCGGTCAAAAAAGTCAAAAAAATTTTTGACCTCAAAATGTCATAAAAAACGTCATACTATAGTAAGGCGTCAAAATCGGTAAAAAAAAGTCAAAAAATTTTTTGACCTCAAAACGTCATAGTATAGTATGGCGTTTTTTTCGGCCAAAAAAAATCAAAAAAATTTTTGACCTCAAAATGTCATAAAAAACGTCATACTATAGTAAGGAGTCAAAATCGGTCAAGAAAAGTCAAAATTTTTTTTGATCTCAAAATGTCATAAAAAATGTCATAGTATAGTAAGGCGTCAAAATCGGACAAAAAAAGTAAAAATTTTAGTAAGACCTTGAAATGTCATAAAACGCGTCATGGGGGGGGGGGGGGGGGGGGGGGTAAGGCGTCAAAATATGCCAAAAAAAGTCATATTTTAGTAAGACCTCAAAATGTCATAAAACACGTCATCGGGGGTAAGACATGGAAATATGCCAAAGAAAGTCAATATTTAGTACTGTTGTGTCAACAAACAATGTTGACACAGCATTTTTAATTTGTCTAAATCATCGTTATTCTAAAGTGTTACCGATTTAAATTTGCAAGTGTTTAAAAGAGTATCTCTTTGGCTTTTAAAAGAGCAATAAGAGATTTTCACAGCCTCATTTTAAGCAGTTTTATCATCACCTTTATCTACTACAAGTATATTACTTTCCTTGTAGCTGTCTTTCGAGTTACATGTTTTGACAACAAACATAACCAGATTATTACAAGTTATTTCCAGTAAAGATGACCTGTGTTGACCATGAGACTTGCTTTTCATGACAGATGAGTCATAATATAACCATAGCAAGCAGCTGAACATTTTATTTTAGCGTGAAAGGTATAGAAATTTAACAAAACATGCCCAGGAGGAAAATCCATATACATACTGAAAGCAGAAGCAAGAATTTGCACATTAATATGAAAGTGAGCAGAGTTTCTTTCAAGTTTACAGCCTGAAATTAGTAGTCTGATTGCAAAACACTCTTGGCTTCTCCTTCAAAGTTATAGATTACCGTTGCTGGCTTAAACATCAGCAACAGTAGTTGTTCTCTGTGCTGTTTAATACTGAACATGAGTAAATGAGGCTGAGACATTTTGCAAAATAGATTTAAACCATGTCAGTTCAGTGAAATTAAAAGGGGGATGTTAAAAATTAAAACTAAAAAAAAAAGTATCAAAATGAATTGTCCCGTAATACCCCTAGTACGAAGTGATAGTGTTCAGGGGTTCATTTCTGCTCACTGTATCAGTCTGTATTATTTATGTCTGTTTCTTTTGAATTGTTTATACTGTGATGAAATGGTTAATATCTGTTATCTGCTATTATAATATCAGTTCATTTTGTTGAGCCTGTACTGTTGAACCTGTTATTCAAGAGAAAAGTACACAGGGTGCTTGGGTATGATAATGATCCAAAATAAGAATATGTAGATTTAAAGTCACACAATTTTTGAGAAAGAGCTTCATGACACAAATATCCCTTCAGTGAGGCTAGTTTTGCTGTCTTACTGTCACTGCTAATGGACTTTTATTTATTTAAAATGTCTCATATTTTCAATTTACTGCAGGAGCTATAGAGTAATTTATCACATCATCTTATTTGCTGTGTTTGAAGGGAGGCTTGAATTGTTTACTGCTCGTGGTGTTTTTGCTTCATTTGTGCCTTATTTTGATTTGTGGCTCAAAACTTCTAGACAAATATCAGGATTCTTATCCATCTTCATATACAGCTGCAAGCATTAAGAGGGGCTTTTGATTGCAAACAAAGTGATGCATCACACTTCCATGACTGACTGCATCCAACAAATATCTGAATACAGTTTAAATCCTTTCATGCTTTAACATTGAGATTACTGTTGCTTAAGGGTACCGAATTTATCTATTTGCCCTCTAATTTGCTACATCCAGTTATTGAAAGGATTTTTGTTCTCTCACTCTCCTCATTATCTAATGTTGGAATTTACTTAATTGGAATGAGTCACTTAGTGAGTCATCTTTTAAAACATTTAATCCAATATAAAACATTTCTATTGGACATACTGGTTAATCAAGTTTATCGTTTTCATGGACTTTAAGCTCTTGTAAACTTAAAAGAGAGTAATTAAAGGTTTTGAATGCCTCTATAATTACCTAATGTTTTTATTGCCTGTCTTTTTTTTTTTCTTTTGTGAGAGACAGGAAGAATGATTTGTTTACAATAAGCCACAAAAAAAAAAAAAAAAAAAAAAAAAAAACTGTCACTTTAAATGTCTCCTCTGTCCACTAGTATTATCATGACAGTTGCTTTTTTGTTAATCGTGAAATTCAGATTACTGGCTTCATTTAGGTCTCAAAGCTAATCATTTTGACAATGCATGAAATTATTTCTCCCCACCAAATACGACTGCCGGTGCATTTTAGGAGCATTTTTGCTCATAATACCAGTCTACTTCTTTTCTCTCAAATGAACATATTTAAGTCCTTGTTTATTCCCGGAAAATGTACATGACTTGTAAAAGCTAAAAGTAGGTTCACTGTCTGTGAGTCTGAGCAGCTGGAGAACAGCCCCTTCATAGATTCTGTGGCCAAAAAGAAACACATCTGCCAGAGTGAGTGAACAGTGCCACCTGCTGGGGAACACCAATGTGATCTTAAAGCATCAGAGGCAGAAACTACCAAAATAAATGCCTGCCTTAGGAAATGTAAATTCAGACATTTATGATGTTGTACATTAGTGTCATTATAATGATTATGTTCCCAAGTTCTCCTGCTGTGATGTGATGGAGCAAACATGCGCAATTAGCTCCTTCAAGTTTAATAAGCCAGTGTTTCTGAAAAGAATGAGAATCAGAAGACACTGAATTCCTCTTTACTTTGTTCTTTATTACACATTAAATAGGAGTGGTGAGATTCATGGCAAAAAATAGACTCATTTGAGATCAGATCACCACTCTACACTGCCCACAACAGGTGTGTTGTAAAGTGGTCATTCATTCACTTCCCTAAACCTGGACCAGTCATACTCTCTAGTCACATACACAGAGCGGAGTGAAACTCCATTAAAGCAACATTCATTTAGACACACCAACGAAAAGAAGCACAATTTACAAAATATGCACCTTTCAGTATCACAACTATACAAAGGTTGTTAAAATACGATCCAGGTATAAATGATACATTTCGAAATCAGCTGTTGGCACGCAATAAAGGAAGAGGAACATCTCAAACATTTCAGTAAAACTACTTTTGAAACAGTATTGTTAACAAGAGGGTTGCTTAATTAAAATTGCAATAACAGTTATTATCTACTTCATGAAAAAAAAGAGGTAATGATAAACTGGGTCAAAATTCATTAATCCTGAAAGCAAAATGTATCATGTCTGGATTTTCGGTGTCAATACCAACACTCCCCTAAAACAGCATTTTGTCTATTTGAGCACAAACAGGACAAAGTAAATGTTGTCTCGGCTCTCTACCGTCTAAATGTAGCACCTAATGCAAACAATAAAAGGCAAATAAAAATTCCCCTGGGAACAGCTTGTAAATATGATGGAAAAGGTGAAATATGGGTTGACCCGGGAAAGAAACTAGGACTCTTTTTTTTTTTTTTTTTTATAAATTCAGACAATTTTCTCTAAAAACCGATTTTATGGCAATTACTGCCTCATTTACAAACATCAGTTCCAGTTACATCACCACGATACATGAGCCTGGTGAGAGAAAATGACAAATTATTCTGTTGGACAATCGTTTGTGTTGAAAGGCAGCCCACCAAAAAAAATTTCAACACTTTGGGAAATGAATCCAAAAACTCTTTCAAAAGCTCCACATAAGGAAGAATCTGAAAATCCATTTGGACATTTTTAACAACCCCTTTGACACCACACCAAGAGAAATATTCCTGAAAGCTGCTTAAAAGATGCATTCTGCTTCCTAGCCAATCACAAGCAAACGAGCCATTGGCTTAGAAAAATGTGCAAGGCATGACACCTATTTGGCGAGCTACTGGAGAATCACAAATTTACTATTTAGTATTTAACCAAACAAACAATCTGTTTAAACATTACGTCCTCTGTCAGAATATTGACAGGACAACAATGTGTAACAAATTGCAATAAAATGATAATTGTCAGGATGAATAAAAACAATCCTGCAGTCAAGCCTTAGAGTAAAGAAAAGCAGGAAATATGTGACCAGCGAGGTCAAACAAGCCATTCAGCATCAGCCTGTGACGTGGCATCAATCCCTGCAACATAAAATGACTCTGACCAAAACAAAAACCTGACTCCTAGTCCCATTTCATTATCACAAAACGGGTAAAAATCCAGATCAACATGGATCTTTGAATCTGTCATTTATCACGCAAAAAAAAACAACAGCGAGACAAATGACAAGTGAAAAAGAAAATGTCTTTCTCGCAAAAGAAAATATTGATTATTGTTTATAAACCTGAAAAGCTAGACTTGGGATAGAGTTCCTCATTGCTGGCTCTGTTAAATGTATCAACCAGAGGCAGTTTGCAATACCCATGTCACCTAGGACACAATGCATGCAAAAATAATAAGAAGGAAAAAAAAAACTTCTCATGTAGGCAAGAAATCACTCCCCACAAAGTACAAAGCATTGACAAATTGCAAATTAATAGCTAATTACGGTATTAAAACATTCGGAGAATAGTAGGAGTTCGCATGCATACTTATATCAGTGACATAACTAAGTCATACCTAGAGGTCATTAGAGAAGGGGACATTACACAGTGACTGGGACATCTGGATCTCATCTGGCTGAATGTTGGTCCTTTCTTCATGTCTGTTTTGTCTACAAAAATCGGGATGGAAATTCTTTTCTTTGGCATCCCATATTTAAAAAGGGCATTACAGAACTTCTGCATGTCATAACCTTTTAAGCATAGGAGAAAAAAAAATTAAGTCATTAATGAATAATTTGTAAAACATGAGCTGCGACGCAATTAGCTCATGGTTCTGCAGTTATATAAAATGATCCAAAATAAAATCAAACAGGCTGTTGGACCAACACATGTGGGCAACTGGCACTAAACTGAAAATAAAGCTTATTGGTGTCAAAGTAGCAAATAACAGAAAGGCAGAAAATTCAGGTCAGGTTTAGTATTCAGTATGGTGGGTATCCAGAAGGAGCTAATAATTTAGTGTAATGTACAAAATGTATTACTTTAACTGTTCAACATAGTTTCTCTTTTTTAGTCTGTCTTGAAAAGGGGTGATTATTCACATAAGTGTACACTTTGTCTTGGACTTCTTTTTCTTCTTTTTGCCCTCCTTGCTCATCTTCTCCTTATGCTTTCGGATTTCTCGCACTAACGTGTAAAAGGCATCATCAACGCCCTGCAAAAAAAGATGAAAAATACAAAATTATACTTACAAGTTATTATGTTAAAGAATTGACAAAGATCTTTGATTCTGAAGTGAAGGCTGTTGA
Organism: Toxotes jaculatrix; assembly: GCF_017976425.1. Lineage (NCBI taxonomy): Eukaryota > Metazoa > Chordata > Actinopteri > Toxotidae > Toxotes > Toxotes jaculatrix. The sequence continues at coordinate 11,735,502 of NC_054398.1, forward strand.
AAATAAAGGATAATTCCTCTATATCAAAGAATATTTGGTGCAAATTAAACAACCAACACTCCTATGTTTAATATCAAACTGACATGCCAAGGGCAATTTTTCCAAACATTTTAAAATCTATAGCACTTTAACTTTATTATATTTTGTCAAGTCAAAACCAGACATTTAACTTAAGTCCTCCAAAATCATCTAGGATAATGTCAAGGTCCCGTCTAGTGGACATTAGCATGACATACATCAGAGTGTAGGTAAATTCATGAATCCAGTTTAGGCTATGTGAGAAAGTAAAGTACATATCAAACATAGCTGTAACGTCATGTATTAAGAGTAAAAGTCAGCAGTGCTCCCACTGACAAATACACAAACAGAGCTGCAGTCACATGAGCCAGTTTCTTTCCTTCTGAATGTAAGCTGTCCAAGATACTCCCACAGTATGTTTAAATGACTGCTAAATAAAATGACAGAACAAGTTGTCCTGTTTACATTTCCAATAGTCCATGTGCAGTCCGCCAACACAAGTCAGAGAAAAAAAAAAAAAAAAAAAAGATGGACCTGCATCGAGGCATTTGGCACTAATGCTGGTTTACTGCTGTGGGTTTGAACTGAAGTAACAGTTTTATAAAAATATTCTGCTAACAGAGTTATTGAACAGAAGGCGAGCCGTCTGTTTATCACCCCGAAAGTAATAAACATTTAACTATTCAGAGATGGTTCCCCTGAGAAAGATGCATCACTCAGAAAAAATGGTAGAAAACTCTTATGAAGCTATAAATAAATGAAGAGTGTGGCACATCTTCCTCAGGTGAACAACTCTGATTTAAGGAAAGCAGGAAAACATGTGACACTTTAGGATTCAAACGTAATGTGAAAGACAGTTTATAAAAAGTTAAAACCAAGACTTTCAAACTGAAGGACTTTTTTTTTTTGAATGAGCCAATTTAAGCTCTTGGCCAGATTACTGGTGAATAATAAGCTCCATGTAAATGCAGCCAGTGTTTGTTGATGCCACACTGAGGCAAGTGCCTGAGCACTAGAACAGTTCGAATAGTGCAATAAATGTGATGCTGAACCTGCAAGGAGCGGCACAGCGAAGAGCCTGGGGCCACTTCAGGTTGTGGCAAAGACAGCAAGAAATGAAAGAATAAAAGATGAAGGGATTTGTGTCCGCAAGAAAAACTGTGTCACCCACAAACAGACACACACAAACAAACACACATTTTTCCTTTGTTCACAACATATCTGCCAGTTCCTTAGCACACACAGTCCTCCTTGGACACATTTCAGTACATGATTTGGTCCCAGATTCACCATAATCTCTTTTAATCACACATGTTGGCTGACCAGCCCAAAACCTTTTTTTCTTCATGTTGATTTCAGTAGATTTGGACGCTTTCACACTGGTAGTTTAGTCCAAATAATTATTCTGAACCCGAGTGCAGAAGAAGCCTTTACCAAGCAAACCTGAAGGAGGTGGTCTGATTGGCTCTGAGCCAACTGTAGCACAGCTTGTGTGTAGTCAGAACGCAATTGTGCAACTGTTTTGAATTTTTAGCAGGAAAACATGACTGAAAATACTGTTTTTTTCTGTTTGTTTTTTTTAGGCCATTCAGATGATTGTGTTTCTTTAATCATGCTCACATAGCCTCTACTTGCTTGCACATCACTCTTGTTATGTACATCTAAATGTGCTCTGTCATCATTTCCTTGTGGTAAGGAGAATATACACTTGCACTGTTCCAATGAAAGAATAACACAAACATACGTCAAAATTGCGTTCAGACTAAAGTAGATGAACCCAGTGTGAAAACGGTCTTAGACAATAATCAACCATAATACACAGAGACACTGAAAAGGCAAGAAATCATCAGCTGTTCCAGCATCCTGTTAAGAGTCTCACCACAACCCCAGTAGAAACCAGCAGGTTAGTTTTGAGAACCCATGAAGCAGCTCTCACTGCGTGTCTTATCCCATTGCCTTCTCCACAGTCCCAACTAACAACACACACACAGACACAGAGAGCTGGTGGGCGCGCGGCTGCATACACTTACCCCTTTCACATCACAACACACTTTTTAAGCTTGACACAGCGCGGAGTCTTTTCTTCCTTGCTGAGCTTATTGACCCGGTACTGCCTGATCTCCCGTACCAGAGTGTAAAAGGCATCTTCCACTCTCTGCAGTATGAGACACAACTTTCCCTCAATGTTGAGGAATACAGGGGTACATACCATATGGATGAATGTGTTACAGCCTACAGATACAAAGGAGCGAAGCAGACTGATCCGTCTGATGTGGGTTTATCTGTCATCCCCTTATCCTTATCATCTATGTAAACTGATACTCCACCCTAAATCTGACTCATGAATACCTAACACTATCCTCCTGTAGGCTTGAAAAGGTTTGTAGTTTCCTTCTTCACAAAGAAGAGGGGCTGTGGTCAGCCTTCATTTAAATGGTGAGTTTTCAAGGCAGAATAAAGTATCTGCAGCTGTATTTTGGCAAAACAGTGGTTGTTTGGAACATACTGAGAGGAGATTTTTTTTTTTATTGATGCTTTGATATTTTCTTCTGCCTTGAAAACTTGTCCCAACATGGGGGAACATACTGAGCACAGACACACAGACAAATTTTGATTTTTAATTTTCGTCATGAAAATGTCACCATTAGAATCCACTTTAACTGAATTTTAAAAAAGTCCTTCCAAGTCTACAGTGGGTGACTGATGCTAAAAAGATTAGGGTGGAGTATCACTTTAACTGTCTAACTTTACATAAATGAGAAGTGCATGCATTTGTGATTATACATTATATGTGTGAGATTGTCAAGAAGAAGATTTGGGAAACACCAGGTGGCTTTGAATGAAAGAGGCTGTTCCTGCTCCAACAGCAGCAGCACCGTGTAGATAGTGAATTACTGGTACACTCAGGTAGGAATAGGTGAACAGAGCTGTAAGAAATGAATCAATGTGTCATTAATTTCCCCGCACCAGAAGGAGCCATGATTCGCCCCGGGTCAGAGAGACCGGAGAAGGATGTGTTTACAGTTCACTGCTTCAGCCGGTCAGCCACCTAAGGCCATGCTCACAACACACACCATTTGATCCGACTACGCCACGGCTAATCTTCCTACACCCAGTCGCAGTAACTAGTAAGCAGAATCATTAACCCCCCTGAGTAATTACAGACAGTTAGACCTTTCATGCAGACTCCTTGACACACATTTAATGATTTTGTGATTATTTATAATGTAGGACCCTTTCCAGATGGCCCTAATGACGGTGTAATTTCACATATCCCTGACAGAGTAGCATGCAATGATTACATCATCACCCATAAATAAAAAATTCAATAAACCAAAGAGGATTTAATGATGCGCAGCAGATTGCCTGAGACATTTCCAAGCAACATTATTATAAAAAAGACCAACAGAGCCACTGAATGTGACACAAATCAAAAGCACCAGGACTCGAGACTTTCTTGTCATCCCAGTGTCGAGATTGTCAAGGACTCATCAAAATTAACAGAAGTTTATCTGTCTGGAATAATGAAGCTTGATTTTAAAGTGAAATTTATAGAGGGAGTGCTGTGTACATTGAGCCAATACACCTGAAACCACATGCAACTTTTCACCATTCACCATGCTCTACAGACCTGCAGTGGAAGACTACAGCAGTTCAGTGACAGATTTGAAAGTTAAACTGTTTGAGTCTTGAGGATGTGACCGTCTGTGGCGAGACTCTCACCTGTCTGGTTTTGGCTGAGGTCTCGATAAAGGGAATGCCGTAGCTGCGTGCTAAGTCCTGAGCCTGCTTGGTGTCCACTGTCCGGGACGGGAGGTCACACTTGTTCCCCACCAACACCATGGGGACGTCCTCAGAGTCCTTCACTCGCTTAATCTGTTCTCTGCACAATGACGGACACAATAGAAATTTCATTTGATTTTAATCCAGCCAAAATCTGACGGCTATTTAATGTGATGTTAAAAAGGTTTTGTCTGTTCAGAGTAACTAGAATAAAGTTAAAACCAGAGAGGGAGAATAAGGTAATTACTGGCTTCAGCTCAATGCTGTTACCTATTAGGACATGTATTCATGCATATACACTGAGGTAGCGAAAGATGTACTAAAGACTTTATTAAATCTTTTAATTTTTTTCATGAATAAATTTTTGCCATTATTAGACAGTGGACAGTAGAGAACGGACCGGAAATAAAAGGTTAGAGAGAAGGAGAATTAATTGCAACAAAGGTTCCTGACCAGACTCAAACCAGGGACTCTGCAATTACATGGTCAGCACCTTATATCCTTGATCCACCAGGACACCCCAAAAATGTTAACTCTTTTAGCTCCAGTAAAAACACCACGGTGCTCACACTGGGTGCAACGACTCATGCCCTTTGGTGCCTTAGCTCACCTATAGTGGTGAATGTCCTCAAAGGACTTGGTGTTGTTGATGGCAAAGACGCAGAGGAAACCCTCCCCTGTCCGCATGTACTGGTCCCTCATGGCGCTGTACTCCTCCTGACCTGCAGTGTCCAGGATGTCCAGCAGACACGTCTCTCCATCAATCACTACCTGCTTTCTGTAGGAGTCCTGGGAGAGGAAGAGGTCAAAAAGTTATCAGGACTCTGCCTTTAAGTGGGTTAAGTGTCCAAACAGCTGCTTAATAAAAAATAGTAAGAGAGGGTTGTGAATGACACAGTTTAAAATGTATTCATTTTAATTATACTCATGGTTATTATAAGCACGTTTTAAACATCTGTGGTATAATAGAACGCATCAGCTTTTGAACTGTCCATGATTTAATGAGATTCAACATATTTGTTTATATTCCTTTGTTTATATTGCATTAATGGATAGGTGATTAGAATTTAAACTTAACATAATTTTAAACATTTACATATGAGCAAAACATGCATGTTAAGCATAATCAGCTGTGGTTAAAAAGTGATATAAAAGTACACTGAGTATTTTCATGATGAATTCAAACAGTTTACACTGTTTCATCGTAACACGATTTCATTGACATGACTTTGCTGAAGGACGCCACAGGACCCCATTTAATTATTGCCCTATTCTAGTGGTTGCGGGACACTTCATTTACCTGCAGCCCTCAGTGTCAAAGCACTCCAGCTTTTCATCACACTGATGGCTACAGTCAATCTGATCCAACACAAATAATTACTGTCTGATCCAGGGTGCAGCCATTGTTTCAGATGTTATCTTGTATTCAGATAATCTATAGTGAAGCTCTAACCTGCAACAGCATATCAATAATTGATTGCATTCGCAATGAGATTGTTCACTTGGTGCAGGTTAGCCCCCTGAGAAAGCAGGCAGGCACACATGCATGTAAAGATATTAAAACCTGTTTGGTGTCTTTTTAAGACTTAAACCAGAAGAACCTGCTGCTATTACTCAACCTACTCTTTTTTTTCTCCTAAGACTAAAATACACACAAAACCATGGAGACATTCATGGACTTGAGTGGGCAAATCTTCACATTTACATGCATTCCCACACAAAGTTTCTTTACCTCAATGGTGGGGTCATATTCATCCACAAAGTGATTCTGGATGAGCTGAATGGTAAGTGCGCTCTTGCCAACGCCACCAGCTCCCACCACTACCAGCTTATATTCTGTCATGATTCACCTGCAGGACCAAAAAAAGAACATTAGACTCAGATATTTCTACAGACACAGTCAGTCACCTGGCACAGTATCAATTCATCTGGGGAAACATCGAAAGCCTTAAAAGGAATAGTTCTGAAATGTATATGTAAGATGCTTACGCCTCTAGTAAAGCCTAGTAAAAACTCTTCTGAGAACCAAATTATTGCTTAAAATAGATTTGTCAACTAGTTCCATTTGCTTCTCTTCATTTCTGTGTAAAACGCTGTCAGCTTGCTGAGAAATGCTTGCTGAGTCCTCAGGATTGAAAAATGAGAATAGGTCAATGTATAAATATCACTTAAGTAAGACATAAGTTAAACATAATAAGGAACACAGACCACCTAACAATAGGTTGAAAAAATTTAAAACATAACATAAACATACATTTCAATTTAATACTAACATGTTTGTTTTGTTTTTTATTTAGAAAAATTTTAGAATTCAACAAGAAACAGCAATCACCACAGTCAGAATATGATGGTTCATCTACAAGAGATTATATGCAAATGAGAGAATGGTGACTTCTGATGAATTATGGAAACACTGTCATATTAAGTTGTTATCAGCCCCAAAAAGTAAATCAAATGATGATGAGCCCCTATCTAAAAATGAATTTATTAAAACAGTTTGTGTGACCACAAAAAAACAGACTCCATATCACAAATACTCAGGCAGTGAAGTAAAAGACATAAAAGTAGTTATGAATACCCTGTATGTAATCAAATGTCTAAATCCAGCCACACATTCAGTGGTATTTTCTGAGTAGAAGCCACATAACAGAAACTAGCCCCAGGCAGAAATCTATGACATTACATTAAGGCTCCAAAATTGACAAGCAACTGGGAGGCTCTCTGCTGTCTGACTGCTTTGTGGAGCAGCGCCCATCAATAGTGGCAGCTGGCCTTTTCAGAAGTTACAGTACATACTGCTCACAGCTCTGCATTGCCTGCAGTCAGGGAGGAGTTCTACTGAATATTATTGCCTTGTCTAGACAAACAAAAACGAGAATGTGGTTAGATGGGTCTTTGGTCCACAAAGGTACGCTTTTACTACACTTGCTGCTTTTCTCAACACTTTAAAATGCTCCCTGAATTGGATCAGCCACATGTTATTTATTGCACCCAACAGAGTCTGTGATTTACACATATTACAGGGAGGTTGTTCTGTCCATTAGGAAACAGTCTTATCTTTACCTGAGCAGATAAGACTACTGACAAAAGTCACTGATCATTCCAGTAACACTATGAAAGCTGTCTGCCACATGCTTGCCATGCCTGTAAAAATACTATCACTTCTCATCTTGTTAGACAGTGAAAGTGCCTTTGAGTGACTGAATGTAGTACATGTACAGTTAGATGTAGAGTCTATTCAGCAATAAACAGGGGTATAATGGAGGAATACAGCTTATTTTATGGGTCAATAATTAGTAAAGTCAGTTTTCTCACCCTCATCACCTTTAAACCACATTTTAAGGTTGATATACTTGCAGTGTACTTTACAGATTGTTACCTTTAATTGTGGTATTTAAATACAAATATGATTATGCCACTCATGGTTGTTGTTTGGCTAACGCTGACACCATCTGAACGGCACAGAGTCCCCACCTTTTTATTTACTACACAACTGACAACAAGGTTATGTCCAATGGAAAGCTAGATTTGACAAATATTTATAAATATCACGCCAGAAAAGTCAGCAACCCCGTGAGAGGACTAATAGAGAAATCGGTTATTAATTGGGAACCCTGTAAATATTAGGCTGCTTACTAACAGTTTGCCATGTGAAACAGGCCTCCCCACTTTTCAATGAAAGCCCCTGCGCTTTGTGCGAGCAGGCAATAACACCTAGATCAGGCTTAAGAGTCGAAAGGAGTTTGATTTAAATCCATTGCTCAGTGCCCTCGGGGTTGCCAGATTGGTTGTGTGAAAACCTCTGAGCAATGTGTTTAATGACCAGTATGCTCTGCTGTTAGCTAGCTTAGCGCTGGAGCTCGCTCACAGCCTCGAAAAGTAAGCTAACTAGCCCCTGTGCGCTAAGCTAATGTGTTTTACACGAGTAATTCATTAACGCGGCACTGACCGCGCCGTGTGTCCGGACAAAGTCGGTATCATTCATTCAAAGGCGAAGGGTGCAGATTCCGAAGCCGCCATTGATAGGCTAACCCAAAGGTCTGCATTGCAGGGCCAGACGTTAGGTTAACAATTGGGCGTAGTTTGCACTAACAGCGAAAATGTGTATTTCCTCTATAATAATATTTTCCAGTTGCCACGGTGACCTAGCTACTAGATCGGGGAGCACAATGTCCCCAACAAACCCTACAGGGACACACATGTATGAATTTTATCCATTTGTTTTACCTTTTAGCGAGTGGAGTTCCGCGTCCGAAGTAGCGACCAAATAAGTCAAGCTGATAATCCCCTCGTTTCACACGATCTCTGCATTTCCTATTTCACTGCGAAACGCCCGCATTTAAGTCGGTCTACCTTGTTTCAGAAGCAAGCGGGAACATGCGAAAAAGTGGACAAATTAATCGATTGAACTTTCCATTTGATCCAGCGTCCGGCCTAGCTGCTCAGGTTGGCCTCCTTTACGCGAATATGGGCGGATACCGGGGCGCACTTTACCCAGAAATCATAGCTGGGGATTTCAACCGGTTTGAGGCAAATCACTCGACTCTTGTGTCGCAATATGAGCAGCTAATCACTTTATTTTTGTCCTGCCTTTATTCACTATTGACAGGTTTCATTTACAACGGTATATTCATATGATCCTCATTTCCCTCACTTAGTCATATTCAAGTCGTTTATCTATAAATATTACAATTTTTTTTTCTTTTAATTAAATCATATCTGAAACCATACAACGATTCACACTCACGCTTTAATGATTTCAAATAATATTGTAACTATGTGGGTCACATGGTGTCAGTTTCAGGACGTCTCCTTTCGGTATCATGATCCCCTGCTGCTGCCTGCTGCAGAGTCAACAAAGCCTAGGGGGCGACTCCACTATATATAGGCTCTAAATATAACTGGAATGTGCTGGAGGGACGTCATTCCCAGGCAAGGAAATGATTTGGCAATCCCCTGTCAGTTTTCCTAAGTGTTCACTAGGCTGCCTCCTGCGCACTCTATGTGCATAGGGACATGCGAGGGTTGTAACACAGCACAGACAAAAGACTACAACTCATGTTAAAGGAGTGAAATGACCGATAGAAACCGTACAGTGAATATTAAGGGGGCGCTGTCCAGCAAATCCAATGGCCTATAGAAATAATACAGGAAACACAAAAGTTGTGAAAGAGCATAGCACACAAAAAGACTGTGCAGCATTTTCACTTCGTGTAGCAGACACGGTAGAGGTCACTATTGACTTGCTGTCTGGCAGTTCTCCAAGCTGCACAGCCCAGAGACCACAGCTATGTTTGCGATTTACTTTTTTAAAAAGAAGTAGTGAAGGCCAATTTTAAGGCAAAATTATGTTCAGGGTTGTCTTAATTAAATTCATGTCATTCAAAGGCACTCTTTGGTGCATAACAACAGTTTGGAGAAGCCTAGCATTTAGGCGTTAATGAATTAAGTGTAATTACAGAATACCTACTGCATTGTGTGCAGAGATTAGTAATTACTGTACCATTTTTGAGACAGGAATTTAATATTAGTGTTTCAGTAGCGTTTTGTTAGAAGGTACTGGGTTCTTTTGTCGATATCTCAGAAAAATGCATTGTGGCTTTGCTCTGCTGCATACAGTTGTAGTTACATGCAAAAAAAAAGGCCATTCAGCACTATATATTTATAGAGCTATGGTTATGCAGTTTTATGTCACAATTATACTTTATTGTTATAGTTTGAAAATGTGAAATCCGTGTAATATTAATCTGGGACAGCTGCTCATAGTGATGGGCCGTTTCTTTCGACAGGTTTACCTGTAGACATAACGCATTTGACAGCATCAGTGCAAGCAGTATATTAGCCTATAGATTAAAACCTCAACTTTAGAACAATGATATTTGTATAAAATGACTAAAAATGCCAGAAAATAAAACTGCCTCATTTTGCAGGAAGAGGTGCCATAAAATACATTAAAAACAAGTGATTTAACAGCAGTAGAGCTTTGGGGGGGGGTTGTTTGTTTGTTTTGTTTTTTAGCAGGAAAATCACAAATAACTGAAAACATTTACAATGGCTGAAAATCATGTACACATGGTGACTCACTAGAATGCGCTGTGGCTCTTAATGGAAAAGAGCCATCACTGACTATTAGTGACAACCCCTGCTCTCCTTCTATGGTAAGTTAAAATGTCTGCAGTGTAAAATGTATTTAGTGGCATAGTTTAGAGAACAATTTGCCAAAAATGTAAATGGCAGTTCTGAAAGAAATAATTTTAATTTATCTAAAATTAAGCTAATCTTTCTAGCCTCAGAGGAGACATCATGTTTAAAGAATAAAACTGTAATTCTGATTTAACAAGACTTGATTAGTAAGAGCACTTAAACCTGCTGATTACACCACTCCTAGCTCCTGGAAACCCAGTGGACTGCTACTCAGAGATGACAGTTCCAGTTATGTGTTATTACATTAGGAAGTTCTGTTCTGTCACAAGAGGGCAGTAAGCCTCCATTTATGCATGTTTCCAGTGCTAAAGGTTCATTAGCTGCTCCACTTGAATATATGCTTTAATTCATCTGCATCTTTTGTTTATGCAGATATAAATAATGATACAGGTGAAGTAGATGTAGATGTTATTTTCCACAATACCACCTGTGTAAATCATCTATTGTTTAGCCCACCGCCACATGTAATAAACATGTTTTTGATATATATATATATCTTTTTTTTATATTGTTTGCATCATTTTTATCTCACTAACCGGTTTGATCATCATGACAGATGCTTTGTGTGTGTGTGTCGTCAGTATTAGGATACTTATTGCTCAGAAGAGTAGTTTTAAGGCTGTTATTCTGTAGTGCCTTTGATTGGATGCAATCTATGCACATCTTTATGTTATGAACAACTTTCACTATTGTATAATTACATCTGATTCTCAGTTCCCCGCGTTCATTAACAAAGTTTCCATGAACATCCAGAGTGCAATCAAGTAAACTATACATTTCTATTAGTGCAGTTTCAAGATATGTTAGATTTTTGATAACAGGATTGATCCTGTCTCGTTCACCCATGACCACTGTTGATAATTTCGTATCTAAGTATTTTAGGTGGGGCTCCTTATGTCCGTATGTCACCGAATGAATAGTCTATTCTCTCATTCTACTGTTCAGATGTCCTGGGTGTGTAAAAGTTGGTTGTGGGTAGCCTGCCCCCTCAGAGTGTATTGCAGCTTTAAACAGTCCACAATGCCTTGCGGTGTCCCAGTTCCAATGCGATGTATTTACCAGCAGGAGTAATGAAACGGGGAGAGGGGCAATTTCCGCAGCTCATTGGTGCGACCGCAAAAGACTAGCGCTCGGAGAGGACAGACACAAACTTTCGGACAGAGGACCAAAACGTCAGTTATCTGTTTTCACAAGCATTCGTAGCCTTGTATTCCGTTTTTCTGTTTTTGTTTTTTTTATTTTTTTTGTCCAGCAACTAAACCATATTTTTTGTCGCAGTTCGTTGGAAGTGATTTAGTGGGCAATGGTGAAGAAGGACAAATTTTGCGGAATTCGCGTCTTTACCTGTGTTTTCCTCCTAAACTTCATTTCGGATAGGGAGCACTGAGTTGAATCCCATTTGCACCACAAAGGTAAGACCATTACACGGATCTAATAATAGCAGAATTGTGCTGCAGCGGAGTCCGCTGTAGTTGTGAGGCTGAGATAACGGAAACATCTCTGTAGTAGAATAGTTCGGCTACTCTCGGAGCCCACTACAGTCCCATTATCGCCATTTCTCCTGCCTCGTCCCACTCGACACCAACTATACGAGGTGGAGATGTCTTTTAATGCCAAAAGGCACTCGTTCGTCATGTCTCCCAGGGTGTTTAGTGCCGAAATATCAAGCCAATCCTGCTTTTAATGGTGTCTTTATCTGTTAGATGGTGATACGAGACCACGTAAAAGCATCGTTAGTTGTTTTGGTTTGATTTTGACTTTATTATCTTGCAGTATTATCTTAAAAGGCCGAGATGTTTTGCGCTCACTTAAAATGTTGCTCTGCCCCTTTTTTTTCCCACAAAACTCTCTCTCATCAGCTTGAGCATCTTTTGTAAATGTAATAGCCTCTCGTGGTCGTGATCATAACAGAATATATGTATAAAAATATATCTCTAGTAGTTTATTCTGTCTATAGTTTCAGTCTTCTTCTCTACGCAGAGACATAATCCAGATGTGGAACAACCAACCTGTAGAGTTGCTGCACTCAGCTGATGTCTTACGTCTCACAACCTAATGCTTTAGTTTGGAAATAGAATCATGTAATTCAGTGGTCTTCACTGTGTTTAATGGTGTCATAGCGCCACAAAGACCAGGCTGCAAAGAACTACCTACAGACTGGAAAAATAAATAAGTTTTGCCACTTTTCTTGTGCATCTGCCATTCCAGCTGCTGCTGTAAAACCCTTTTAGCTCTATAAATGCTTATATGTGGAGTGTGATTCAGCAGCAGATGATGTTTTACAAACCGCTGTAACATGTAAACCTTGGCCAGAGGCCTTCTTGTTGCCCCACTGTGCCTCTGCCCCAGTGCAGGAGCCTGCTGCCTGCCGTGCTGGCTCTTCAAAGCTGGCTAGTGAGCAGTGAATATGGCAAAGGAACAAAGGCGGCATTATTGCTGGCTGAACGTGCCGTCCAGATGTTCAAGATCCTGCCAGCACTGACCTCCCAAATAGGGAAGCCTGCTCCAGCGCCTAATAGTTTAATGCCAGCCAGGCAGAGAGAGCGAGGGAGAGAGAGAAAGAGGGAGGCTTGCTCAAGGTCAGGGGCCACGGGAGAGTTCACAGGAGCTGTGGGTGTTGTGCGTAGTATGACTGGATGTGGGTTTAATCGCAAACACCCCAGTCTTCAAATTGGAGCAAGAGTGAAAATTTGGAGTTGGACCCAAAATTCTGAAGAAATCCTGGCCAATACTTCCTTTTTCTGTTTGTATTTAGGGGTTACTTTGCTTCTTTAAGTAGTTTTCAATAGCTCCACACATAGAAATGTAATTTTGCAATTGTCCTTTAGCCTCTCATTAATGTGCAATATCACCTTTAATTGCATATAAATTAACGGTTATATTTATTGCGGGCAATGAATATAGTCTTGTCAACGTGTGGAGACTAATGCAGCTGAGACACTAAATCACCTGAAAGGATGCTGACCCAGAGAAATAGGAAAAAGAATACAAATAGAAAACCATTAGAAACTTTGGTTCATCTATATAGTTGTTCAGAACTCATGGATTGCTCAGCTTATTTCTGCAGAATGCTGCAAACAGAAGTTTGTTCATATTGTCATGATAATCCATTTTAAACAAACTTTAGCCAGGGTGCAGTTCATTGAAGTGTCATGGCATAGTTGTCGCATGCTGCATAGCCATCAGGATCACAGAGCCGATGGACCCATAGCTTCCTTATCTCTTAGTCATGGCCTGTTGCATTCTCACAGCCCAGGAATGCATACCCAGGATGTTATCAGTTTCCACTCTACATGATCAAGGCCCAGTCTCTGGCAACAGTCTTTGCCATGGTCTGTAATGTTTACATTTCAAGACAGTATTGTATACAGACCAGTCTGGCGTATTTGTGATGAGGAACTTCTTTATCTTGTTCCCACTGCCAAACCTTTAATATTTAACCACAAGGATCCGTTCCTTTCAATAATGGTATACTGTTGCCACCCAAATATGCTTAAGGCTCAGAGATTATTCTGGGCTGTACCTCTTGATGACAATCTGGAAAAACCGCAAAGAAGGAAAAAGATTTCTCCCGTTTGTTCCAACCAAGTTACCACCAGTGCCTCCACAATAAACCAGCATCTGTCTAAGGCTGCTCACAGAGATCTATTTCACAACAGATCTGTTACCAATTACAGCAGAGTATAAATTGCTAGTAATTACATGTTACTCTACAGGGAGTGCAATTTGAATTAAAGTTTGGTTAGCAATAGGCAAGGATGTTTAAGTACTAGAACAGACTGCTGTTGCTCCAGTCTGTACAAAGTACCCCATTGTCTTAAATTAACAGTAGTGTGGGGGAGTTTTACATGGCAGAAACCTTCTATAATTAATTAGTTATTAGTTTTTCATTAGCTGCTTGAATATAAATTTCCTTCAAACTTACAATACCTAAACTTCCGTACTTTGCGAAATGGTTGTATTGTTTTCCACCGTAGGGAACAATGGTCAACAATTCGTACAGGAACTAGAGTGTAACAGTGTCTATTTACAGAGGTAGTACTTGTGGAACATTAGTGTTTTCCTGTGAGATTTTTTTTTCTCGGCTCAGTTCAGTTGCTGCCTTTCAGGCTTTCTCCCGAGGTCGAGCTCATTCTTGGTTTTGTTTTAATGTAATGGATGCCCATTTTGTTTTCCTCAAATACCCCCTTGTTCAACAAACTGCTCAACTGTACGATACTCAGGCCAGTTTGTGATGCCTGATGGACTGCAAACCCCACCCCCAAAGAAGCTTTTTTAAAGCTCCTACAGGAAAAACTCCTACAGTATTTCTTCATGGTGTATGTTATTTCAGTGTTGGTCATGCTGGAGCCCCCACAAGAGCATATGGTAGGTTGTTTACACCAGCAGCCAGTTGAAGCCTTTTCCTTGCCAGCTCAGTGTGCTCCTGTAGGCCTGGAGAATTGTCACCAGCAGCCTGGCGGGCGGGCAGGCTGCTCAGTGCTTCTCCCACACCTCACTGCTGAGAGAAGGCTTCATCTTGAGTAAACACTACTCAGCCGATACAAAGCTGAAACAAATGAATGCAGGCACTGAAGTCATCTGGGTTTTAGAGTTTTGCTGCAGTTGATCATCTCTCAGCTGAGCTTAAAGGGAATTCACAGCACTTTAAGCCCTCCTCGGCCTCATGAAATGCCTCTCTGGCATAAGACAAGCTTCACAAATCAGGGAGCGGGCATCTCCCCAGGCTGTGCCTTTGACAGGCCAGAGGAATGGAGCTTGCAGAGCTCAGGATGGCACTCTGCCCCACACCGCTGTGCCTGTACCATCAGTTGGGTTTTCTGGGCTAATGTTAATGAATATAAATGTTACGAGACTGGACCAGAGCGAGTGACATTTGTAAATGCCCCGCTGAGTCTTCATGAGCTTGTGCATGGAGGAGGCATTGAATCCGCCTGTTTGTTTTGTCTCCCCCTCCAGTGCATACAAACGTTTTCCCTGGCTGATCCACTATGCCTGCTTTGCATCAAGACTTACTCAGTCCCTATTAGAGTTTTCTCACCCCCCTAGAAAAAGGGTTAAACAGAATGGTGACAGTGTTGTGGGTCACTTCAGAAAAATCTTGCAGTGTGCTGTGCATGTGTGTGTGACTGTTTTCCTGTTCCTTTCCATCCTTTAGCCTTTAAAGCCATTTAAGGGCAGTCTGAATGGAGGACAAAAGCACTTTCCAACCAGCTGTGAATATACCAAGAATAGAGTCATCAAGAGCCAGGCCACCAACAGAATAGACGCTCACGCACATACAAATTCATAGACTGTACATATTGGATCAATATAAAATCTGTGCACCCAACACACACTTGAAATTTGTCAGAAATGCCAACATTTGCTGAGAGAATTTGTTACTTGTCTCTGTTTTTTTTTTTTTTAATAGTCCAAAACCTTTGGGTTTTGGACTATTAATCTGGTTTGGACTATTAATCTGGCAAAACAAGTAATTATATTATGAATAAGTAACAAGTAATTTGAAGATGTCATTTTGGACTACAGGAGCCTGTGATGGGTATTTTGGGCCTTTTTGTAAAGTAAACAATTAAAAAAATTAACAAGAAAAAAACGATTGGCAAATCAGTAATGAAAAGAATCATTCGTTTCAGCTCCGTGGGGTCTCTCTCTACAAATGCTACCTTGCAGCACTGCTTAATATCTTTACCATATTTAGAAAAGCAGTGGGTTGTGGGTAGGACAGGCTGGTGAATTTGTGAGTGTAGATAGAGAATATGTGGGCTGGGGGAGGTGTAATTGGTGGGGGGGTTGGCGAACAAAAGGACCTTTTGACTCAGTAGTGTAGGTGCAGTGAAGGTTAGATCCGTGGAGAGTGATACAGATCTGGAGAGATGCCATTCATTCTCTCCCCCACTGTCCTTGAAGAACGTTTTGAAGGATCTGCTCCTTTAAATGGGTTTTTCATGCACTGTCATTAGTTAACCTTCACATTTTTAACATGCTTTCTGATAATAGGAGTTACCAGTTAACCTTTTTGTATCTGCATAGATGCCTTTGTCAGACTTTAAATTGATTTTATAAATTAGTGTCATGTTTTTTTTTTGTATTTTTACTTTCCATTGTATTGACTGCTCTCATGACCCAGCAGGCAGTAGTTTGTTCTTTTTGTTCTTGCCCCACTGCCTCATTTTGAGATTCTGGCTCTCCTTTTTCTTTGTTTTTGAATTATATTTTCTGCCTTCTCTCTTTCGTTCCCTGTTCCTGCCCTCTCTGTGTCAGTGAGTTCATCTTCCTGCTCTGTCTTCGTAGCTTCCATTTAATTCTTAGTACAAAAGCAGGAACTGGGCTTGGGAATGTCTGCTGGCACACTCTTCTTGCACCCCCAACAGACATGTACCTATTCATAGAGAAGAACAAAACAACAGTGTTATGGCCAGCTGGTCCTGGCATGCCTGGCTGTCCATTCTCAACTGGGCAATCCTTACCTTAAGTTACTGCTAAAATACCCTGACTGCACCTTGTATTTATTGTTTATTTGACCACTTGTTTTAGTAAGAATTACCAAAGGTAGAACTGTTTGGATGTTTGTACGTCTATTAAGGCATAATCCTTAAAGGGGACTGAGCATTATAATCCTGGCCTTGAGCACATCCTGACTAACTGTTTCCTGTTTTCCCTTTTGTTTCCTCCCCAGTGAAGTAACCAGAGGGGCCTCCACTGCCCTGCACCACTGGAGACTTCAGTAATGTCGGGGCCAACACACCACAACCGGCCCCCTCACTTCTGACCCAACATGGAGCTCAAGGTCTGGGTGGATGGAGTCCAGAGGGTCGTCTGCGGGGTCACTGAGGCAACCACCTGCCAGGAAGTGGTGATTGCTCTGGCCCAGGCCATAGGTAAATTATTTTAAATATTTTTTTAAAAAGCTGTAAAGCATATTTCTTTGACTTGGCAAACAGTATCATGTACTTATGGGTCCGGCGATTTTATAGTTCTGATCTCATGGTTAGGTTATTCCACAAATATTAGATTATTCTGGTGTTGTCGTCATTTCACAGGGAACAGTCAATGGCAGTTTGCACATTTGCAATGCTGAATTCTGGATCGGGTGCCACATTTGTCACCTAGTTGTTCCTGCTGTTGTTTGGTTGCTCCTCCATGTCACACTGATGGAGAGATGCTGAAACATGCAGGCACTGTGTTGTCACTACATTTTAAAACAATGAAAAGTCAGTGGAGTGTGGCTCTAAAATCAGTGAAAATTTTATTTTACCATAGTTACAGAATAATTCTGTGCGAATCTAAAACATATCTGTTTTATGTAAGTAATACACTTAATTTTATGTTTTTTAATTAGATCTGACTTTTGGAATGGGTACAATACAAATAAGCATTCTTCAACACACAACTCTAACCTGGGCATAAGGTTCTCCAAAAAGTCCTCATGAAGCAAATAAGTATTTGTGTCTCCTGCCTACATGCTAAGCTCCTGCTGAGATTCAGTGGGTCACAGTCATAGGCTTTATTGGTACTTTCTTGGATCTGAATACCCCCCTTTCCCATATGGCTCCCTCAGGAATGGGGGCACATGAGCAGACTGTATTGACATCACTTCCCACAAAGCGTAGGGTAGGAGGAGGGAAAGTCTGACTCATCCCCCTGTCTCCTGCCAAACTGAGAACGCAGCACTTCTGAGCCCCCTCCTCTACCTTTTTTATATTAAAAACATATACACCACGTTAAGTCAACATTGATTTTATACTCTGGCATTTTACAAATGTTTCTGTCTGCACACTCCTACAAGTGTTGTGTCTCGGTTTCTCTAAACAGCATTAAGCAATTTATTTGTTATAAACATTGAATCTCATATAATGTGTAAGGGTTTCTCAACCCACTGAGAAATAATGCCCCAACACCGTAGATCTATGCAGTTTTTATACTCTTTTAGTTTTAGTTTAGGTTTTTTTTTCCAGCCCACATTTTTACTGCATGGTTGAGACTTAATGTTCTTGTCTCACTTATAAAACTGCTTTAAGCTGTTTTCAGAAACCACACTCAGACAGGCTGGTTGAAATTCTAACGTTTGAGCTGTGAGGTGGAAAAATGATGAAAGATGACACCAGTGGTATGATAATGTTGCTCAATATTTAAGAAAACAGTTGTTTTTCGACATTTTATCTTAACAGTTCCATAAGTTGGTAGTGCAATGAGTAGTTAAAGTCTTTGTACCTTCTAGTGGTATAACGATCTGCAAGCATGAGAACTGGTTTGCAGTCACATATTTTTTTTTAAAGTGTGTTGTTCTGTTGTGATGCTTACAGGTCGCACTGGGAGATACACTCTTGTAGAAAAATGGCGCGACACCGAGCGCCACCTAGCCCCTCATGAGAGTCCTGTGGCTTCTTTGAACACCTGGGGCCAGTATGCTGGTGACGTACAGCTGATCCTGCATCGCACAGGCCCCTCCCTGACTGAACGACCCCCCTCAGAAGGACCCCCTCTCAGAGGACCTGAACGCGGGCTGCATCGCCAAAGCCTCCCTCCCCTCGCAAAGCTTCGTCACCCCAACGATCGCTCCCTCCGCCGCCGTGAACCGCGCCGTAAGTCTCTCACGTTCACCGGTGCACCCAGAGGCCTTAGGGAAATACTGAACGGGGGCCGGATTGGGGAGGCTGAGGCTAAACGAAGACTTCTCCTGGCAAACGGTGGGACTCACCACCATGGAGGACCAGCCATTGGGTCTGCGTCTCCTGGCCTGTGGGCCTGTCGCATGGAAGATCTGGTCAGGCTGGTCAGCTTGCAGAGAGAGACTCTCAACGTGCTGGAGAAGAAGCTGGAAGCCTATGAGGCTGAGCTTCAGGCCTGGGCTGATGGGCGAGGGGGGCGGTGTGGAGGGTGTACCGGGGACCCAGGTGCAGGAGGGGGGCTGATAGATGAGATCCTGAGGCTGGAGAAGCATCTGAGGAAGAATGAGGTGGAGATGGAGGAGGAGGAGTTTTGGGCCACTGAGCTGCAGATTGAGTTAGAAAGTGAGAGACAGCTGGAAGAAAGACTACAGGAGCTACGAGGACGCCTGCAGGGCTGTGAACTGGAGATTGAAGAAAAGCTTGCAATGGTACAGGTGTGCTATCTGTGGGAGATTTTCGGGATAAATAAAAATTGTTTTGGCAAAAGATAAATATCACCAGCTAAGAATCAAAGAAGCTGTTGTAGTGATGTTTGTATATTGTAGTAGATGCTTTCTTCTTTTTCCTTAGCTCTTTGTCTCTTTGTCCCATCAGGGTGTTGAGGCAGGTCTGGAAGAGGAGCGGCTGCATAGGGAGCGGCAGGAGACCCAGTGGGTCAGTGAGGCGGAGGCTCGGGCTCAGGTGCTCAGGGTTAAAGCAGAGCTGAAAGCCCAGGAGAGACAGGCTGTCCAACTGGAGAGCAGCTGCAGAGCTGTGGACAGGTCACTTGGACAAAGCAGCAAAAAACTGCAGGTGAGATGCATTTCTTGCACCTTTTTTTCACTACTCTGTGTTTTTTAACAAAATAGTGCTGCCAGGTGTTACAGTGATAAGAGAGGCAATCTGTCAGCAAGAATGCATTTAAGCATCTGTCCACTTAAATTGTTCCTCTCTGTGATGCCGAATCACTGCCAGTTTAAAGGGAAGTGATTTTTTTAATGCACATCAGAGTCTACAGGTCTTGCCTTTTGGGTCTGATAAATTGTCTGATATGTTGTCTAAGCGATGGCACTTGAATGAGCATTTGTTGGGCCTGAAGACTACAAGCTTGAAAATAAAAAGAAAATCTGGTGGTGTGGGGTTAGAGAGAAGTGAGTGTACCGGACCTCTGTAACCTGCTCCTCATCTCAGCTTGAGGCTCGCAGCTGGAGGCTCCATTAGCTGCTGCTAGCAAAACACATGGAATAAAAAAGGCAATATATCTGGTACTGCTGCATCTGTTCTCATCCTTTTTTTAACAGTCTGTTGTGAATCCACCAATTTTATACGTGTGCAAAGTTAAATCAGAGGAGGACTTTTCTGAATCAGTCAGTTTAGAATCAGAATTTCACAGAAAATAAGCTAATAAAACATAAATCTAGTAGGGTAGTAGCAGCAGTTTTTCAATGTGACAAATAATGTGAGAAAAGAGTTTATAAACATAACCTTGAGTTTTGATAGTGTGTTTTAGTTAGGACTATGAGCATTAGCCTTGAGTAGTCACTCATTAGACACACATTACCTTTTATGAGTTGTAGTCAGTTGGTTATACAAAATTGTGATAAGCAGTATGATTGTGTTTGTGCCAGCACAATACATCTGATGTGTTTCAATGCATTTGAATAATAACTGAGACTGACAAGGACTAGAAGAGTAAAATCAGAATTCCTGCTGCCTTGACTTTACATATAAACTCAGACAGAGTTTCTTATACTCTGTGCCTATAGACGACTGTTTGGAGCTGCTGGTAATGCTTTGCTGTTTCCTCAAGAATCACTTTCTCTTGGTGCTGTTTCATTGAAGGACATGCAGCACGAGCTGGAGCAGCTGACCAAGGAGCTGAGGCAAGTTAACCTGCAGCAGTTCATCAAGCAGACAGGCACCAAAGTCACAGTGCTGCCAGCTGAACCCACTGAGGACGAAAGTAGCCACAGCAGTCGTGGTATAGGTAATGCCATTTTGTTTTATACTTTAAATGGATGGAATGTCTTCCTCTTGAGGAATATCCTTTGGTGTGAAAGATTGTTCTCATGCCACCAGACATGCTTCAAATAGGAGCACAGCAACAAACAGTGGTATGTAAGGTGTTTCCTGCTGCTGACATAATAAGAGGCTCACTTTGTACAATACAATGTGTAGTCATGTAGTAGGGGATCATTTAAGTCTAACTGATCTCTGAGCTCTTTAGTTGCCATTCACACAGATGACGAATGGCTTAGTTTTATTACAGTGCGTGAAATGCAGTTTGCTTGTACATTAGTAAAGTCATCCTGTTCCATCAAGGCGCTTATTATTTTTCTACCTCGTTACTTGACATCCTACTGAGAGAAAATGGCTCAGCTCAGTGTTCAAGAGTGTGTGTGTGTGTGTGTGTGTATGTGTGTGAGTGTGTGTATGTGTGTGAGTAAGATTGTGATAGAGAAAATGGGGAGGGGGCGGGGGTAGTGGAGAGTATAATATTAGTTTTTACCCACTCCAGTGGCAGTTATAGTCTCCATGCCAACTGCTGCCTGGATACAGGCAAACCTGGCGTCATTCATTCACTGTCTGTCCTTCACTCCTTCCATCACACTTTCCCTCTATCACATGCTCAGCAGTTTCTGCGATGGGCTCATTGGACCAAAGCTTTGTCTTCCTACAGCAGACCATTAGAGAGCCGGGATATATACTAAGAGCACTTAATGATGGGAGAGAGGTCTTAGTGTAACAGAGGCTATCTGCATCAGCTAGCTGCTGAAAACCGACTTTACAGTTACATAGTACAAACACCATAATTAGTCATGAAAACAAATTAAGTTGACTTTCAAAAACAAGTTTGAGGTGAGACTACAGCAGTGCATTATATGTTGTAACTAGGGACAAAACCACCAGCTTGTAAAATAAAGCATGCAAGCAAAGCACTCAATATTCAAACTTGCAAAACAAAGTTTATAGGCAGAAACAGACCTAAAAACTAGCAGCCTACAAGCACAGAAATAAAGGTATACATCCAAATGTACAAGCATAAACATTAAGTTGAAGCTCTGTTTTAAAGCACACCTATAAATAATTTAGTATTCCACAGGCCCACTGCTTTAAAAACTCATGTCAATAAAAAAAAAATGCATTTTTAGTGTGTAAATTCTGTATATTGGATTTCATGTTTGATTTGAATTTGAGAAAACAAAAGTTTAATCCAGTCTACTCCTAAATGAATTTCATGGCTGTGTGAAACTCAGAGAAGCATATGGGGTGAAAATGCTGATAGTTAATTGTTACACCTACTTGATTTGATTCTGGTTCAGACTTGTAATACAACAGTGAACATAATCTCAATCAAACTAAAATTTCTGACCTCTCCTAAAAGACTTTTCTGACTGCATGACATGTACTTCATCACTTCATCGTTAATAGCTGGGTTTCAGTCACGTGATCATGATGACGCACGTAGGCAGAGCGATTTTACATGTACGTTATGTCAAAGCCAATGGGGGAAATATTAGCAGAGTCCGTATTGTACGGGTTTAGATCCCGTGTCGAGACGGAGATACACACAATTAATCAATCAATATGTTGGACGTGACCCGTACCTCATGAAGATGAGCGGGTTTTCAACGGACGTTAAAGTTTTGCCGACAATCGAGGCTGTTGAGATCACCAATGATCTCGTACTTCAAACCTCTTAATATACGAAACAACAAATGAAAGCCTACAAAATCCTGGGGACATATAACTTTTTTGTGAGCGGGTGGGTCCACAACCTTGGTACCAAACTGCTCCAAGACGATTATCGTTTAGCCTTCGCCAGGGAGAGTGTTTATTCTTATACTGGTTATGTATAGCTAGCAGCTAGCAATAGCGGCTATAATGTCAACAAACACATCTTACAGGGATACAAAGGGGCTTATCTGTCAGTTACATAGAAATACTAATTTATGACTGACAGCGAAATAGCATTTGGACTACTGAGTCAACGTCCCCTAAAACGCTAGGGCAGCCTAAAAAGTCCCAATGAAGTCCATATTAGACTACCAGCAACGTAATAATTATTACTATGTAAATGTGCATTAAGCGAAAACCAAATGATATAAACACAGCCACAAAAACCAAGTTAGCAAGCTAACATACCTTTGACGAAGTGGTCACTGCAGGCACGGGCATTAGCAGACTGCTCCTCCCGACCGCAGACGTTGGTTTAAAATCCACATTTTACGGCGTTGTTCTGTAAGCCTTTATATTTCTCAGCTTTGTGGGTGACTACTTTTGGTACCCTATAATAGCTTTTTTCTTTTTCTCTATTGGAACGATTTGAGCACCGGCAAACTACACAAAACATAGGCATTTTCCCACACGGTAGATTCTCAGCGTGTCAGTCAGCTGGAGGCTGAAACACTTCCTGCCATCCATCTGAATTTGGCGCCCTGGCGCAGCTGCGTCGTGACGTCACGTGAAACCCACCTATAGTAGTGGGGATCTTTGTTGAAGTTCTTGGTAATGGTTTTTAATTATCAAAAGTGATGAATTGAGTGTTCATGTCCTTCTAGTAACCTTCCAGTTCATGTGTGTAAAATCAGCAAGATCCTTTTTTGCTGGTCCATAAAATTCTCTGCATCTGCTGATTTGCTGCACAGCTCAGTAGTGCCCCCTGGTGGCACCAGAGCAGAGGCCTTTTTTTTTCACCAAACCACTGAAATACATGTCAGCACAAAAGTTTATTATTCACCTTTTTAAACAATAGTTTGGCTTACACCACAGATTTATACCAGTCTTACCGTCCTCATCAGTGTGTTTACTCAGCTGTCACTTGCAACAAATTAGCAAAGTTTTTTTTTTCCCCAGTCAAATTTTGAAATATGCTTACGTTCCGAGTAATGTTTGGACTTTTCTCTCTTTCACATGTTTTCCTCTCAGATTTAGTTCCCCTCTCTGGCTCATTGAAGCGCCCTGTGTCGTCCCACGCAATGTCCAGTCACCTCCGGGTTCTCCACAGCCCTCTCAGTTCTGGCCTGAACCCAGAGGGGATCTATGTGTGAGACAGTTCTGAATGGAAGGAACGCACCTGGTGTCCCCTCCAGAGCCCATTTCACCCCAGAACCCATTTATATGTGGATGTCTTAGTACAGGATACCTCAGTTGCACACTACTATGCACTGTTGTTTAAATTACCTGGAGGCAGCCCTTGAGTGTGAAGACTCAAATAGTGAAGGAACGATGTTGATCTTAAAATGGAAGTCATGGAGCACTTGGTGGTAATGAAAGATAGTTAGTAGTTATGGCATGAAGAGAAAACAGCAGTACAGTCTGAACATGTCAGGACTTTCTAAACATCAGGCTGGTGTGGACTTCTTTCATAAACATATCCACTTAATGTACTTTTACTCTCACTTTAGTACCTGCTGAATGTTTTGTATTGTTTCTCACAAGCATCATGATTCAAATCTATTGCCTTTTGAACAGTATTCTTGAGAATCTTGGTATGTGAATCTATGAACTTTATGTCTTTGTCTTTTCTGCAGTGAATGCATTTTACCTGGCATAATGACTGGTTCTTATATAAGTAATGAAGGATCCAATTGTGTCTGTAGTAAAACTATGTCTAGAATCATTTTGCATATCAGAATCTATTCCTGTAGCTCTGACTGTCTGTTCAAGTTAAATCTATGCACAAAAGGTTAATAGTTTTGTTACTGAAGAATGTTACTGTCTCTACCAAAATGATGGCTTACTGTAAATGTTTTCTTACTTTTCAGCTTATTTAGTGAATTGTTATATTTTATTACAAAGCGGTGCGTTCACAGTTACAAAAATGCAGTGCCCTCATTGCCGCAGTAAGATCTGCAAGATGAAACAGTGTTAATTAGCCTCTTAAGCTGTTTTTTTTTTTCATTGTTAAATGACCACAAAGAATATTTTTGCCAAATGTATTATGCTTGTTTTTCTGTAATGGGTGGCCAAAGATTAGCAGGTCTTGTTGCATGATTGTGATGTGAATATAGCCATATGAGGATGTGCAGAGCACCCACAGTACAGTAAATCAGTGAGTTCAGCCTAAAAATGGTGGCATGTAATCATACAATGGATAGCTATAGCTACAATGTGTATGTATCTGTGTGTGTGAGTGAGTGAGATTAGAGAAACATGTATGTATGTGTGTCTGTGTGTGTGGTTGCATAGTCAGAATAGCCAAGATATGAAGCCCCTCTTAGGTTGTAGTTCAGCTGCTAAATACATCAAAGTGCCTTATATTCATTCCACAGTTGGTGTATTGAAGTAATATACAGTAGAGCTTTAGCAGAGACATTGAAGCAATGATCATAGTCAGTTTAGTTAGAATGTCAGTAATGTATTAGTGCCACATTGCTGCACAGAGAGAAATGGCAATAGAGCAACGACAAAAAGGAAACTATAATTATCTTTTTATCTGTCAGTATTTTGTAGAAATGTCAGTGGAAAGAACATTCCCGAGTGTGCTTTCCACTTTGCTACTGTATTATTGTCACCATGATGCTATGTGTTGTAAAATGCATTCACGTTTAATCTGATTTACTCATCATGCATCACATACTGTATACTGTAGTTTGGGTCAGCACTGTCAGCCAAGAATAAATAGCTGATACTGAGGGGAAGTCCACCCTGTAACATTCAGCGTCTACAACAACACACAAACACATCATCACTACTGCTTTTCAGTTTAAGGAAAGACCTGTTTTAAAATTTTTAGGTTTAAATTAATCTGTGATCGTCTACATAGTGAGGTGGATTTTCCCTTTAAGAAACCACTTGTGTGCATTTTTCCACCCTGGGGTGAGACATAGCTGTTGTCGCTGTTTACAGACTGTTCATGTTCTAGAGAACTCTTAAGATGTTGACTGTACATAACCTGTTGTTATTTTTTCCTGCCTTAATATACTGCAAAGTGTTGACAGATGTACGGCTGTATCTGGCTGCTGATATGATTTGGATTGCATGATTCAATAAACCATCTGACAAAGTTAAATGTGTCATAGATGTGTGACAACTGCAGCTCATGGTAACTGTAAGCATTCAGCTGTGGATGTAAATAAGAAAGAATTTGTACTGTATTGTACAGCATGGGTTCTAAAGGTTTTCCGAGCTTTTCACCAGTAGATGGCGACATTTACTCAGTAATGGCAGAAGTATGGGCACAACATGGCTGGGAGAGAATGAAGGGAAAACCATTTATTTTCCCACAGAAGGATAAAGTGATAAATAATCAGTGTATAAAATGCATATTCACGCAGTTAATTAACGTTACTTCGTATAAGGTTTGTAAGGGGATGACCAAAAAAACACTAGATGAAGCTTTCAGATTTGCTCTCTGGTGAGTAAAAATCCTGAAAGAACCTTACTGAACTTTGACATGAGAAAGGAAAAGTAAAGTTTAAACAACTGTTGGTGGTAAACAGGGGTCTTGATCCATGACTACACTGTGATAGAGCTGCACCTGAAGGCAACATTCATACTCTTCCCAAACCTTGAAAGGCACAATTTGGTACTAATTGGACTTACACAAGATTACTAGAAAGCATAAAATCAGGAGTGATGTAATTATTCATAAAGATCGAAATAATATTGCAGTAAGCCTGCTAATGGCAACAACAAAGACTGGACTTGATCCTGCTTAAAGCTTTTGACCAGTTGGGAGGAGGCCCCTTGTTTTTCATCAGCCTGTACTGACTGAGGGTAATCTCACTTCATCATCCTTTTATCACATGACATTTGTTTAAAGCCTTGGCTTACTGTACATTCCTCCACTGTGACCTGTCAGCTGATTAAGTGTTAGTACTGTAACAATACATCTATCTACTCGACTTCCAGGATTTTTTTCATGAACTCTGTTAAACTGTAAAACTGTTTCTGAACTATTTGTCTTTCCCATGTGTAACTTGCTGTCTTGCAGTGTGTATTGTTTCCCACGTCCTAAAAATTACAGATTGACACATGCTCAATGAAGTCGTACTGAGTTTGTTAGTGAGATTGTAAACATGCAAAATTTGTGTTGAATAAGAGGAAGCCTGCTGAGTTTAGTTTTGATGTTTATTTTACAACTCATCAGCAATAATTTAGAACAGCATATGTGTAAAGCATTAACGAAATGTGCAACAGTTGCTCAGTTAAATCTTTAAAAAAAAAAAATCCATAGATTTCTACAACATTGACATAGACATGTATACTTAATGGTATATTCACAAAAACTATTTACAGACACACATGCCACTTTATATAACAGTTGATAACAGATTTGAGGCAAAACCAGCCGAAGAAAACTACAAAAGCAATGTCATGTATGCAAAATACCATGAAAATAATCTGTTTATTCAGTCACGTGTGAAACTTAAAAAAGCTGAACAACACTACACTTGCAGGACTTGAGTTCTTAGAAAACAGGCCAAGATAAAGTTAAAGTTTCTAAAACAGCAATGATCATAGCTGATAGTCATATGACCACAGTTGCTTTCCCACCTTTGTCAAATATTGGAAAAGCGAGGTTTTACATAATGGTAGTATATAACACAGAATCAGGGATAGTCTGGTGGGGTAATGGACTACAAGAGTTTTCACATCCGATTATGATTTGAGTAATTTTGCCTTGAAAGAGCAAGAAATGAGCAGTGTTTTGTTAAAATGGCTTGATCACCACTTTACTGCATGAAATCATCACAAAGCATCTGGTATCTCTGCCCCCCTCTTTTAAATTGAAATTATTATTATTATTATTTATTTCAAGACAACTCAATACAACAAAAAAATGCAAAGGGAACTACGGTGGTTGACTTTCAAAATGATAAGGTGAGTGTTGGAGTTGGGGGGGCGGGTCAAAGCAGAAAAAAGTGCACTTTACGTCTCAAAGATTAAAGATCATCCTACATACAAACTTTAACAGCTGGGAAAATACAGGTACATTCAATATCAAAGATCTATAAGGTGCTATCCTACAATGTTTCCTGGAGGTACAGGAGGTCACAGCATCTCGCAGAAATGCCTCATTCAGGGGATGTACAATATGCTGGTCAAGCAGCGTCTTGTGAATGAAAGGTTTCTTCTTTATGACTGGTTTTGTTTTGTTTTTTCTTCTTTGCTCACAACAACAAACAAGTAAAGGAAACCAGAGCAAACTCAGATTTAGAAAGATGAGATGGGGGAAATGGGGCATAATACCTCCCCGTTTATCTCAATATGCGATTGTTAAAGTAGCTGATTTATGTATTCGTTGTTAATGATGAAGATTGTGTGTGTGTGGGGGGGGGGGGGGGGGGGTTACCATTCATCTTTTCTCAGGAGGGACAGTAATGTGCCTCCCAATAAGCCTACCCCGTGCAAAGTTGGGGGATGAGGTACTGTAGGTACGTTACACTTCCAGGAGCTCTTCGTTTTATAGGCCCATTTAGTGCACATTTACATGTTAATGAATCAGACTGTCTTCCAGGTAATAATATTTACAGTCAGCCAAGATCTTAGTAACCTTGGCAGAGGTCAGTTGCAACTTCATACATCCAAAGAGACTCGCTGATTGGGATATTGCGCACTGTTGTAGTACTCAAAGTTTTGGCACCAATGCTGCCATTTCAAAATATTTTTTTCTTTATCAAAGAGGATTAAAAAAAACTAACTCCAGCACAACACAGTCGTGTACTAGTGTCAATCATTGTCGATAATCATTCAGATTGATTAATCTAGCATAAGTGCAAAAGGCACACGCCGTCACAACTGTCCCCTGTTTCGCAAAGATCTTGTACACGAGAAACTCCTCGGTGGAACCTCGTTTTAAAACTAGCCTAATTTTAAAAAAATTAAAATACATATTTTTTTTTTTATCAGCAGAATGCACAGAAAGGTAACAGACAAATTAGCTCGTTGGACAAGCAGAAAACTGGTCGTGTGGGGTGCTCTTCTTCTCCTGGGACGTGTCGGCTACGTCAGCCTCCCCGTCGTCACTCGCGAGACTTTCCTCGCGCTCCTCCGGTGAGCCCGTCTCAACCTCGTGTGACCCGTCGCTGTCTGGAGAGAGGGAGTCCTTGGACTGAGAAGAGGCTCCAAAGTGCGCAGACAAGCCGGGGAAAGCGGCAGCAGCGGCCGCGGCAGCCGCTGCTGACGCGTGTGCAGGGTATAACCAGGGGAAAGGGGACGCAAGAGCGGCTGCCGCCGGGTACATGTACTTTTCAATTGTGCTTTTATCGAACAAAGGCATATAAGACGCGGCGGCCGAGGGGTTGATGAAGTAGAAAGGCATGCAAATCGGTGTCTGCTGTCCCACACTGCTTATTCCCATCAAAGAGTTCATTAGCGCCAGATCAGGCCTGGTGGGGTCTGCGCCCCCCAATCCGTTCCCAGGCCAGTTCATCTTTGGTTTTTTGGCAGCGCGTTCATCTCCAAACTCTTGTTTGATCTTCACTGCCTTGGGTCCCTGCGCCTTATTGCGCTCACATTCTTTATCTTTGCCATCGCCCTTTTCAGCTTCGCCCCCGTATCCACTGTCCGTGTCTGTGTCATTCTCGTTAAGCTCCCCGCCTTGGGTCCTCTGGATGACCGGGACACAGTTAGCTTGGCTGTCAGCTTTCTGCCCATCCTGTGCGTCCCCGGCGGGTAGCTGGTGCTGGAGCGGCGGCGCGCCGGGCTGGAACTGCGCCAGCACCTTATGAAGGTGGTTGATGAGCTGCGCGCACCTCTGCTCTCGCGTCGTCCAGTTCTCAAACTGACTCAGGTACTGCAGGACCTCTTTGGCACAGGCCTGGAAGCCAGAGTGGAACGCATCCAGGTCTGCATGAATGGACGATTTCATCGACCGGTCCCCTGCGAGATATGCAGTTCAAAGATTAACAGAGCATTATTCTGGAAAGTGTAGCTCATTATAAGTCAATGACAAGATAAGGCGGACGCCTATGAGCAGCACGTTCGTGTGTTTGCTTACTAAAAATGTGAACAGATTCTCTTCTATGTGAATATGTCAAATAAGGAGTTTTTGTTTCCTGTTGTGATATTTTCAAAATACAATATATGTTATATTCAAGTATATTTTGTGCTACTGCAAACACAGACTTCCTCTAGATCATATAGGGATTAATAAAGTTTCATGTGATCCCATCAGGTTAATAATGCAACCCATCAAGAAGCGCGGATTCTTACAAAAACTTGTCTATTAACCTCGTGATAGTTCTTATCTTACCATTCTGCAAAGCAATAATCTTTTGGTGCTGCTGCTCAGTGACAGCAGTCAGTGCGTTTAAATGTTTCAATGTTAACTCCAGGACAACTGCTTTCTCCAAATGCCCGAGCGTCTATGGAGAAAAAGAAAGGTGTAATTGGCTGTTTACGAGATCTCTTGTCATATAAAACCAGGATCGTTAAGCACGTGAAAACTTTTTTTTTTTTTTTTGGCAATGTCGTGATCTCACCGACAGCTTCAGATGTTCGGGTAACAAATCCTTCAACTGCCCAATACATTCGTTGATTCTGTCTCTCCTCTTCTTCTCTATCAACCGGTGTGGTAACTTGTATGCGTCCTGCTGGCAAAGAACACAAGTCTTTACTGTATTTAAACACAAATATATAAGTATAAAAAAAGGTTAAAGTAGGCAACATATGAAGTGTGTGTAAGTTTAATGAGCTCACAAATGTTGGGGGATCATAACAAACTAGATTTTAGGATTCCTGCAAGAAACCTCGCTCACCTTCCCACCATCCTCTCGTTTTATTCCTCTTTTGGATTTGCACATGTAGAGAGAGGGGTAATCCACCCTAAAGTAAGGAGGGAAGTGTCCGATTATTCACCAGCTTGTCATCATGGTTTATTAGACATAGTTTGACAGAGTTTGCCAAAAGCGACACTCACCCCAGGAAATCTGCGCGCTCCATGAACTGCCTGTCCTGTAAATGCGGTATTCTTTCATCCATCACTTCTCTCCTGCTGGTTTATCCGCTCCTGAGCTTCTTCGGGGAATGTTTGTTATTCTACGATCCACACACGGACGGCTGAGGGGAGATGATGCACGGTGCGTGTCCTCCAGTGGAGCTGCGCTTCAGACTGGTGTCTATAGTTCCCTGAGCTGCCACTTTGCAAAGCCGTCGGTGCTGTGGTTAGAGCGCACGCGCGCCTCCGGTGGAGAACAGCTTCCGACTCACGTGTAGCCTGCACCAGCACAAAGTCCGGTAATTAGACCTTCTCTGTGTTACAGCCGCTGTTCCTATAGCGATGTAGTCCAAACGATTTTGACCTGGTTGCTGAAACGTGATTCGTGCGCAGAATGTAGCAGAGTAAAAGGCGCACGGGCGTGAAGAGAGAGACAGACTGATAATCCGCACGAGCATTAGTTCACTACAGCAGTGTTGTTGTGTCTCACATTATTGGTCTGACAAACTTCGCAGTTTGTGTTGCTGTCACAAATGGAGTGCGGGCTGTCAGGTGACCGGATAGGCTGTTCTAGTGCGATAAATAATTAGACAGACATGACCAAACTGTCTTTCACACATTCAGTGAGGAGAGGGAGCCCACAGGTCCTAAATGTTCCTCTCTTTTAAAAATAGTGCTGTTTGTCTGCTGTTCACAAATAATTATTTTTTTAAAATCTTTTTTAAATTTAATTAATTTTGTTTAGAGGGGAAAAAAACTTGCAACTTCCTAATCTCTCCAAAACCAGCGGGTGCCTAGTGAAAACACAGAGGTTAATGTGGAGTGAATGCAGAGTATAACCTCTCTCAAACATTCAAGGTGTATGCGCGTGCTCGCCGAGCGCGTTCGTGCGCGCCTGTCACTTTGTGTTGTTGCCCGGAGCAGGGCAAGGTAACCTACTCATACATCTCCATTCGTCCAAAGCTGCGTTGTCAGTAACCATGGCACCGGCCCAGCTGTGTGCTCAAACACGTGCATCTCTGTTCTTTATTAATCTCAGCATGGGCGCTGCTCTCCCACCTTCGTCTGTGTTTTTGTCTAATAATAAAACAACAACAACAATAATAATAACAAAAACAATGTGACAAAGATTGGCGGGATAATCGCCAACTGTTTTGTGAATCCTGCTTATTTTGTGACTTTGACTTTTGATATGTCTGATCTCCTAAAACAGTGTGAGAATGATCAGATTTCCCAAAAATAATTCAAAGTCAGTTCTATTTTCACTATTAATAAAAGTAATTAAGGTCTGGATCTTTCCATCAAATGTGGGCTATTACAAAATACACCCCAATAAAATGATAAATGTCTCCAGTGAAGTTAATCTGATATTAAGTGACACCTGTTACCCTCCTGTGAACATTAAGGTGTTCAAAAACATCCAAATCTGAGCCCCTGTAATGCCCTCACATGCCTTATGATCACATTACTTCTTCCTGTAGGCAAGGTCATGTGACTTTTTCTGTCTGGCAGCATATGGCTCTCTTGTGTAACAGTGCTGACAAAGAATGATCCAATCAGTCCGGATCTGAAATGAAGTGTGACCTCCTCTGTGCTGGCTTTTCATTAACTCGTACCTGCTGATTTACCTCTGTACTTTCCCTTTATTGTCTTAAACACGACTGCAAGGGAAATCATCTCGCTGTCGTATGTTGGAATCCCCCTTTGTGTCTTCCTGCACCCCCCCATCCTTCCCTCCTCTTCCTTTCCTCCACAGTATGCTGCCTGCTCTATATGTGGCACTGGAGCGGCTTTAGGAATCCAGTCCAAATGTTTTCCATATTAGTTCAGAGCCTTCTCTGTTTCCAAATAGCAACTGAGCTGGGCTTATGGTGAGAGGAGGCCTCAGCAGGGAGGGGAAGGGAAAGGGGAGAGAGGCAGACGGCAGGCAGGATCATCCACCCCAAACACTGCAACAGTAAAAAGTCGAGAGGAAAGAGAGGGAAAGAGTGTGAAGACAGGAGGAGAAATGGGGCAGGGGCAGAAAGGTTCCTCAGACAAGAAGGAGGGCAAGAAGAAGAGAGATGAAAGTCCAGCACCAGAAGACGGCAATAAGTGCAGAGGCTGTCGCTTCCCTCTGCTCGTCGCCCTGCTCCAGCTGCTGTTGGGGGTGGCCGTCACAGCCGTGGCCTTCCTCATGTTGGCCATCAGCCCCTCACTCCTGACCAGGGAGACGCCACACTGGGCTGGGATCATTGTAAGCTCCATCCTTACGCTCTAACATCAGCCTCTACATTCACATGTTTGCATGGAACCCATTTCTGATACTACTGCATTACCCTCAGCTATGTCCCACAATGTGTTGTCCATCCTCAGCACACTGCATGTCAACACTGGCCCTAATTCAGCTGCCTCAGCCAGACGGTCACTGTAGGCATGGGAAATCACTGCTATTGTCATGTTCTGATAAATCTCCATCTGTCACGTTCATCTGACTGCATACACCTGAATCTCCACTCCGTCACAGTCACACGAGCCCGCCTGCGCCTTCTGTTGTTTTTGTTGCATGGCCCACAAATCCTCAGCATCTGGGCAGATGAAACAAGCCAGCCAATCACAGCATGCTGTGTTCCACCTTGACCTTTGAACACCTAGGTAGTATCTAAACACCTTTTTAACATTTGTAAATGTGCTGTTCTTGCACCACACAGTTCATCTGCTTTATTAAAAGGTTTAACTTTGAAGCTGTACGTTTTAATTACCTTTACACTGTACATTTAACTGTGTAACATCAAAACTGACATTAAGAGAACAATTGAGTAAACTAAGGTTAACTATGAAAGGCAACATTTTCCTAAGAAAATGTAAGTGTCTTAAATGTCATAATGATGATGAATGAATATTGCATATGAATACGTTTTTTTTGCATTATTTCACATGCAAACAGTAAATTGCGTGAAATCAGTCAAAACTCATTTAACTGTAAAATGGCTATTAAACTGCTGAAGAGTAACAGCTGAAAGCAGCTGTACTGTAAAAGGTGAAAGACACTGAAATAACCACCAATGTCATGAAAGCAACTGAAATGTCAGTTTAAGTGTAAGCACTGAAAGCAGCTAAAGTGTGATGGAGGCAGTTTAAGTTTCATTTGAAGAGCAAAAGGTGAAAGTTTAATATCGGCTGAACTCGAACAATGAAAGCACTTTCACTTGAAGCACCACAGAAAGTAGTGTAGTGAAGTGTTTTCACAGATGACATGTAACACATTAAAAGCAACTGAAGTGTCTTAAAGTGTTTAAGTTTCAGTTTTAAAGTTAAGTTAATGTTAAATGATTCTTTGCAGTTTCTTTAGATTACAAGTGAACACCGATTAACTGTCCCTTTGTAATTTGTAGTACAGTAAAACAAAAATGTTCATTTTATTTATCATCATGATGCAGAATGAGATGTAAAGCAACATTTTAGTGATAGGGGAAAAAAAACATGATGTTTGGGTCCTATCTTAGCCTATCAACAGATGCCATCTGCTTTCGAAAACATCCCTGGAAACCAACATCCCGAGTTAGATGCTCACGAGATTCAGCCGAGTGAAAAACACTGAGGTCATCAAGAACTTTCCAGAGAACCCTTAGTGCTTAAGAACCTGGGAAAAACATTTAAATAAGATGCTGAACGTTAGTCACAAGACTCCAATTGCACTGAAGAGATAGAGTGTGAGTGTGTCTGCGTGTGAGAGAGAGAGGGAGAGAGAGAGTAATGTAATCAGATGACAGCTTACTGCTGAATCATGCAATATTAAGAGACAGCCCTGAAAACCTGGGCACAATAGATTTTCTACCAAGGGTTTAGTTCCTACATTGTGTCTAATAGCAAACATGCATACTGCAAATCACATATACAGCAACAAGGCGCAGTATATTCAAATTATATCGTGGGTGTATCAAGTCAGAGATGAAAAGGTTGATAACATTTTTTTTATACGAGAGTGAAAAATGTACATGCTGAGAAATGTTCCGATATGAGTGAATCTAACCAAACTATCACAAATATTTTCTGGTGTGCTGTTGCAGCTGTGTTTAGTTTCCATCCTGGGCTTCATCCTGTACTGTATCACCTACGTCCCTGATGAAAGGACATCTATGCAATTCATCTTCAAGGTGAGCCCACACATGCTCTGACACATTTTCCGCAATAAAAGTGAAATGAAATATGTGATTATATGTCATGCAAGGAGTCAAATCAGGTTCCCTATTAATTCACAACAGGACTCTTTGAAATTGAATGAATGTGATCAGGTGGATCTGTATGTTTTCCAGAAAGGGAGAGACGACCTTTGCAGTGAACAATGTTTTACCCTCAAATAAAGTAATTGTTAGATGGCTGGTCTTAGGGAACTGCAGCTGTCAGTGGCACGGAGAGGAAGGCATTTAACTGCATTCCTGTTTAAAAGAGCTCTGCAGGGATTCCTATGAGTGGATGAGTGCATTCATTAATGCGACTGGATGGTACAGCTTAATTAGCCATACAATATATGCAGTTGGAATTTCAAGGCAATTAAAATCAGTCCACCATTGTCTGATGCTGAGAAGCAGGTCCTTGGAAGCAGCATCTTCTTTTTTTTCCTGTCTGGCCCTTGTGTGCATACCAGGTTCAAATATGTACATGCACTGTTTCAAAACACTTCAGTAGCATTTTGCGTTAAGAAGTGCTGCTAATTTGCAAAATGGTCTTTGCAGAAAGGAATGATAAAAAGCCAGTTCCAAGTGTGTTTGTACTGTGTAGTCTTAAATACCATCAGACTCTCCAAATCACCGAAATTACAGGGATTACTCTGATTTACATCTTAATGTATAACATTTACAAAGAAGTGCTTGAAAACATTAAATGCTCTTATAAAACGCAGTTATCAAAATGATGAATATTTCTTTCTTTGCTGGAATATAACAGTGTCTTTCAACAAAATCTAGCACTGCACTTAAATATCTTGCATTTGAGTTCTGTAGGTTGAAATTTTACTGATGTTTTGTGGCCTTGTTACCTTTCCCTGACCTTCTGTACTGTTGAATCAGAAATAAAGCCAAATAAACGCCAGAATAGCTGCATTCAGTCCACTGTGTCTCTCTGTGCTTCACTTCATTAATGTCATTAATTTAAATATTAAAGAGCAGTGAACCCATGGCCTTACTATAGTCATTCATAGATTAATGATAAGAAATCTTTGTGGTTTTACAGTCAGTTCATTTATTTATTTCAGTTGCCATCAGCACAGTGTTTTCAAGAGCGGAGTTACAAGTGGAGTGAGTAGAAAAATGTGCTGTAACTGGTAATATTTATGAAGTTAAACGTTCCTGTTGTGACAGAGAGGCGTCCTTGCTCTTTGGCATTCCTGTTCAACCCTCCTTTATTGTGTCACAATAAAGGGCACTCTTTGTCAAATGGGAGTTCTATTAGTTTGTTAGTGCTCACTAAAATGTGTTTCAGCACATGGACTGTAACCAGCACTACGAATATTGACGCCTGTCACTCTCCTCCCACTTTGCTGGCTCGGATCATTTCCATTTTAGAGGAACACATAATGCTCAACGAAGTACTTGCTGATGCACTTGCTATACATACATCTCCCTGTAACCAATTATACTCCAGATTTCACAGCTGTCCCCAAATTAACATAAACGCTATTTCAAATCAAGCACCGCTCATCACTTGCATAATTCCATAAGCAGCATATAACGGAAAGCAAAACACACCAGCGAATGAGGGCTCCTGTTATATAAGTGATGGATTAAGATGACGGTTTAGTGTTATTGAGATTGTGAAATTGCATAAACAACACAAAGCCTCTGTCACATTTTTACAACTGTATTTTTAGACACACACTAAACACACTCACATACAGGATGTGCACTCAAGGTGGGAAGTAGCTGTAGCTGCAGGGCAGTCTTACATGTGCTGTGTCTGCTCTGAGCTAAAAGCTGGGCTCCTGCTCTGAGGGTCAGACCTTGCCCTGTAATATTGTGGGTAATCTCTTTGAATTTAACTTGCCATAGGCACTGAGCCAGCACGTCTGTTTCTAAGCTACAGTTTTGGCACTCTGGGTTAATCATGAGACAACAGACTAAAGCTGGAGCCAGATTTCTAGAATAAAAAAAAATCAGAGTTGAAAATGCAGAGCATTTTTTTTTTGGATCAAAGCTTTCTGGATAAAAGTGCATGACCTCGCTCTTGTCCTCTGTCCTCCACAGCTCCTCTACTTTGTCCTGTGTACAATTGGCCTGGTCATTTCGGTGTTGGTTATGGCGTTCGCTGGACATCACTACTCACAGACCAATAGCTTCACCTGTGAGCAGGTGGGAGAGGACTGCGTGTGCAAACTGGATCAGGATGACCCAATAGCCCGCACCTTCACCTACGAAGGGGTTGGTGACTGTGAGGTGATCACGGGGACACTCACGCTGTACTTCTTGATCCAGATCATTCTGAACCTGGCCCAGGCGCTTGTCTGTGCCGTCGGTGCCTTCATCATGTGGAAGCACCGTTACCAGGTTTTCTTTGCTGGGCTTCAGATTGGCTCTCCCTCCACCCAGAACTGGCAGAAGGTTTAATGTGATGAAGACAGAGTTGATGCGATGACTCTGATCAGTCAGGTCAAGGTGGAGATCAATGCCAACTGTGTGATTTTTGAAGGACAGGAGACATTTGCTTTTTTGGTGTGCTTTTTTTTTTTTTTTTTGATGTCAACCTTTTGTGGTAGTTGTAGTTTTTTTGCACAAATTTTATATACCATATAAGTAACTTTGTACTTCCAGTTGCAGATATTATAAAAACAACTATAGATGAAGAGGAGCAAAACAACTGGTGCGTTTTTTAAAAACTAAACCAATTATTTGTGCTCCACAATAATGAATCCTTCACATCATTTCTAATTATCCTGACATTTGCTCTTGAGGCATTTAGCTTATATACAATTGTGAGACAATTGATGAGACAAATTATAAGCACAACACATATTTGTTTTGCACTTAAGTCCCAAAATGTACAGTGTTGGAAAAAATGTCATTTGGTTTGAGCTACTGAGATTTAATGATCATGATTAGTTACTTCAGCAGTGCTTAAGATGAAACACTGAATCACTGTTTTCAAATAATGGTTTTGAAATCTAAAATGACATGGCCTCAGGAATCAGTATTCACACAGTAAAAAGGTCAAATATTGACTAAACACAGCGGCAAATATTTCTAATACATCCTTCTTTTATCTTAATTTGGTGAAAAAAATACTTTCTTTAAAGGTTTATTGCTTTACAATCAGACAATTGTATAATATTTAAGTTTTTAAATCTATATTGTTTGCATTAACTAATTTTCCTGTTGTTTGTCACACACCAAAAAAGCAATTAGGTGGATTAATTCCAATAAATAACCAGTTTTGTTTTATTTACTACTACAAGAACTTGTGCGCCTCGGTACATATTGCGTAAAATCCCTGTGGAAAAACAACAGCAAACTATTTTTCAGCTGATTGAGGTGAACACAGTAAAACTTCAGACAGTCCAGTTATGTGCAGTTAGAACTGATCCTGCCAGTAACACAACACAGCAGTAACACAATCTGAGCAGACTACACTTCATGAGACTGGATCCAGACTGAACTGGGCTGTGGCTTGCGAAGGTGGATGCCAGGCCAATGGCCAGCATGACTCAAACAGGAATCAAACTACTGCAGCCACAAAGGGTGGGGGGGGGGGGGGGGGGGGGGGGCGGTTGCCGGGGTGAGGAAAGGGGGACTCAGACAGGCAGCTGGACAGAAGTGCCCAAATCATCTCGGTGTGTTTACAGCATTTCAGTTGTTTTCTTTCAGACAGTACAGCGCAAAAGTGATGAAACAACGGCAAAATTTTAGACTTGTAATTTCAAAATGCTCAGCCTTACACAGAGTTCAGCTTTATTTTATTCTTACTCTCATCTCAGGTGCCGAGAACAGTCACGTACAGTCTATACATGCTGAGCAGGGAATGGTAAACGTGAGGCGGTTTCCGTTGCAAAATAGATGAAACGTACCCAGAGGGAGAGTGCAACTAGCGTTCAGTGTTACATCTATTTTGTCAATGATGAGAAAGTTTGATCGACTGGGGATGATATAAAAATATTGTTTATTTTTCACAGAAGCCT
This sequence comes from Toxotes jaculatrix, assembly GCF_017976425.1. Classification (NCBI taxonomy): domain Eukaryota; kingdom Metazoa; phylum Chordata; class Actinopteri; family Toxotidae; genus Toxotes; species Toxotes jaculatrix. Next base: position 11,774,191 of record NC_054398.1, read on the forward strand.
TAAATGTGGTGTTTGAGAAAGGTGCTTTTTATCTGGATAAAAAAGAAACCAATATGTGCATTTAAAGACTGTCAAATTGTTTGTGGTTACAAATACAAAAGTTTGTTTCTGTTATATGAAGTTTCCTTTCCTGTTTTGCCACTATGTGTGTGTGTGTGTGTAAAAAGATGTCACTCATTCAAATGTAGGGATTTGCTTTTGAAATTAATTTCATTATTACTAGTGAAGACAGAACAGAAAGAGGATCAGTGAGCATCTCTTATCTATGTATCAGCCTCTTATCTATGTAAGAATAAGATCTTACATAGATAAGAGGCTGTTTCCCTGCAGTTTCCCTAAACACGAGGCATGTCATTAAAATTGATGGGAAAATACACATTACAGAACCGAATCCGTCATCCATATTAACAACTACGCAAAGTAAAGGCAGGATCCAAATCTGTGACGTCAGCAAGAGACAAAGTCGCCTCTGTGGGAGTCTGGGGGCGTGATTTACTGTGATCGTAACTGTTATTTACACAAGTTAACAGTGATTAATTGATAGGTTTCCTCTGGGATCGCTCTCTCATGGCCATGCATTTGGGCACACTTGTCTTTTTTTTTTTTTTACTTCAAGGAAACATCATCACCACTTTTTCTGTGATGATGGAGCTCTCTTGGATAACAATTAGCATAGAATCACCAGGAGACTGAAATAACTTCTGTATTATTGTAGGAATGATTTATTCATTGTGTTTAATGATACATTCCACACACCGTGTAACTCTGTACATACTGCAGCTGCTTGTGATAGAGAGCAGGCCGTGTTTGCAGTGTTTTTCCGTGGTACTTGTTTAGTGTTATGATGTTGATGCATCATGTGACTACAAAGGCTCAATCTCACAGCCAGATACAGGAAGTCACATGCCACTCATCACGGGGGCATGTTTATTTATAAAAATGACAGTGAAGAGGGACCTTCCACCCGCATCCTCGCTCAGTAGCAACTTTCTGTGTGGTCAATTGATCTTTTATAGCGAAAAAAAAAAAAAACACTGAATGATATCTGACTCCGGTGGCTGTTGATGCTAGTGTGGGTCTTCAGAGGAGACTGCAGAAGACAGAATATCAATATGTGTATTGACACAAATCACAACAACTTTCACTGCCGCTTGAAAACAGCAGAGTGAACTCTCATCTAGTATTTGAATTAGGCAGCTAACGATGGCAATTTTACATTTATATATGAGGTATATATTTATTTCCAGTTAAATATATAGTCCAGCTTTAATCTAAATGAATCTTCCTTTGAGATGTCATTTTGGTCTGGTCCTTTCAGAGCAGTAAAGTCAAAATGCCAGACTCAGTCAAACTGCTTCCAGCCACAGAGGTGTTTGGGACGTTGCCTTGTGTTTATTGACCTTCTCTGGGTGTTTTCTCACTCTCACTACTGAATACACACAGGCTAAGCACGTGACTCTTGACTGTGGTTTGCAAAAAGATTCCAAAATGACTGTGATTCAAATGTGTCTAAGGTTGCGCTCAAAGAGTAAATAACACACTGCTCACGTGTTAAAAAGGTTGAGTGTGTAGTGAGAGGATGAAATGAAGCGGACCATCTACTGTATTATCCAGTGTTGATTTTCTTCAAGTAACTTAATTCAAATAAGTAAGTTGACAGTAAAGTTGAATGTCACTCTACGGTCAGAACTTAAATCTCAGCTGATAAAATGGTCTGTTTAGGAAGCAGTGTTTGGTATGTTTGTTTGGTATCAAACTCTGGCAAGAAGACTTTTGCCAGACAGTAATGATGGTCCTGGTATTATCCTCTCCCCTCCCTTCCCTCTCCGAGTCCAATACATTCCAGTAATGCTGCACTTTACCCTTCTTGTCTACGCAGTGACAGCTGCTCACCATTATGGCGCTGCATGAGCTAATTTTAATGGCTGTCACAGGCAGCAGGAGCAAATGCAGGCCTGCCAGCGTAAACAGCGAACTGAAGCCAAGAAGGATGGGCTTCTCTGTAGAGGGTAAATGACAGGACGGGATAAAAGACCAGTTGAGGCCTTTCTGTGATTCATTTATCATCGTAAATATGCACAAACATACAGGCAATCAACCAGCCACAGCTCTGAATTATCCACTTCCACGAATAGTGAAATAAAGAAATAAAAAATCCAGAGTGCTAAATTCTCAACAATGGGGATGGATGTGCGGACGACAGGACTCAATATAACCAATGCTTCATATATACAGAGGAATTTCATGTCTTTATGGACAAACACACTCCACAAAGGAAAAACACAGCCTTTTAAATAGACAGAAGCACCGCTCACTGACAATAAATTGAGATTCTTGTTTTTGAACTACTTCAACCATCTATCCACTATGTTTAGCTTCTGTTTAGACTTATCTGCTCCCTTGCTAACTACTTTTCACGCGCTCTTAATGTGCACCCAGCCGACTTAATATGTGGACATATTATTATTATTATTATTTATTTATTTATTTATTTTTACTCAAATCATTATTTCTGTTTTGTCAAAATAGTTGAGACATTCTATAGGCTGGAGATGACTGTTCTAGAAAACACACCTAATCTCATATTTTCTGCATTTGGATAACTTAAAAAATTCTATTTTTAAAGGAGTATTAGTCTTTAATAGTGGCAAAGCTCTTAAAGTGGACTGGTGTGATAAGAAAGGTTAAATTCCAGAGTCTGGTCTAATCTTTCTGCATCATATCAGCGACTAATTAGATGCCATTAAATGAAAAGATGAGCTAAACTAAAGCAGCGCACAATTATCTGTTAACTTTGTTTTTAATAATAGCTGGCTACCTGTGCTGCATGAGCTGAAACACAATCTCGTCTGAATGAAGAAAGATGTTTTCCTAGGTCCTGTGCTCCCTTCATGGACAAGCACAAGTGTGAGTAAACACAAGAGTGTGTGGGTGGTTGGGTGCACAGTGGGTCAGAGTGGGTCAGGGTGAATGTGGGGGAGTATTCATTCATCCCCAACAATAACAACGACTGAGGCAAACTCTGCTTGGAAGCTGCTGACCGATGAGTCCTGTTACAAATTTATTACAACATCTGGCTACATAAAATTTTTCATTAAACTTTGTTTTAACATAAAGTATCACAGGGCAGTTAACCATCAACTGCACGCACTCATTATCTGCCATTCATTTGTGCAAGTTTAAAACACAAGTTCAGACTTAACAATCAACCACAGTCTGAGAGAGACTGGAAAAGAGGATTTAGACTAAAAAAAAAACTTTAAGAAACAGTAGAGGATGAAGATGACATGAGCAGGTACAGTACATATTACAGTATTAGCTGACATTGCTGTAGACATGAGGATGTCCATATTGTAACAAAGAACTGTAAGCTTACCATCTTCAGTCAGTACACTACATCATGTACCAATATAAGATTTAGACTTCAAGTAAGTTCTGAACAGATAATCATTATTTTTATTCACATTTCTGTTACTTATATACTCTGTAGAAATCTGTAAAAAGGCAAATGAAATGGTGCAGCAAAAGCAATTTTAAACACAACACAAACCATTCAAAAATAATACCCCAAATGGACAAATGTTTCCAGTTACAGGCTTGACTATTTACCCTTTTTTTTTTTGTTTTGTTTTGAAAAAGTGCACTTTCAGTAATTGCAATTTACTGTTTATAAAAGTTAAAGAGTAAGGCAACATTAATCCTTTTCCAAAATGCAAAAATAATACTCCAGTTTATGAACCGCATATTTTCTTATAAATACCATCAGAAATCTAGCAGGTAAAAGTGAGAATACTTGATGTTAGTGCGCACATTCTTCCCCTGGAGGCCAGTCGGAGATGCAACAAACCCACAGCTTCTCTGCTCACAGCCGATCGCTGATCTCTGTGCGGCCGGTCGATCAGCACTGAGACGGTTGAGTAACGGAGGCCGAGACACGGCCATCCACAGACTTGACAGCACTTAACCATTAACCTCACCATAACATTTCCCTCGATCTCTGTTTGGCACACTAACACTACAGTGGCAGATGTGTGCCGTGCCGGGCCAATCATTCACAGAGACGAGTTCCTCTGTATGTGAGAGTGTACAGACGGCCTGTAAAGTGTGCTCCTAGTGGCCGACTGAGCACATAAGGCACAGTTTGTATCTAAAAAGGCAGTGTTTGTGTCATAGAACAGGCACTATGTAAAAAACTGTGTCTTTTTGGCCTCTTGCAATTCGCCCTTAGTAGCCGTAGGTGTTCATCTGAGTACATGGATTGTTCTTAAAGCTGGAGTGAATGCATTTCTTTCTGGCTCCTACCACAAACCTGCACTCCAGAGGCCTTTTGCTGTGTCCTGTGTGGACCTAGAGCCCCTCAGTGGGCCGGGATGTGATGGTTGGGCTGAGGTGGACCCAGGAATCCGAGCCTCTGCTTGTTCTTCCTCTGCTCTGTCATCTGTAGAGGATGCAGAGAAAAAAGACATGAACCTGGTTGGAGTGGCTTTTAATTTTGCATATAGCATACAATGATATGCAAACCTGTGTGTGTGTGCTATTATGTGCTCTAGCAGGCACTTTATTATGCAAAACACAATGTTCTCACTGTGTTCACACACAATTACTTACATCTTACATTCCAGGGGGGAATATTTATCTATTCAGACTTGCAGTGCAAATAAAATGACATTCTAAATCTTTTGTCATTTCAAAAACTGCAAACAATCATTCTGACAATTTTGTTTTAATTCTAAATTTCCTTTTCAGCATTTGACTCAAGTGTTATAAAGGAGATAAATTATTTCCACAGTTGTATGCAAATCGCTTTATTTAGTGCTGTTATGATGGAAACTAAAATGTCCCTTGGAAACTTCATTACAGGACACCGTCATGTGTGGGTGTGCTATTCTGCAGAACTATGACCTGCACGATGGGTGTTGTGCAAGTGTGGGGGGAAGTTTCTGATTTCCCACAACCATCACATTTGCAGTGGTTTCAGTGCTGACGTCATAAATGAAGGCCACTGCTTCTGTAAACCATAAACTGTACAAGCAGATTAAAAGAAACTGAGCATCCTGTGCAGAACCCCAAAAACCCACACAAACAGCAGAGCACACGCATACAATCTCAGCTGCGATAGTGTGAAGTGCAGAGGTCAGACGCGGTTGTAGTGAGGGAGGAGTAGATGAAGCAGAACTTTCCTTCCAGTAAGATATAGTCTGAGTTCAAAGCTGGTGTACGACCTGCAGGCCTCCCCTTGTGACTGCAAAACTGTGGTTGGACCTCACCTAGATTTGCACAAACACACTCACATCTTGTGGTGTACGCTAAAAATGTTGCTCATCATAAAGGCGGGGTGACATCCTGGCCCCATGACTCCATATTAGTCAGTACAGACAACTAGATTAGAATAATAAATGGCCTGAAGTTGACCCAAACTACAGGTTCAGAGATAAGGCTTTGGTCATGCTCAAGGGCACTTTAACAGCTCACAAACTTGGCTGTTACAGGGGTTACATGAAGGATTCCGGCCAGCAGGGAGATGTTACAGACTTCACTGCTTGCTGAGATGGACAGAGGTTGTTGTTTTGTTTACTGGAGTGTGATCCTCCCCCAGTAGGAGCTGTTTTCACACATCTGGCAGAAGAGGAACAAGGACAGGCCTGTGACTGGAATCACATGCAGGGGAGGCAGGTGATGAGAGTGATCAGTCACACTGCAACAGCAGAACTAGTCATCCAAACAGCTAGAGGCTCACTGGCGGCTCTCAGTCGCACTCACTGCTGACGTGATAGTCACCTGTCGTGCTGCGTTCAGGAGCACCAAGGCTCTTATAGACTCATCCAGATTCCTGAACTCAGTACAGGATATCAAAATGAGACCGCAGATGTAGCCTCTTTCATGTGACCTTTTGTCCTGTGGGTGTTTTTAGGTGAAAAGGAGTGTGAAAGGACCTTACAGTCCACGTGCTACAGTCAACAGCGTACAGCTAAACAAGATGATACTATGCTATATACAAAGGAGGATTTTGGTTCGTCTTTTGCATTCAGTTCAGAACACCACAGCGCTCAGACCACATCTTTTTCCACCCCAGCATGAAAAATGGCCCAAAGAGGCACTGTACCTGTTCCTTGAGCTCAGCCAACTGGCCTGAGAGCTGAGCCACCAGAGTGACAGTGCTGTCCAGTTTCTCCTGCAGAGAGCGCATCTCATTCTGCTCATTGTCTCCCTCGCTGCTCACCAGAGACATGGCTCTCATGCGGGGGAACCACTCCAAGTTCTTCTCCTGGGAGGAGAGAGGGAGAGATGGGACACGAGAGAAACAGTGAGAAAGGTGAAAGGGATAAAAGGCTGAAATAAAGCTGACTCAGTGGGTCAGAGAGACGGCAGCAACAGTGTGTTGGCACAGACAGCGACATGGAGGATTTGCATAGACATACACAGAGCATTACAGTGCTAAAGCCAGACTGCAGCAGGAGAGTAAACTGAGAGGTACTGGTAACTGGAGACAGGCGTGGAGGTTTAATATGAATCATTACATCAGAATGAAGCTGCTCTCCATTTAGCGCTTGACAGTGTAAAATTTTTTAAGCAGCACTGCTGTCTCTTGGATACTGTTAGATAGCAATTATACACTAAATGAACAGTAACTGGCATTTTAATTCTCACTCACTCCATAAACACAGTGTCGATGTGGGGATGAGTCATCGTCGTCTATCAAGAATACAACTGGGAGTATAGTGTTATATATGTGTGTGTGTGTGTGTGTGTGTGTGTGTGTGTGTGTGTGCAGACTTGTGTTTGCAAGCTCCCATGCAAAACAGAGACATTTAGTTTATTTTCTGTTTTTCCTTCCAGTGCAGTGGACAGAGCAAATCTTTTGCAGTAATGTCATGTGAAAACAACGAGCAAAACAAACCTATAGCATTATGTAATGGACTTAAGTGCGTCTGTGTTTGTACATGTGTGGGTGTGTGTATTGCTGGAGTGCAAGTGCATGGATATGTACATAGCAGACCATGAGCGAGATTGTGTGTTTTACAACACACATGCTCTAGTGCATCTCTGAAAGTGAGACAGGTTTCACAGAGACAGACTGCCATCAGATGATCTTATGTAATATTCCTTTGCCAGTTCTTCTGATAAAAATTACTTAAAAGGTGCTGAGAGTGGGATTTGACTGGCACCACATTAAGTCCAGTAGGAGGAGTGAGGTATTCTCCCACCTACTCTTACATAAGAATAGACTGGAGGTATGGAGAAACTGATCAGAGTGTGAGACGCCGAGGACAGACAAGAGGACAAGAGGCGAGTGGTGTCTGAGGATGCAGGGGAATGTGGGGTGTGTGGGTTATTTGTTTTTGTTTCTTTAATTAATGAGTTTATCACACTTTGCCGAGTGAGACATTAAATGGCCATAACATATCGTGGCATTCCCACTCCAAATTAAATCCAAAAATCCAAAATCATGAACAGGACCAAGAAACTAAATTAAAAAAGCAAAAATGCTTTTATTGTCTACTCCAAAACTTCAAGTCATTATTACGTAATGACTACCACTGACAAAACCTTGTTTTAATTCTAAAGTTTCAATCAGTCCAAAGCTGGTAAACTGTTTTAAATTGAAAACACACACAGACATTCTGTTTTTGGCTATAAAATGCCAAAAAACACACCATATTCAATAATTTATACCATATGTAAAATAAGAATAGGAAGACACAGCAAAACTGCCCTTTCCAGTAATTTGTGGATAAAAAGACAAGAATAAAAGTTGATTGACACAACAGCAGCTCTGTAATGTTCACTTCACACTTTCTTAGATCTTTTTTTTTCACTAGCAGGGCAAAATATGTATGTATGGAAAGAAACAAAGGCTTTTCTGTTACCTAAATCAACAGGGTTTATCCTCAGAGCAGCCATGTGAGGACATCTCAAACTCAAATTGTATGTTCAAGACTTTAGCTCATAATCCATCAGTTTCATCTGCACTTTGTCAGGCTCAGCATGTGCTTTGATCTTAACACTAACATGCTAACTTTAACATGTTAACATCTGCATATTTAGCATGCAAAACTTAGCACCAGTCCCTGCAAAGTGTTAATAATTAACACGTTACCACGTTAGCATGTTAACATGGCAACATTTAGCCTTTAGCTCAAAGTTCAGAGACTAGAAATGGGGAAGCAAAGAGGTCCCATGAGGCAGGCATGTGAGGAGTAGAGGAAGGTGTGTAGACTAGCTGAAGACATTTGCACAGTGCTCGCTGTTACCAGGTTGCTTTCTGAGTATTTGCACATTATAAAATCACGTCACTCTTCTTTAATTTTAGATTTTTTATTAGGTGTTCTACCCGACCACTTTTACAACGACATATTTAGACCCTCTTTACACTGAAAAAAAGTGCAACCGTATGTGTTTTGTGAGTTTAAGTGACGATGATTAATTAGCCCTTTTATAGATATCAAATGTAAAGTACATGTATACACGCACACTAGACTCAGATTACTCTGGGAAAAAAAGGTACTAGTTTTTTGTTCTTGTTATTAACACTTTAACAAATTTCCCTTTTGACTTGAATCCATTGTTGACCTCAGGGGCAGCAGTTAGGCCGATCATGACGGCAGAGTTACACAGTATGAATTCAGTCATTCTGTAGGAGCTTGTGTGAAACTCCTGGGCTAATTTGGGCCTCTGGCATCAAGGGGCCCTTAAAAAGAATAGTTTCCTTTCTCACTATAAAAACAGAGCAAAGGCTCTGTGAGCTCAGAGACAAAGCTTCAGTATCACTGAAAGTGAGCACTATCTCATGCTTGTTTCACCAAGTCATCCAAATCTGATGGATTAAGTAACCTCAAAGATTCAATAAAGAGACCTAAGAGACTTTATTACGGGTGAATACAATATCCCATTTGAATATACATTCACTCACGTTGGTCGAAGTATCATTTCTAGATTAATTAGATAAAGTTAACGGTGACTGTACAGAATCTGAATAATTCCAAAATGTCTTTTTCCTGTTCATTAGACTGTGCACTAGTGTGCTGTGCTGTGCTGTCTGAATGAGTCAGGCTTTAGTGTTGCTTCACTGATCCATTTAAACACCTCAGTGAGCGTGAATTTACAGACATTCATGTGCTTCTCGCTCTGCTGCCATCACCATACAGCCAGCGTGCTTCACCACATGCATTTACATACTGTACTTCAGCTGTGCAGAACTACAACACAAACCAGAACAGTCAGGTTGGTGTTTTTAAAGAGACTGTGGCCACAGCCTCAGATTTCAGGCACCACAATCAAAGTCCAGCAAGGCTAAAAAGTTAGTGCTGTTAATTGTCTTAACTACTTCTGCTACTACTTGAAAATGTCCCAAATGTATTATCAATGAACACTTATTACATTCACCCATCACTTTGTTTTTGAGTGACAATACAATAATCCATTTCCTGGGTGTGCTCTCAAACCTGCTGTAATTATATGCACTTACATAACTACTTGATTCAAGCCAATCTCCTTTAAACCCTCACTAACAGTGCAATTTAGTAAAATTGGTGGTCGTAACCCATTAAATGATCAACAGAAAATAGTTTAGAGTTATTTATTAACTATAACACCAGATGATTACTGTTTCTAAAATGTGAGGCGTTTCTTGCGTTTCTCCTTTTTTTTTAAATTTAAAATTCTCCTCTGCTGGTCAAGAAAAATAAGATGTCTGAGGACATAACAAAGGGCTGTGATAACTTAAGTTAAAATTAAATGTAAGCAGTTAAAGTTAAATTAAATTAATTATGAAATGTGCGTTAGGTGTGATATTCTCATCATACCTCAAGAAAAACTGTCTATTTAAAATCACATAAACATCACTGTAGCTCTCTGTATTTTTAGTTGACCTAATATGTGCTGCACTTTCGTCAAGGATTTAAACTAAAACAGTGGAGTTCCAGCTGTTGAATGGCATAGCTGCACAATACTTGTAATCAACAACCTCAAAGATACAGAGGAGAGTCAAGAGATACAATGACACAGCACACACAAATAGAGTGCACGAGACAAGTCTGCAGATAATATCACTTACCACAGTTACAAGACAGACACACACACACACACATACTCACACACACACAGACAAGTTCCTCAGCTGAGCCACAGACCTACTACATCTCATATAACAAAATCTGACCATCTGACCTCTGCCCTCACTTTACATCACAAGTGCAGGCTCCTTCTCTGTCCAGCCATCTCTGGCTGCTTTTGTTACTGACAACATGTCACATGTGTGGTGTAAAGTAAATGAAGGGTTCATGATGTGATGGTGACTGATGGTGATGTGTGTGTGTGTGTGTGTGTGTGTGTGTGTGTGTGTGTGTGTGTGTGTGTGTGTGTGTGTGTGTGTGTGTGAGAGAGAGAGAGAGAGAGAGAGAGAGAGAGAGAGAGAGAGAGAGAGGAGAGCACGTGCCAGGCAAGGCTGAGCTATTAGCAGGCCACTTGAGATGGGTTATGTAACAGCGTTGTGGCTGCTGCAGTACCTGCTGGGCCTGTAGTCGCTGTCATAATTTTACACACAAACACCCGCACACTGATTCACATCCACATGCACAACACAGCAGCAGAACAGATACTCAGTGTAACACGATCCGACTCTTTTGCTTGGCACCACATCACTCTATCCTACCCAACCATATGCACTCATTATTAGTCTGAGTCTGCATGTGTGTGTGTGTGTGTGTGTGCGTGTGTGCGAGGTCATTGAGTTTCAGCTCTTTTCCAACAAGGGGAGGGAAGGGCAGAGTTTTAATCAGTCCGGGAGCTTCATGTTGTCAAGTTGTCACCCCAAAACTGTAGCGCAGTGGTGCAGGAGATTAAATTAAAAGATGGAGCTTAACAAGTGGAGCCCTGTTCTGCAGACTGACACTTACAGTATTCCTACCTAAACACCAAGTGAAGCCCTACTCTGGTCTGCGGTGCAGAGAGAACAGATGGAGCAGGCTGCACCAGAGATCAACATCATGGACTCCTCTACTTTATAATTTAGCTGTTTTTCCATTGCTGCCTCTGTCCTTGTCTGTAACCTACTGCGTGTGAGCAGGTTAAGGTCTTGCTTAAAGGAGGACTCTAGTGAGTTAGTATTACACTTCCATGAAGTTCCTTGAAATACAAACTTTCTTTCTTTAATTAGCTTTTACAAATAGATTAAATAGATTCTTTTTGCATCTGGCGAGCCTGCTCTGCTTTTTTGTCAGTGTGGAGGCATTTTTTTTATGAGGTGGGACTTCCATAAAATTGCCTAACCAAAGACAGATTAAGAATTTGTTGAAGTAATTTATTTTGCACTTCATTTCTGCTAGGTGCCATTGTTTTGTTTATACTCCATACCATGTGACCATAATTTAAAATCAGTTTTTTAAAAATCTGAAAAAGCAGCAAAGGCAGAGATATACTGACTTTTAAGCACAGAAGCTGAAACTTTCCCACAGACATATTTCAGTTACTCCCTTCCTGCATGGTAAACACATGCCTGTCAAGCTCCTTGTCACACAGGCTTTCTGTTATAAATTTGTGGTCACCAAATCCAAGACTTAGAGACGATAAGATATGATGTTAAAGGTAACGTAGCTGGAAAATAACGTGAACTCTCAGAGAGGAAATGCAGAGACTCGATGGGTCTAAAACCAAATTAAACTTACTCTGTGAATATCTAGTGGTTGCTGTGTATGTTAGGTGTATCTATACTGTACATATGCAGTGAATACACATTTTAAAGGACCAGTGTGTAGGATTTAGTGGCATCTAGCGCTGAGGTTTCACACTGCAACCGACTGAATACCCCTCCCCTCACCCCTCCCTTCCCAAGCGTGAGGGAGAACCTATGGTAGCCTTCAGGTAAGGTAATGTGAGAGGCCTTGTCTAGATCCAGTGTTTGGTTGGTCCATTCTGAGCTACTGTAGAAACATGGTGATGCGACATGGCGGGCTCTGTGGAAGAGGCTCTGCTGCCTCATTCTAAGCTAACAAAAACCCAAAGATTCTTAGTTTCAGGTGATTACACACTAATGAAAACACAATTATGAATATATGCCCTCCTAAATCCTACATACATACAAGTTTCTTCTATAATTTTCTTATTTAAATGTTCTTTGTTTTGACCACAAGCCAAAACGCACTGGCCTGACAATAAAGGCCAGGTCCTTTAATCTTAATTTTAATTTATTATAACCTAGTAACTTATTAGTTATTTTATGAGACTCATGAAAGAATCTAGTTTTTATAAAACACATAGGTGCGACATGAAGAAACAAAATTGACATAAAAAGTTGTTTTAGCCACAGTCTGCTACCCTCCTGTGTGTGTTTCTGCTCTGCAGCATATTAGGAGGTGTTAATATAAATTCCTGACTCATCATTACCTCATCACACAGCAATACCTTGGCCTGGCATCAGAAAACCGACCTGTTGGGAGACCTGCTGATGAATATTAATTCAATGTCTGTCACCTGTTTGTTATGCAAATTGATCATTATAATGCTGCCATTCTTATGCCCATCACGGCCGAATGTTAATCACAAAATGTGCAATTGTGCTCAGAGGCTTCATATGAATCCATTAACCGAACGGCAACACCTTTAGTTGCCCTTACATCCTTCAACTTCTTGTCTGTGTGTCAGTGTAGCAAGTTGGTGCATTGATGATAATGGACCTGGACTGGGTTTAATTACTATTTAACCACACTGTGTCCCAGCAGGTTAGGAGCTCTGCATAGTAAAGCGTACCTACAGTAGGCACAGAGACCCATCTCTCTCTCCAGCAGTGAGGGGGAAGGAGAATAAATTGGGATGCTCGGCACAGGCCTAGAGGCTCAGTCTCATTTTTCAATCCTTCGTCTGCTGTGGAGGCAGACGCTTCTCTAGCACACTGCCGAAGTCTGCTCACTAAGGAAGGCTGCACAACTTTAAGACTCCAACACTAAGACATCTGTATGCTGGCTGGTACAGCTCGCCAGCAAAATATGAATCAGCATCTGAAATGAATCTATTTGTTTGTCCATATGTTCCATAATGAACAAAATCCTTCAGCCCTGGGTGTGTTTATGTGCTTGTGTGCCAACTTAAAAAAAACTGCCGTTTCAAATTCTAAATTATTTCACTATAGTATAGCAATTTAGCAAACATTGCAAAAACAAAATAAATGATGGATGATAAAGCAGCTTGTATAATCCAACTTTTAAGGTGATTAAAAAGTAGTTAGTGACTACTTCCTGTGAGTGTCCTGAATGTGTGTTTGGTCTACTGACCGCGATCATCTGAGCCACGTAGCTCTCAGGGCCAGTGTACTCGGTTGGATCCTTCACCCTCACCAGAACCAGGAAGTAAAGGTAGTGCCACATGCTGTGCTCAGATTTGATGTGCTCCTCAAAGGACACCGTCTTGTTGTCAAATTTGTCCCTTTCCAAACCTGCAAAATATTACCTCTATTTATATATACAGTTTTGTCACTTCACAGTCATTTGGATACTGTACTGGGTGAACCACACAGCTGTACGCACCACAGATGAAACAGGTGGTTTTCAGGATCTCCTCCTTCCTTTGTTTCTCACTCCTCAGGTCAGCGAAGGTGTCGATGATAACACCAAAGATGAGGTTGAGAACGATGATGATGACGACGAAGAAGAACAGAAGGTCGTACACTACTCGCGCAGCAAACAGAGGCTCCTGGATGGTCCAGTTGCAGGTAAAATATGGTGAAAATGCATCATGTTAAACAGAAGCTTGGCAGAGCACAAATGCCAGTCATGTGTAGTTCAAGCCAAACAGATATTAAGGATTAAAAATGCTATAATAAGTGAACACACCAATTAATTTGTTCATTTTGAATTTTCTTACCTCTTTGGAGGGTCTCCTGAGAATGTCTCCCACACCTCCTCCATTACGCAGCCCCTGGTTCATCACTGTGACTATACACATGAGCAGGGTGTCGCACACTCGCTCTATCGTATCTTCATCTATAACAAGACACACACACACAGAACATGTCAGTGGCAAGTGACCAACAACAAAACAAACAACAAAGCACAGAAGCCATTAAGATTTAAAAAAAAAAAAAAAAAAAAAAAAGAGAGAGAGAAAAATGCATCAGGACATTAGGTGACATAACTGAATGGACTGTAGTGGCAGCTTAGTATCTATATTTGTGTAACAGCAAAAGAACATCCAGTAGTAAATCAATATCCAACAAGCCAAAAATTACACAAGATTGGTCTGACACAAGTGAACACACCATACATCTGGACTTCTTATTTTTCTTAACAGCAGTGTCTCTGTTTCATTACTCTGTTCTCTTTGATGACCAACGAATCAATAAGCTTCATATGACGCTCATAACTACAAGTTCTGATCTCATTTTCTATATTATTAATCTAAATTTAACAGAGGTCGATTAAATTTAATTGAACTAAGAGTGTGTGAAAGATTTAAAGAAAACTCAAGCTCAAGTTCAGGAAAAACAAATTTCTTTATTATTCAAATACAATCTGACCTAATTCAAAAAAGGATAATCCAGCTGACTTTTTATATATAGATATATATAGATAGATAGATAGATAGATAGATAGATAGATAGATAGATAGATAGATAGATAGATAGATAGATAGATAGACAGATCAAATGGATGTCCTCACCTCCTTTGCCTTCTCAAATGTGAGGATAAAACAGAAAGAAATAAAAGAGCTATAACCTATGAAGAAATGTAATATATTATTTATATCACATATGAAATGTACATTGCTGTAAATAGGAAATAGCATGCACAGCATGACTGCTGAGGAGAAAGAGGAGGTGAGCGATGTGGATGAAATCACGTGTGTGCCCCTATAGTGCAGGTGATCCATGGAGACGCAAGAGAACAAACAGGAGTGTGAGTCACCCACTCTGCCTCATCAAGTTTCTTTGTGTGCATGCCTCTCAGTGTGTATGTGTGTGAAACAGTGTATGACAGTGCGTGTGCATGTCTCAGTGTGTGTGTGTGTGTGTGTGTGTGTGAGTAACCTTTCAGGCACTGACTACTGCCAGAAAGGTCACATTCACACCCACAAACTGCAAAATCTTAAAATGTGTCATCTAAACAGTGATTTTCATAATGTGTAGGTTGCAAAGCACAATAAAGTAAAAATAAAAACAAGACAGAAATGAAAATTACTAATTTTTATTCAGTTTATTTCAAGTTAATCATAAAACTTACCAGGTACAGATCTGGGTGTTGAGACAGGGCAGCTATCTTTTGTGCATGTGTCAGGAACTGCACTGTTACTCAGTAAATCCCTTTTTCCTACAAAGATAAAAAGTGGTAAATTATGTGTAGTTGAGTGACGATAAATGCACTGAGAATTTACAGATGGAAGGAGATGATTAAATTGTGTTCTAGCATTAAAACTTCTTCCCGATAATTCTCATCAGCAGCAGTAAAATCAGCAAGAAAGATATAGACAGACATTATGTAAACTGAGGCAGCAGCTGCTGGGTGGGCGGTGAAGTGTTGCTGAAAAAACCTGAACAAATCATTTGCACACCGGCAAAGCCCTGAGCAGCAGAGGAGCTGTATATGAGTGCGATCAGCTCAGGCACACAGGCAGAGGGAGAACTGTACACACGGGCCAGAGTGTCACCAAAAGGGCCTTCCTTCCTGACGGGCTGGAGGACAGAGGGCAGGGCAGGGAATCAAGAGGCAGAGGAAGCAGAAGAAGAAGAGTGGAGGGGACAGGAGGGCTGAGATGGGGCGCAGGGGTCACAGGCCCGAGGAGGCAGCGGTGTGGACGGAGTGCTCCTCAGCTTTGATGGAGCTTCGGTTGTGTCTCAGCACACCCCTCAGCTAACAGACAGACAGGCGTGAGCCCAGCTGGTTACATAACCCACCACTGCTCTGCTGTGTCTGCTGTGCTCTATTCAGCAAAACACAGGATGGCGCGGCCACCAGGTTATGCAACAGGTGCACATGTGCTGGCAGGTTGTCTTCCTGACCGCCGGAGCACTGTGCCGTTGGAGCTCATTAACACACCCACACTCTCCACAGTGTTTTCAAAACATGTGTCTGAGTATGTATATACAGGATGCTGTACATAGTCTACATTTTTTTATCTGGAGATTGTATATATGTAAACACTGAACTTACAGTTTTTATTAAGAAATTGCAAACCAAAAGGATTTGAATGAACCACTTGTGCAAGTGATTCATTCTGAGTCAAAGAATTCTTTTGATTATAGGCTTAATAGAGCCAAAGTAACTGTACAAAACATTAAAGTTGTTTGATTTATGTAACTGCCCTGTCTGCCCGTCTGTTTCAGTTATCTTTACTTTTGCTGGTGGTTTGAAACTCAATAATGACGTACCAAAGGAACACACATGTAAATCTGCGCACTTGTATGTAAATCTGATCTAGGACATTTTAGCTTAACTAAGGTTAAATTCAGGAGAAACTCAGGACATTGCAATTACATGGTCAGCATCTAAGACCCCTAGGACACCAGGACACCCCGTGAATGACAAACTGTCAGTTTGCTACAATAGGAAACAAGCGACACCTCAGGTAAAATCTACTTTAGGTTGTAGAAATTTGTCAGTAGCGCACCAGAATAATGATTAAGTGTCTTATAATAGTTTAAGGAGTTCAGACCTGGTACAGGAAGACGGTCCACCTCCATGCGGAAGTCGTCCTTGAGGAACAGGAAACCAATGATAGAGAAGAAATAGACAAGAAAGATGGCCAGGACGGCCGTCAGAATGATGGAGCGGCCATTCCTCGTCACACTCTTTATCACGTTGAGCAGTGTCTCCTCTCGGATCACCAGGTCGAACAGCTGTGGAAGATCAACATCAGTGAGTCACCGGCAAATTGGTTAATTCAGACTGTTCTTGCACATCAGTCTCAAAGTACTGGAAGTGAAATGTGTAAGAGATTTCTTACCAAAAAGCTGTAGAAGAACTCGTGCACAAAGAGGCCCAGGACACAGATGATAGCATAGCCCAGATGGTAGATAAAGAGCATGTCCATAACAACTGCTTTGTAGCCTCGAGTGAACGTCCCCTGGTTTCCCACAAAACTTACAAGGAAGATGAGTTTGTTGAACAGCTGAAAGAGAAGATAAAAATAAAAAGATGTAAACCGCTTTGATGTATAAAGAGGCAAGAACTGACATATCCTTTTACAACACTGGATCAAATCTTCCTTTACTTACATTGACTGCACCCAGCAACAACAGAGCAGGACCGAGGCCCATTGTGTAGATGGCACGTAAAATAAGGGACACAAGGAAGAACAGGATGCCCCGCGGCTTGGGTAAGATGGGAAGTAATGCTGTGAACACCGCCAGTGCCACCCACAGGAAGATATTCCAGTACGAGGACAAGGTGCCTGGACAGAAGAGTGAAATATCAATCAAGGAACTGCACATCAGTGCTCTGAAACGTTGTGGCATTTCTCTAATGAATTATTCACCTGAGCAAAGAGCTTAACTTAGCACAACACAGTCAGAGGCAACACTTTAAAATGTCAAACAGTGGTCTGCAGGGACCGTCAACTTCATCTCTCAAAACAACCGTCTCTTCTTCAGTTCACGCCGTAGATCACCAAAGTGAAGCTCACGATTATTTAGGAAACTGCAGCGTGGTGATGATTTATTGATGAAAGATGCTTTCAGGAAAATACTTCAACACTGATCAGTAAGACAACAGAACCACATACGTGGTCACATTCTAGTGAAGCTTAAACCGTTTGATCGCCCCATGACATTTTGCTCCCATCTGCGTCAGAGCTTTAAAACTCCCAATATATGACTGATACGGCGAGTAGTGTGATTCATTTTACAAAACCTGAATGCAATCTCGCAACACTCGAGATATTGTAAATGCCATGTAAAGAACTGAAGAGGGAGAGTAGGAAAAAGTAATATATGCTGCTTTAAGTCTCTGCACTCCCACACAGGTATTTTCACTTAGCCCGACTGACTGATTAGACCTCAGGGTGAAGATGCTCAAAGCTATGCAGGCAACTACAAGAGGTCACCAGTCTCAATATACAGTACCAATACCACACAGATGTTTGAAGTCTGAGTTGTCTGCACTCAGCAGGTGCAACTGGAGAGTGAGGGAGATTTCAGTGAAGCATGTTTTGTTCACACCTACAGTAAACTGTCCTGAACAGAAGTCTCATCAAACAAGTAGGTGAAAACATCTGTGTGGGTGACCCACAAGTGTGTAGGGCCTTTAAATAAATTCAAACCTCTGGTGACATAGAGCAGACATTTTCAAATGCAAACACACAGTAAAACAGACCACAAAGAAAAAAAAAGAACAATGTATTGTTGTTTGAATTATTTAATCTAAAGGCTGGCAGTCAGTTTCAGCCAAGCTCCACACTATCAGTACTGTCCCGATTAGGTAGCAGTGTTAGTGTGGCTGTCTTAGACTTACTGTATAGTTGTTTTAGTACACCTCAGTTTAAAGCCTGAAGGCATGCGTAGAGACTAGACACTGATTTCCAGAATGTCTGCCATTAAGCTGGGCTACAGACAAAGTCAGAGTAAGCACCTTATGTCTCTCTCAAATTGTGAAAAATAATGGCAGATAAAGAAACAGTGATTTTAAAGAAGAATGTACTGTACTGTTTTTGTTTGTGAAACTCAAAATTCTTTTGTGATGTTATTGATTTGACTTTGCCTGTAAATGAAAGGTGATCATAGGTGTTGAGGAGTTTTATTTTTAGTTTTGTTTTTCATCTGTGAAGTTTGTGATGTAGACCAAAACACAAATAATTTTGTCTCCACATGGATGTATTGATTATTAGATGGTCTTATTTGGGAAACCAAATGATTTTGGTGAAGAATTACATTCACCTACAGGCCACCTAATTTAAACCATAGGTCCATCTATCGGTTTGACAAGTAAAAAAGACACACACACACACACACACACACACAGGGGCTTGAGTCAGCAAGAGACTTACAGTATGTTGACAGGAATCTACAGCTCTACCGAGAATGAACAATACCTGTCTGTCTAGCAGAGCCCAGACTAGCCTCAGCCTCATGGACACGTCAAGCATGTCCTGGTGAGGACACTCTTGCTCACATCTGTCCATGAATGACAAGCCAGTCTCAAGCCAGCACATTACACAGATCATTTCTAGTAGCAAATAATAATAAAAAAAATCAGTTCTCACCCTCATCTCCATCATCACCAAATGGATAGAATACAGCCACAGCGATGTTGAGCAGGCAGGCCAGGTAGAAGGAGATGCTCCCCCAAAGAGAGATGTGGCGTGAGAACCAAAACAGAGCCTTATTTTCTGCACAAACAGAATAGGAAACTTACATTAAGTACAGGGACACAAACTCAGCACACACAAACACACAAAATCGCTGCAGGCCCCTTCAATTCATTGTGGAAATAACAATAACCAGACAGTCTGGATGATGATCATGATTTACCATCCTGCAGCCTGTTTCTGCAGCCACCATCATTATTTTCTGAACTCTGGATTCAGAAAGTAAAGACTTACTGCGGATTTTCTTCTGCCACCTCATCTCATTGTAGAGGTTGTCAAACTGCTGGAAGAAGTCGTTAACCTTGCTACCCTGGTCGTCTCTCTCGGTAGTGGTGAACACCCGCATCTTGGACTCCTCGGTGAGGTACTCACAGATGTTTGGGACCGGGAACACTATCTGCTCCATGCTGCGGTCATGACGCACAATCTGGAAAACAGATATTCAGTATATCCTCATTACAGCTTATTGTGTATTTTATTATAAAACTGACTTAGAGGACAAAGGCACGAAGTATTGGTGCGGCTTACCTCTATTTGAGCTGTGTGGTTGGCATAGTAATGAAGAGCGTCATCCTTCTCATTGTCGGGGTCCACCCCTGACCCCTGCCCCAACCCCAAACCTGGCCTCAGGCTCTGCTGCAAGATCTTGTTGTGCCGGGCCAGCTAGGATCCAAAAAGAAAACACCTCATTTATTTCAGCATGAACGTGCAAGGAGCTTTGAATCATGAGGAAAACTCAATCCATACGTGACTAAAGATCACAAAGCATTTAGAGGATAACCATAATGTTACTGTGAGTCATAATTTCATCCTGCTAATGATTCCCAAGCTCAATCACAACATTGTGCAACACAGGGCTTTAAATTGAACAATTTCAAAGTTTGAGATCAAAGTTTATGTTAAATGTGTGCCAACGTATACTGGGGGAACACATTTATAACATGTGGCAATAGCGATGTCTGTTGTGCAACAGTTTCTTCTTCTTTTTTTTTAACTGTAATTATTTCTTTTGAATATATAATTGGCAAAACAGGTTTTTTTTTTCCCCAGCTGTTCTCTTTCAGCTGTTCCCTGTCAGGGGGTCACCACAGTGAATCATCCAAAACAATTCACATGCTCCAAATTTGGCACGTTGTTTTACGCTGGATGCCCTTCCTGACGCATGGCAAAACATATAATTTTTGTAATTTTGTTCCTGTAAGTCCTATGTTTGCCTGTGATGTACAGTACTTTACTGTTTGTTACTGCTTTTATGATCTGCTGCTTATCATTCACTCTTGTTTATTTACTTGCTCATAATTTATTTCTTATCCCACACACAGAATACAATGAATATCTTCAAAAAGCATTCTTGATAAGTATGTTTGTGTGTCCATAGTGGATGTGTATGTACGTGTGTGCGTTTGCATTTTTATACTCTGAGGTCAAAAAGAAGTCAACTGTGGAACAGCTAAAAAAAAATCCTTGTCATGATGAAACTAGTCTGGTTGTTCGGACAAAAATACCCTGTCTGACACTTGGCTCTAAAGAAGCAGAAGTGAAAACCCGCTAGACTTGGTCTGCCCCCTTCAAATGACAACTGTAGAAAATGGCCGACACGCATCAGATGCACACACATTCACATTACAACTACTTTCTCAATGGCACAACACACCTGTCTCATGTCTTTACTGTTGGTACCCTGGTAAACCACATTTATTTAATTGTACAGTGACTAACTGCCTCAGTGAACACTTGCAGTCAACCTGTCTGCAGAACCAGTGTCACATCCTGAAAACTAATTTAAGTAAACTGGCAGAGCGGTTCATTCACAGAAGAGCAGTCTCCCACAAACATCTGCACACACGACACTTTAATAAGAGCATGCATGTGGACAATTACACACACACACACACACACACACACACACACACACACACACACACACACACACACACACACACACACACACACACACACACACACACACACACACACAAACACAAACACACACAAGCTCCTGCAGTGTTAGGACCTGAGGGGAGTAGAAGGTCAGACAGACAGAGAGGAAAGGCTGTAAAGCCTCAGTCACAGACAAAAACAAGCTCAGGCACTTTCATTACCTGGTGAGCCAGGATGTAAATGTTGTGTCCGACGTCTCTAGGCTTGATCTGGTCTCCAACACTGTCCCCGTTCTCCTCACTCTCCAGACCCTGGATGTAGGCTTCCTTCATCACATCCACCTGCAGCACAAAAGTTATGAAAAGTCACTGTTCTGTAGAGCGTGTTCACTTGAAAAGATGTAATCTCTAGACATCCTTACACACTCACACTTACCAGTTCGGTGGGTCTCATCTTGTAGAGAATCTTCTCTGCGTTCTCACTGTCATGACGGCTCTCCATGATAGCCAGTAGGAGCTTGGAAGCATTGTTCTACAACAAAAGGTACCACTAATGAGCTCAGATAAGATCACCAGTAATTCAGGAACTGATGATTTGACGGATGTAATTTGTACTAGAATCACACCATTTTGTAATTTGATTAATTTTAAAAGTTATAAGATTGAAAACATCTGCAGTTGAACAGCTAAACTTAACAAACATGAGTCATCAGAAGGAAAAAGGAAGTAAATAACAATTATAAGTCTCCGTTCATTCATTAACCAATGATATTTTTGCTATAATGCTCTTTTAAACATTGGGAGATTTGGTAAAACTATCTCCAGTTATCTTGTTCACTGTCTCTAACACTATAGGTAACAAGTGCTATAAGGCAAATCATAAGCATTGCTATAGTATAGTAAGGGCTGCTAATGACTGCTAATGGCTGCGTGTCAAAGCGATCAGCCTCCCAGGGATCTCAGAGACACCTGCTGCTTACCTTAAGCACCAGCACCAGGTCCAGGCGATGCTTCCCCAGGGGGTTGATGGGGTTGACAATCAGTGCTATAATAATGTCAATGCCATTTGACTCGTGCTTGGCTATACAGGTCTGGAAAATTAAGAGGGGTATTGTTAGAGTCATAGCACGAAAACAAAGAATTCATCAGAAGACGACATGTCTGTGCTTGACAAGTTATGCATCATGTATTACCTTGTAAACTATCCACTAAACTAAGCCTACTGTCCACCCTAAACTAACCACTCCTCCCCATACCTGGTTTTCATGGCAGGGTCCTTGGCAGTACTCTGTGATTGTTTCCAGGGTTTGGCGAACCAGATCCACATTACTCTCGTTTATATAAAGGCCAAGCAGCCCGAGGCCTCCAGTGGTGCTTCCACAAATACAGTCCAAGAACTGAAGAGTCTCACACACCAGATTGTAGTTAGTCTTGTTGTTCTGGTTACGCAGAAAGTTCTGGATTCAGAGCAGAGAAACAACAGTCAATCAGCAGTCAGTTTAACAGTAGCTGGACTTTAAGGGTCTTACTCTCAATCACAGAAGAGTGCCAGCACCTGCAGGTCTGAATTGTGGTTCTCACAGAGCAGCTGTAGGTAACGTAGGATGGGTTTCATGATGGTGATGGCTGGGCTCATCTGAGTTTCTTCTAAAGCCTCCTCGGGCCCCACCATCTCACTGTTCTGGCCAAGGCCCTCGAGGTCTGGATCCAACTCCTTCCTGAAGGCACAGAAGGCCTTTGAGGTCACTGAGGAGGCCTCCTTCAGCTGCCCTCGCATGTCTTCCCTCATATGAAGCCCTGAGTCTTTCCCTACAGCGCAGTATGCAGAGAGAAATAAAGAAGCAAGCATCAATTAATTCATTATTGCACATTACAGTTTCGTTTTGAAGAAGATGGGTCTCAGTGGATGAAACATGCAGAACCAGTTTGCAAGAACTCATCAATGTCATTCTGCACTAAGACATTCTGGACATATTAAAGAAAGAAATTCAGAGACCCCCCTCAACAAGTGGGCAAATATTGAGTGGGGTTCTGTAGCATGAAAGCATTCAATCTTGATACAATGGTCTTTTGATAGGCTTGTGATGTGGGCCGTCACATGGCCTCTGACATGTGACTGCAGGAGTTGGGAACAAGAGTCTGCACAGAGGTCAGCAGAGCAACAAAGATCATTTTGGATTTATCCACCACTATTGTTTAAAGTCAAGGCCGAGCTGAACATCAGGACCACACATACTGTGAAAGCATTAAGATTTTCAAGTGTATGTTGGAGCTAAGTTTGTGGCTTTTCACTCACTCCAGGCCTGTTTCTATGGAAATGCTTGACTGTGCTCGGGACATGACCTGTATGAGTCAGTGTGTCGCTTTTAAATGCTCATCTCTAGGTACCTTTGACATTATTATCCAGTGGGTTCACTTTAAATAAACCTTACTTACTTGCTTGCTTTCACTTCCAGTTTGACACAGTGGTTTGCTGCATGTTCCAGACAGGTGGAGGAGGTGACTAATGTTTTCTGGTCATGCTCAGGACTGAAGCCAAAGAGCCATGGTGTGTTGGGTATAATTTCAGTACAGATAGGTCAAAATGCATCATTAGTTGACAGTACCTTTTTTGAACCGGATGCTATTGAGGTCACTGTCATCGTCCCTTTTTCTGCAGCTGAGCTCAAACATGTTGACAGACACAGTGGCTCGAATCTCTTGCTGGGCCAAACGCATGCGGTCGTAGAAAACCTTGAAGAACCTCTCAGACTTCTTTTGCTTGTACAGTTGGGAGTAAAAGGAGTTCTAAATGGGAGGCAGAACAGTGATGAGTTTAAATCTCCAAAATCTGCATCTGTGATTATTTACGTACATGTTCTGGGTTTAGCCACTAAATGTGGAGAGAAATAAATGATATGAGTGACTGTGTAGCCTACCTGTATCTGTGTGTTTCCACCCTGGAGAAGGGCAATGCCCAGCAGGATGCTCTCCTCAAACACCCGGTCATTCTTGGTGTTAACAATAAGGTCAATAACCAGCTCTGATGCCCCAACGTTGTCCAGCAGACACTGGATCTCCACCATATTGCTGCCTGGCTTGTCAGAGTCCAGCATGGGAGAACTTCCTACAGAGAATTTAATTTGAACATTTTAGATAATTGTGCTTCAAAGAGATACACCTGCAGACATTACTGATTTTTTATTCTAATAACTATATTCCACGACTGCCTGGACTGTATATATTTATGTGGTGCTTTAAATCGGACTAAAGCAATTCCTAAAGTCTGCCAGCAACTGTCAATCAGCACTTTTCCTAAGAAGCAGAATGTTGTCATGTAAGCTGCTGTTGTTTCCTCTGCAGTGAGTAGTTATTGCAGTGTCTACTGGGTTTATTTGGGGTTCTCAGTACCTCCAGATGACGGTTTGACAAAGCCGCCAGATGAGCTGTTTCCACTCCCAAGCTCTGACTTGCAGAGAAGCTTTTGATTTCCAAAGTAGCGTGTAAGGAGAATCTTTCTTAACTCATTTCCCTGTGGAGACAGAAATCATAATGTTAAATCCATATCACAGTCTGAGAGAGCAGCAGCCTCAAAGTAGGAAATTTCACAATTTATCACATTTCAAAAAGTAGAATCTTGTGAGACATAGCCATAAAGATAATGCCACAATGAAGGACACATTAACAAATGCCCCATCCAAGAGAGTATCTGTGGTGAGGGTGAGGTATATTGACTGGCAAGAAATCCACCCAATCATCCCTTAAGAGGGCTGAGCAGATTTCATCTACCATCGAAAGTGAATGATCACTGTTCTCCCATGATGCCTTTCTTCCTTGATTGGAGCGATGACTTGTAGAATGACAATGTTCTTATTAACAAAGGAATTGGAGCCTCTCATTGAGGAGCACGAAAATAATAGCATGTTCGATGACTAGATCCTAACTGAGTTTTTATGAGAGATTTTCAGCTGGCAGCCTAGACAGAATAAAAGCTATCAAGATAGATAAAAGATAAAGATAAAAAGGCTGTTATATTTAGGTTTGTTATAATTAGTGCCGGTCTTTCCTGAAATCTTTAATATTGATGGTTTCTTTATTCTTCCATGAAAATGAGGCCATAATATGAAAGTTTACATCAACATAAACTTTTTTTGGACCAGACAAGACATCTCATGAATGTATAACCTTACAACTGCACACACTACTGCCATGCCATGTGCCACTTTCTGTAAATTAAAACATATACATTTCAGTTTATGACAATTCCATTAAGGGGCAGCTTCACCAACACTGATTTCTGTGATAAGAAACAGAGATGGAAACTCAGAACAAAAAAGATACACATACATCACACAGAAGCTCTGCAGTGAAAAATGATACAAGAAGGTTGAATATGGCATTTCTTGGGTGTGATGATGTTTTATGTATACGCAGGAAATACTGCGTCACAAAACTACTGTGCTTTACTACACATCTTGTTAAAGACCGTGTTTTCTATCTCTTGCAAACATTTCTGTGCATCTCTTTGTGACATTTGACGCAGATGAGCAGAAATGAGACGAGAGGATTCATGGAGATAATCTCCCTATGACGGTTGTGTAATCGAAGTGCGAGAGTAACTGGCAGGTTGGTGACTTGCATTGTGCTTGTCATCACCTGTTTTTATTGTGCAACAGGAGAGGAGCAATGGATGGAAGACGGATGGGTTGGCACATAAAGAACATATGGACATGAAAGGTGGTTAGCATCAGTTTCTATGGCAACCTGACCGTTCAAAATGGCCTTGTCACTATCGATCAACAGAGTGGCAGGATGGATGAATAGATGGATAAACAGATTGATTAAAGGGTGGAGCAAAAGGATGAATGGACCGTCGTAGGGAGCCACCTGTGGTTTCCATGGAAACGTGTTAGTAGGACAATCAGCCTTTCCCTGTGATACTGTACAGGTGGTGGACAAGATAATAGAAACACCTGAAAATACAAGTAGTTTTGATGAAGCTGTGTCATAAAGCAAATTAGTTATGAAATGATTACTTTCATACTCGACTAGTTGATCACCAAAAAAAGTTTTTTATCAAGAGTTTTGATAATAATAATAATTCAAACATTTGCAGAGTAAAAATGCCAAAATTTTATTACATCTTCACAAATGTAATCAAATATGTTTAGTTGTTCAGACAGAACAAGCAATCTGAAGACACCACTTTGGGCTCTTGGAACTTGTGACGGATATTTTTACTGGCTAAACGGTTTAATGATTAGACAATTAATGGCCATGTACATTGTTAATAAAAACAATCTACTGTTCCTCTCAATTAATGTAGATTTCTTGTGTCTGGCGTATAATGTCATAAGTTTTTAACCTTTATTTCATTACATAACAGTGTTTATGACTGATGCACCAGGCCTCTTTGTCCCTCTGCAAGTTCCCTTATTGTGATTGTCACACCTCTGTTAAAGTTGACACATACTACTAATTAGTATTCAGCTTAATATGACTCATTTATGAAGCTGGCTTTGTAAGTGTTGTTTAAAGTAGTTGCTGCTTACAGTAAATTTCTGGTGCACTGGACATTTCGCAAAACTGTAACGTGGGCATAAGAAAAAGTCTCTGCTGGACTCTGAAACTGAATTTTCAAAGAGAAACTGGTCAGTATTGATGGTATTTTCAAAAACACTCCAAACTGCACCCTTTAAAAAAAAAAAAAAGAAAAAGAAAAGACCATCAGTATTTGTACAGTGAGAGATCAGACAAATGAGGCACCTCCATGCCCCACCATGAAGGCCGCCCAGGCACAACAGTCCAGCTGAAGAGCATCAAACTAAGTGCACCGAAGAGAGAAGATGTGGAGGAGCACGTGTAGCTGATGCTCCCTGTGTCAGTAAACACTCCATCTCATCTGCAGTCAGCAGAGACGCTTGTCTGCCTGCACTGTCTGGCTGAGCTGTCTCACAAACACACACAGACTTCTTGAACTGAAGGTGAGGATCCATTGAGTCGGGCTCTCTCATTTTTACACAGCAATGCAAACACACACACTCAGAGCAACTACAAACTCAGCACTACACTCTATAAGGCAGTGCATCCCAATGCGCGCTCTTTGACTGATTGCAGATTGAATCATGTTTGACTTAACATTTCCCCTTTTCTGACAGAGGACGTGTTGGTTTTGCACTACGCTGGTGGAAACGTTCTGGGGGGGTGGGGGTTGAAAGGGGGAGGGGTTGACAAGTTTTTGCTCTTGTTTGCCTCCCTTCTGGGCGATGCAGTCTGCTGGCTAAGTCTGCAGAGAGAGAGGAGAGGAGAGGGGAGGAGAGGGGAGGCAGGATGGCTGTAGAGGAGAGTCAGCCTGGCCTGACTCATCTGCTTGCTGCTGCATTGACGAGAAAAACTCCAGTCAGGTGATGTAAGAGCCACGAGAAAGAAAGAGAGATAGAAATAGAGGTAGAAGAACTGACAGAAGTAAGGGGAGGAGGAGGAGGAGGAGGAGAAGGTGGTGAGGGAGAGGAAGAAAACGAACAAACAAAACCTAGCAAGGAGCAGACAGTGGTGTTTTAAAATGTGCACCGGCACGCCACACTGCGGCTCTGGTGTCCAAGCTGGAGATGAGCTGCCGATCCCCACCTCCGGCATCCTCGCATCCCCTCT
Organism: Toxotes jaculatrix; assembly: GCF_017976425.1. NCBI lineage: Eukaryota > Metazoa > Chordata > Actinopteri > Toxotidae > Toxotes > Toxotes jaculatrix. The sequence continues at coordinate 11,801,988 of NC_054398.1, forward strand.
TCTCCCCTCCCTTCTCCACCCACACCCCCTCACAGCTCTGCTGTCTGCAGATCTCTCCAACTCTGTAGAGATGCATGGAGAAAAAGACAAAGACACAGCATGCCCTATGCTTCTTTAGGTGGTCTGAAAACTCACACAGGCTGCGGAGGGCAGCACCAGCTGTGAACTAAGACAGACAGTGCAGGAACAGACGGGGGAGGTTTGAGCCACTCAGGTCAGACAAGGTCGATTATAGCAGAGACTCGAGTCACTGAGGACGAGAATGTTACCCAAACAAAGTTCAGATTGTGGGGGGGGTAATAGTTTTCTTTTCTGTGTTACTTTTTCCCACAACAGAAACATGAGAGGACTCTGGGTGTGTGTCTTTTGTAAACAGTGTGGGACACTGATCAAGTACACTGTGACACAGCACAAGCAGAGTTTCCCCACAGACCATGTGAGGGCTGAGCAACATCTGGCAACTTTACCATCAAGAAGCAACATTCAGGTCCCAGCAGAAACTTCAGTCAACACACTTAGTTCACTGCAGAGTTTCAACCAGAAACTCTACCCTCTGATTATTATTTATCATCATTAACACATGATACGAAAACTCAGTTTGAAACTAAATCTGATCATGTACAGTGTAAAAGCATGTTTTGCATGTTATCTAATAAAGAATTTTGTTCTCTCTGGGACTATTAAAAGCTTGAAATGGGAGTCTTCTGTAATATAATACAAATCCATTTCAGTGTTTGCAAGGTTTCCTTACCAAGGTGGTTATTTCATTTCAACATGAGCAAAAAAAAAATAATCACAAAATATTAACGACCATGCAGTCACACTTATCCTGCTGTTCTTGTGTAAACACTATGAGAATGTAAAGTGAGAGAGTGAAGACAGAGATGACACTGAGGTCATATCATTGTCTCACAAGTGCAGATTCTTCTTCACCAGGACTCTACATTTCTCCGACACAACTTTACTCCTGACAGCATTGAGAGGGTTTTGAAATAGTCTTTAGGAAATAAAACCGTAATGCTTTATTTCCTAGAGAAGCTCCTTCGAGTGTTACTAATCATAGAGAAAACTAAGAAAAAGTTCTGAGACAGTTACTTTAGTTAAAGGTTTGTAAGTTATAAGATGTTGATTTGAAGAATTTCTTTGAAAGAACTTCTCAATTTAAATAGATTTCCAGAAATATAATTGAACATGGGGTGGTAGTGTCTTTGACTCGTGACCACAGGATTTCTAAAATTCTGGCAACATCTCTGTACCACAGAGCGAGTAAACAGGATGTAGAGTTAGGGTTTTCATGCTGCTATTGCTAATTACAGGGTGAACGACTGGTAAGGCACTTTAATGGTGGGCTGTGCTAAGCTATGTTAGGTGATGCTGTTCAGTTAAGTTAGGGTTAGACAGACAGTACTATAGGTATTTCTGTTACATCTCCGCTCTTCTTCTTTCCAACTCTCTTCTCTTCTGTCGGATGTGAAATGTGTCCTGACCCATGTTCCCACTACAGGCAGCTCCGTACATAGGGACAAATGTTTACCGTGGTGCATGCATCTGACCTGAAATCACGATAGAGACACGCATGTGCGGACACACGCATCACATGCCACCATTTACAATGGTTTCAAGCTGCAATTCCACAGCACATAAAATGCTTTTACCCAACAAGCAAGCACATCAGCAAAACAAATTAAGCCCACATGTGAGAGCAATTGGTGAGACTGGTTCAGAGAAATACAAGAACAGCAGCGTAAACAAGCATTCAGCAAAAGGCCAACTGTTAGCTGGCGGGTTCACTATGGAAGCATGCTTAACACTGTTAAGCACTGATTGTGTTTGTCAAGAAGACCGTGATGCTGAAGACAGGTTGGCTGAAAAAGTAAAGTCTGTCCCTTGTGTCTGCCTCACTGGTACCTGAACATGTATACAAGGTGGACAAAATAAAAGAAAGGCCTTGCAATAAAATATCCCTGCAGTAATTAACACTTTGCTGAGGGCTCGGTTTATCGCCATGCTAGTGGTAGGCCTATATAGATGGAAATGTCAGTCAGTGCAACTATTTGATGGATTTACATGAAATTTGGTACACATTCATAGTCCTCAGTGAACAAATCCACCTGACTTTGGTGATCCCCTGAGTTTTCATCTAGCACCAACAGAAGGTCAGATTTGTGACTCACCTTGTGAAACACCTTAACATCTACTAAATGGATTGGTGCAAAAACATTTTCCACAAATTCATGGTTCCCTGATCATGTATTCTGATGACTCTGATGGTCCCTAGATTTTTCATTTGTGATTTTGAATGAAAAGCCTCAAAAACTGTTGAATGGACTGCCATCAAATATGGTACAGACATTCATTTCCCCCTAAAGGTGAAAGGTAACAACGTTGGTGATCCCTTACCTTTCATTTGGCAAATTATCAGGTCAAAATGTTGCTATGCTGACGCTAGAATTTAGCTCAATGAAGAGCTGCACAGCCTCACAGAGCCATTTTTTTGATAGTTTAAGGTGTTGAATTATCTCAGCATTTATTTTTGAGTCTGTAGGTTGTGGAGATTTTCCTGTCAGTATTGTTATGTGAGTGTCTCATGACTACTGACATGTTTTCATGATTTGAGATTTTTCCCTTTATCCTATTACATCTCTAACAATGCAAGATAGCACATATTTCAACATTTTCATCAATCTGTATAGAACATGATGTAAAAAATCTGTATATTTATGGTATTGAGAAGTTTCAGTTTGTGCGGTTTGGTGCAGATGCTGATAATAACACTAATAATCTTTATTTGTTTTATGAAAAACAAATCATTTATGTTATCAAACTACTTTTCCTTTTATTTCTCCATGATAAGAGGCAGACAAACATGTATAATTGTTTGGCCTTGGCAGAGGCATGACCAAAGTGCCAATCTAGTTTTCTGTTTGCCACTGATGCAACAGCAATGCAGTCAATCACAGTTAAATAGTCTACATAAGAGAATAGAGATTTGCTTTAATAGAGGTGCGATCACTACCATCATAAGTGAGTTACACCAGCAACACAAGGGAACTTACAAACGGACACAATAGCCAGATAATAACTACCTAAATAGCTGGTACATTATTTGCAAACACTGGCAGACACTCGTGACACGACCTGAAAGGCACTTTGCAGGTTATTTGCTTAGTAGCTCTACAACTCACAATCTCTGACAGTATCAACAAAGATCAAACGGTATGGACTTTGCCAAATTGTTGATTAACTTCAGGGCTACTGTATCATATGCTAAGGTGTTTCTATAATTCTGTCCACCAGCTCTCTGCATCAGCAAAACTGAAAGCCAGAAGCGATCAGTACAAACAAGTTGCAATTCATTTAATTCATCCTGTCGCCTGTCATGTGCCTCCTTGCGCACAAGTGACCTGACTCTCATGCAATCAGAATCAAATAACACGCTATGAGCTGTGTCTAAACACTGTTCACAGTGACAATTAATCTCATTCATAGTGGCTCTGGTTTTTATAAGACATCTCTTTCCTCCACGGTTTAGGGCTTAAAAAAGTACAGCAGGCACAGTGATCCTGGTCTGAGGGCATTTCTGCACAGGGTACACAGACTTCCTGCGCCCAGTCAGGGCAAGACCAGACAGACAAACAACATGTGCTAATCCCCCATCGCCATGGAAACCAAAACATAATATTCAACTAAGACACCTGACTGATGGATTGAGAAAAGTGAGGGCACGAGGAAGAAAAGATATCCTCAGCACAAGCTCGGGTAGTAAAACATATATGACCAAAAGATATCCACCCAGATTATTTTTATTATAATTAGAATTATTATTATTGTTGTTGTTGTTGTTATTCGATAAAAAGTTCACAAACTCAAAAAGGCATTCAGGTTGCAGATTTGTTGTTTTTCATTCCTAGCTCCCACTGTCTAACTTGATCCAGCATGCTGTGTCAGCCTGAACCCAGCCAAAGGTCAAACCATAAGAGATATCCATGAGCTCAGCCTGCTCCCTCCCTGCCTGCCTACCTGACCTGCTCCCTGTGGATGAACCTAAATCATGTTCCACTATTCCCATCAGCAGACATAAACAGGGAAAACCCTGCAGGATGAGCTCACACAGGGACAGCCAGCGTGGCACTGCATGCCTGGGACAGTGTGTGGGAGTGTGAGTGTGTGTCTGAGCGAGGCTTTCCGTCTACATGCGTGCATGTGATGCTCTTAGCATCGAGAGGGTGGTAATCTGTAAATCTGCTTTGCCTTGGGCAGGTGGTGTGAAACTTGGCAAGCAAGAAAGAAAGAGAGGGACGGGAAGGGAACGACAGACAGACATACAGACAGACAGACAGCGTGTGAATGACAGGGATGAGTGTGAAAGAGAGGGGGGAAAGAGAAAGCGTGTGAGAGGGATTTATATTACGTAACTGGCTTTTTCAGTCCTCTGTAAACAAGAAGACATGGCTTACATGTATGCAGACATGACAGCACATTACATACATAGGTGTGCATGTGTTCATGGAAATAAATGTACACTAGTAAAAAAATTTTTTAATTCCATCTCAAGTTGCTGTCAGTTGCCATCGTGTTAAAGGATAGTTTTTTATTTTTCTTATTGTCAACAAATCCCATGAAATGACCAAACCAACAATGAACTGACCCTACTAACAAACAAGCCTCGTGTATCTTATTCCTCTGTAAAACAGACCTGCATTGTTGTCCAAAAAGTTTTAAAAACAGATAACTGAGCCACACTACTCCACTGGCTGACATGTTCCTTCATTACAATGAACTTGGGAACTGTAGTTTATTTTGAGTCAGTCCTACTGTACAGACATACTGCTGTAAATACTCTGCATGAAAACAGTCCCCAACAAATTATATATTCACTCCTGTTGGAGTGATGCGTACTAAAAACTATAGTACCCAGCTTTTTAGAAAAAAAAAATCAAAAGTTGAAAAAAAAAAAACTATATATATTAGTGATCAGTTTTTAGAGATTTAAGTCTTCTGTGGCGACAATATGCTTTGTAGTTGAGTCTAATAGTCAGTGTGTGGATGTCAGAAACAGACGGACTAACACATTGTTGGCCTTGGTTTTTTGTTGGCAACAGGAAAAGTACAGAACAATGTTAGCCTTATCCTTTAATAAACAAAATGCACAAGATGAGATAAAATTAAAAATAAAAGTCTAGCAGGGCATTTTAAAGAAATATTACATTTCCTCAAATGTAATCATTGAATATAGCTTCAGAATACACAGTTAGTGTGCATGAAACATTCCTTCAAGTCTTTTCTTCCCTAAAAACCCTCCCACACCCAAGACATCTTGAGGGCAAGTGGGTGCACACACATTTACTGAACTTCCCTTGTCTGAGCCAAAACAAGTGAAGTGCAGAAATAGGAACCAACAAATCTCTATACAGTGGCTGCTGTAGATCCTGTCCCTGCTTGTACCCGACCAGCACCCCGGGCATGACCCAGGAAAACCGAGAGCAGGGTTTGGGTGGGACAAGAGGGGAGAGAGATAGAGAAAATAATTCGGGCAGGCAGACAGAATGCGATAGATTGAGACAAAGCATGGAGGGGGCAAAGGAGGAAGAGAGAGGCAGCGAGTGGACAGAAGAGTGAGAGTAAGGAGGGAAGAAGGGAGGGAGAACGTGATGGTCCACGTGACGCTGGCTCACCACTGCAGGCTGTTACGTAAGCGCACCCCCTGCCCTGTCTCCTCATGGACTGAGCAGACTCTGCTTCTCTCCAATCCCTCACCCTGTAGCCGCTGCCCACTTTTTTTTTTCCCTTCCACTCACATGGCTCCTCACATGGCTGCCTCGCTTGCTCGCTCCCTCCTTCCCTCCCTCCCTCCCTCGATCACTCTCCCTCCATCTCTTTCTCTCACTCTCCTCCACCCACCAATTGCACCCCAGGGGAGCCACCAACCTCTGCTGCCTATGCTGTCACTCTGTCTCTCTCTCTCTCTCCTTCTGTTTTTGTCTGTCTGCCTCTCCCTTCTCTCATTATTTCCATCAATCGTTTTCTCTCTCCCTCTTTCTCTCTCTCTCTCTCTGTCTGTCTCTGTCTCTCCCTCTCTCTCTCCTGTGCAGTGAGGCTGCAGCTCCACGCTCAGGGCTACAGGGATATGACAAAGAGAGGCCACAAATACATGCTTGAGCACACTCACGCACACCTACACAAACTGACATTTCACATATCGTTACCGCACTGTCTGGCTTCTCGAGTGCGCCGAGCCGCTTTTAAAAAGTGACTGTTTTTCCACTTTGAATTCCTCTGATCTTCTTCCACACAACTGTTGAATCATTTGCCTTTTGAAAAACATCTTGGCTGACTGACACCAGATGCAAATTCAAATAGGGAAAACAAAACTCTGACTCCTCAAGCAGCTGTAAGTGACACTGGCTGGCATGTACTATATTGAGAAGGATGGTCTTGACAGTATTACTAATGCAGTTACACTGAGTGAGAGAGAGGGTAAAGGCACACACATACATTCTATTCTAATAAGTGATGCAACAAAAAAAAAAGCCTTTAGTAGGACAGCACTGTCAGCCAAAAATAATCATATCTGCATGAAATCCCACATGGTCAGAGGACAGTAACACATGCTTTCTCACAGTTTATTTCAGGACAATGTTTAGCACAATAAACTGAACACCAAGCGATGCCGAACAATGAAGCAATTCTTTGGAGCTGTTGTCTTCTCAGTAAGATTTTCTTATGTACACTGATTGAAGTCTTGACCGGAGTAGCACATTTTGTGTTGAGTGAATTGCACAGCGTCACCTCCTCTCACCGCACAGCTGGAGCAAACTCTCCAAAAACCTTCTAAAGGTGATTACAGACATGCCTGTCTTGTACTTTGGCCCTCCACCCCTCTGGTGCGCACAAACATACATACACGCAGCCACCACCTTAAGTCTCCTCTACCAACTCTTGTCATTTGCTTTCCAGGCCTCTGGCTGAGAGGGGGTGCAGCAGGAGACAGGTTCCTGCACCCCCAACTCGCTGCAGTATTGATTTGTTTGTTCAGTGCTTGCCCCCCTCGCCCCCCTGCACTCCTCCTCCTCCTCCTCCCCTTACTTACTTCCTCCCTCCTATTCTCCCTCTCAGTGTGAGTGTGTCCTCAAGTGCCTCCCCGCCTTATGTAACATAGAAAGGCCCACAGCATACTGATGAAGGGGAGTCTGGGCTCTGGGCCGACAGACCTGGGAGAAAACAAGGACTACACTGCACTGCTGATAGGAGCAGAGCACTGCTGGCACAGGAATACAGGGCTAAACCCACTGCAAACTTTTGAATGATTTCACCTAATTCATGTGCTTTTATGTAACAGTGAGAGTTTGAGAAACTAATGCCAAATTTCTTGTAGAATCCAGAAATTTTATAAAGTGACACATCATTTGATGAAACCATGTCTCAGTGACATCCATCCTCAAGCAGGGTCAAGTACTCACAGACTCCTGAAAGCATTCCTTCTTGTCCAGCATCTCTCTGAGCGTCTGCAGGATCTTGATACACAGCTTCTCCTCTTTATCCATCAGCTTCTTGGTGTGTTTTATCAGCCTGTCAGAGTGATAAGAAGTGCTCTATCATTTACCATGGACTCCTGTTAATGCAGTCACTGACTCAGAAGTAAAAACAAAGCAATATGTTATTGATCACCTCACAGGTGAAATTTCCTTTTCTGTTCTACAGAGAGATCAGACAGCTGCAAACACAACACCAGCAGCAGCAGCAGCAGCAGGGAAACAGCTCCCCTGGAGGTCTGAACATGTATCAAACTAATTTTTTAATTACTTCACTTTAAAATCTTTTCCAAACCCTTCCGTCCTACTGAATGAGTATAACAGAAGTTTTTGCTTAATACCAGATTTTTCATCCAGCCAAATAATTACTTATTGTTCTTTGACATGCCAATCTTTAACTTAGCAAGTATTGAATATCAGCCAAAAACAACAGCTATCAGCAACTTCTCTCAAATATCCCAATTCATCAAACCACTACATCAGACATGTTGCTAGTCTTCCCTGTAGTCAGACCGACACTTTAAAATGTGGCCTCCAGGCCTTCAAGAAAGGAAGACGTGTTCTTTGTTCTATACACAGCTTATGGACAGAGACTCACTTGGACATGAAAGCTCCGCTCTCACAGCGTAACCGAGCAGCCTCTGGAAACAGCAGCTCAGGGCTGTGAAGAACATCCACCAGCACAGAAAATTCGGCCTGAACCTTCGGGCTGAACTGCTCCTCCAGACAGGACACAACCCCCTGTACACACACACACACACACACACACACACACAAAGGCTCAATCCAATGCTGTCCTGGAGTTACGGATACCGCTGAAGAGCATATACAAATGTGTGTACAGCCACTTGAGTGGCTGAAGACTCTTAGGCTTGTATCAGTCTGTGCACCTGCAACTTCTCAATGATGTTCTTGTAGTCAGGGCCACCAAGGGGCTCCTTGCGTGGTCGTGTGCGGGCAGAGATCCTCCAGTCCTTGGCTGCACGCTGCACCATGTTGCTGTGGACCTTGAGAGACAAAGTGTTGACCTGACTGTCCAGGTCCACCGGGATGGCTATGGCCCGTGCCTTAGCTGGGGGACAAACATGAAGGGTTACATGTCAGTGTGAGTTTATGTTTTTTCTGCTCGGGCAGCAAACGAAGCTCAGGCACCCAAACCCCAAATGATCCATTAGAGCTTCTCAGTTGTCAACAGTAGTGTGTAGCTTGTGCTTACACTGTGACACAAACATGTAAAAAACTTATTTATTTACTCTTAATAATATAGTTCAAAAGTATTTAAATGCCTCTTTTTCCATTAAGGCTGAAGAGCGGAGCAGCTACACTCACCCACATCAGCCAGTGTTTTGATACAGCTCTCAATATTAGCCTTCTGAGTTGAGTTGATCCAGGTGCAGTTGTAGATCCTGAAAGACGACTGGAGCAGCTTGATGAAGACAGACTGGTTTGTCTGGGAAAAGGAAAAAGACAACAGGAGCTTTTGTTTTTGTTTTTTTTATGGGCATAAGTGGAGAAATAGAAAGAGATGATCCTGATGGGAACACGTCAGTATTGTCTCTGATTGGAGACATTTATACAGACTTCAGTGTGAAACACCTCAAGCAGCTGCTCTAGCTACAAATGTCTGCAATGAAACAAGATGGTCCCAGGCGAAGGTGCAGTGAAGGAGGCAGCGTCAAATACTTTTTACTGTAAAGTAGCTACAACTTGGCAAAGGATTTGGATGTGCCATGAATGAGCCTCCCTCTGTGGGCACATTTCAGCTGGTTGTCATGGTTGGAAAACAATACCTGCAGGTTGGAGTGGTTGACAGAGAAAGGTGAACTGAAGAATCCCTTGACAATGGCCATCACTGTCTCTGTCACATATTTCTCCATGGCCTGATCTGCATGGTTACGGTCCGTGGTCGTGTTGCACACCTTAAATGCAAAAATTAAACAGAGAAATGTTTCTGAATAGGCTAATCCTCACAACACATCTCTATTATTTTCTCTGCACATGCAGTTTGTGAATAGATTCAGCAGGAAAGTAAGCCCTCTAAGGAAGCCCTCATGTATCTTGACACATACACTGCCTCATTAGGAAAGGATCAGGCATACATGTGTGACCTTTCAATCTGACAGAGCCTTACACTGGACATGTCCACCAGGAAGTTGTCAAATAGCTTCCAGATATGGTTGGAGGTGTAGATCTCCTTCATTTCGACCTCTGTGTCCACATAGCAGTGATTCACAAAGTTCACATAAGCAGTTTTCACCTGGGGGATAAAAAAAAAAAAGAAATGTGATGCTGGGTTACTTTCAGATAAAACATACAGCTTTAAATTGTACTCAAAAGATGTTTAAAAAGTTTTCACAAAATTATATTAGTCATCGTTACCATTTTCTGGTAAAACTATCTGGCTAGTACCTCTGGTATACAGTTGACATCAGTGACAACTTTGACTATGTCATCCAGTGGCAGCAGAGAGTTGCATTTCAGTTCAGTGTAGACGTTCTTGCCCTCGGTGCAGGCAGCCAGCAGCTCCACAAGCGTGTTGTGATATGCCAGAGCTCCGTCTTCATCTGTCCGCTCCCGCTCAGAGCCCATCATCTGCAGCAACTCTGGGAACGAAGAGCGGTCGTTGTAGAACACCAGCACGTCCTCACCTCCATTCACCAGCTGCACACACAAACAGGAACCAAAAGAGAAGAGGTAAATGCAGGGTCTACATGAGGTCCTGCCACAATCACCATTACATATTAAACATGAACAGTTATACTAACAAATGCATTAATGTCACCAAAAAATAAAAATAAAAATCCCACCTCCGTCATGACTTTGTCCTGACATTTCTTCACATACTTCCCATCAGCTTTCACAATGGTCTGCAGAAACTTGAGGTACAGAACGTGTTTTCCGTGCGTTTCAATGCAGTGGACAAAGTGATGAACCACACGGTCACTGATTTCATTGCACAGCTGGTAGTTGTTCATAAAGATGTGACGCATTGTCTCAGCTTCCAGCAGCTGGTGAAACAAACAGGAGCCAGGATTCAGTATTTAACAAAGATCACTTTCACACAAACAGAATACTGATTCATTTGTGTAACAAAAAAAAAAAAAAGACAACAAAGAAAACTGTCCTTGCTTATAAAACAAAAACTAGGACATCATATCACTTTTTTTGCTATTGTTTTAGACCTTGCATTTTTTACTATAGACTAATTATGCTCATGCTACTGTAGCCTGTGCTCTACCATAAAAGTAAAGCATGTCAACAAGTTCAGCATGGTCATATCAACATACCCCTGGAGTGAGGAAGAGGTTAAGGTGTTTGTGTAGCAGAACTTGGTTCTGAGGATTCCCTCTGCAGAAATTCTGCAGAAATGTATGCGCCAGGGTCATGATTTCGTTCATCTTCTCGTCACTCTGTGCAAAGGTAGAGCCAAGCAAATAAAAGAAAAGATGATCAGCGAGACAGTCAGACAGAAAGACGTCAAGAAACCATGTTACAGAAAGATTTCACACCAACATTGGCTCATTCCACTTGTCACTCACCTTCTCATAGGGGATCTGCAGCAGATCTAGCACCACAGTATGGGCTCCCATGTTCTTCAGCAACCTCTGCTGCTGCACACGACTCTTCTTACTGGGAAAACACAGCTTACTAAGCCGCAGTAAGATCTAAAGAGGGGACAGACAAATATTTTATAGATCCGCAACATAAAAAAAAAGTCATCTAACAAGAATTACCTGGAAATAAAGACATGGAGCTCACCTCTTTGACGATGTTATAGTTATTTGCCTTGTTGCTGTCAATCTGAGGTTTATTATCACCATCCTGTACTGGACTCAGAACAACCTCCTGGCAAAATACAAGAATGAAGAGAAAACATACCTCTAGTCATGTTCACCCCACAGAAGGTTTGTCTTCAGCAAATAACCACTATTTCCTGTCTCTAATTATTGGCATTTGTCACACAGTGGTGGGAAAAATATCTGCTCTGATCATGATCATTACTTTTCTAAAACAATAAAAGTAAGAAAAATGTTATCAACACAATACAAGTCACTGGCTTGGCTAATAAAAACCGATTCAGCAGGAGCTTCCTGTTCTGACCGACATTATCATTCTTTATTTCTAAGTACTAAGCTACATAACAAAACAGTCTGCACTGTTTGCTTTCCACCAAACTTGATTAACAATAACAACAAACAAAGAAGCCGTTCACCGTGCAGCTGAATGATTGATGGGATGTGGAAAAGAATAGTAACTTCCTGTAGAGCTCTAAACGTCACACAAAAATAGTCACACATGTTAAACTTTGTTTTTAGATGCTGGATACCATTATAGCATGGTAAATGATGATATATCACCTCAATGTTCTGTTCTTTGCCCTGCCTGACCCCTAGGTCTTCACTGGTGTAGACACCACTCTTCTCCACCCACAGCTCTGACTTCTCAACAGTCAGACGCAACTGGTCCAGGTCTGTCTTGATCTGCTTGTAGTTCTCTACATCCTGCTCTGACACCAGCAGCTGGACCTGGAAAATACACAGACATACACACACAGGATGAGAAATAAACCAGACGCAGAGATATTTAAAGAACAAACATGTGTGAAAGCAAATCTCTGCCAAGAAGTCTCAGTGCACCGCTTTGTAAAGTCAGCATGTTGTTAAAATGGGAGCTTGTGCAGCTCTAGATTCCAGCAGAGGAAGCTCTCTGCTGTTTGGCCCTTTGGAGAACCCTCCTAATCCAAAACGATCACATCAACCATGACAAAAAATCACTTAACTCAGTAAGGGCCTGATGCCACAGTCTGTCAGCTTATCAAGTACCAAATGCTTGAGTGCAATTGCTATGTCGCTACCTGTTTGAAGGCCTGCAGCACCTCAGCTCTCTGGCTAAAGTGTTTGAAGATGAGTTGCAGAGAGCCAGACACCAGTGGGGGGTAATCTTGCATGATGAGATGGATCAGAACCCTCAAAAAAGTACGGCCACCCTCATCGTCCAGCTCCACTGCACTTAACTCTGAGCTGAAATCACACAAATGAATACTTACATTTAGAAAAGTTCCTGTGGTGAGTGTTCGAGAGTGTATTAAAACACTGGGAGTCAGTAAACAAGCATCACATCACCTACCCTCCTGCAAACATGCTCTCTGCTTTGGTTGCAATCTCATCTATGTCTGGTTCAGAAGCTAAAGACAAAATAAAGTGAACAACAGGTAAATTAAGTATGTCAGGCTGCAGCACTAAACACGAGCTTCAGTATTTACATTGAGAGAGAATAAAGTCTTACGTGTCACTAGAGGCATATCAGCCACTGAGACAGAGGTGTCAGTTATGGTCTTGTCCCCAAACTCTTTCTTGTAGATGGACAACAGGTACGTGATCCTGTAATCCAACCTCACACTCAGGATGAACTAAACAGGAAGAAAGAAGGCACAAAAATAAAGTCTCTCACTTGCAAGATAGGTGAAAAATGTTAAATTGTGGCATGTGCATCCAGTAGGTGGCGCTTACCTGCAGGATCTCAATGATCTTTAGCTTGGTGTCCATCACCATGACGTCCTCATTGTCCGGCAGGAAGTGTCCTTTACTGTAGCGCAGGGAGGGAGTGTCAGGGAGGCTGTGCGGCACACCTCGACTCATCACCATCTGAGTCATCATTTCCCCAACGCCATGGATCGTTCGCAGGACATTATTGCCTGAAGAAAACATTCATCTTCACACATTGTACTTTGTGTGTGTGTGTGTGTGTAAAGGCTATCATCATAAAGTTATTTACAAGCCTGTAAAAGTTTGACTATGTGTATCATACATGCTAAAACAAATGCCCTTAAGACATCAAGTACCAGATGACTCAGAACATTTTCTGTTTTTCTTTAAGTCCATTAAACCTAACGACTATTTTTATTTACCACTTTGTCCACTTATATTTTGTCAATCCAGTTGCAATCTATTGTGAATCACAAGAACAGATCATCTTTATCCACATATCAACGTGTCTATTTCTGTAACTTCATATTTTCTTTATCTGGCCTAAAACACTATTTAAAAAAAAAAAAAAAAGCAGGACAGCTACTCCAATTCTTTTCTCTCTACGCTAGCTCACTATTGCTTACACAGTTGAATTAAAAATCATAAAGCTTTTATGAATTAGCCTTCCTCCTACATACACTGCTGTATCTGTACTTCCTGTCTCGACACCTGAGGACTACGGACACTGCACTCTTGTCTACCCTTCACTCAAAGTAGACTCAGTCTCAACTTTGGTCATAATTTCAAGCTGAAATAGTTGTTTCTTTTTAATTATCTCTCCCCAAATTATGGAACGCCCTCATCTCTTTTCAGTTTTCTTATTCCCTTAAATAAGGAAAAAACAAAACACAGTTTTACTCATCAGCTTTAAACTTTCTCTTGATTAAAGTGCTGCATAAAAAGCAAACCTTAGTTGACCAAAGCAATGAAATAATGCATTTAAACTGTGTAACTGCACTGACCAGCCTCTGGGCTCTTGTTGAGCTTGTTCATGAGGGTGAGTGGGTGCTGGACAATATCCAGGATGGCCAGCAGGGTGCGTGTTAGACGAAGCAGCTCACTAAAGCTATAGAAACCAAAGTAAACCAGGTTACGAGCCAGATTCACCACCTGGGAGAGAGAAGTAAATCAAGCACATCATGATCAGGATCTTTACATTGGCACATAAAAATACATGAATGCAGTACAACCACGTGAAAAAAATGTGGATGAAAGTACTCTAATCATATCTGAAAAATATACAATATTCACCATGTTGAGTTAGTTTTACCTCCAGTGTGAGTTCATTCTTGTCTTTATCCCCAAATGGAAAATGCTGGCTGACCACATCTTTGAGGTATTCTTCCACAAACTCCATAGTGGGAGCAAACTTCCTCTTCATCTCCTCTCTTGAGCTGTCAGTGGACTCATACTCAAACCTGTTGAAACAAAAAAAAACATCACATTCAGCATGAGGCAACTCTCAAAGTATCATACAAAGTACTATCACAGACATAATCACAAACGTAGACGCTCACTCATGGATGGTGATTTTGGAGGGGATCTCGGTCCAGAGGCGAGCGTATCGTACAGGCACCACAGACTCCTGTGGGTCACGGTCCACATGCATATGCAGCATGAGGCGGCAGAAGGACGCTCTGAGGTTGTAGGGCAAACAATCATCGAACATGCAGCGAAGGATCAGATCCACAGGTAACTGACAGGAGATCTGGTTGATGGCTAGGTACTGACGGTCCAGACACATTTTAGCAAACAGGTTCAGCTGGTATCTGCAGAGGAGGTGAAGGACATGGAGAGAGAAAATGTGGGATTTCTGTTTAGAAGACTGGACATGGAAGAGAAGGGGGGAAACACTAGCTTTCGCTTGCTTGTCTCAGCTATTTTTGTGTTTGTGGGGAAAGAAACTTTAGCGTGTTGGCGGAACTAAACTTAAGTGTGTCTCCGTCACCTGTAATAGGTGATGATGTCTACATCCATCTTGTGGTTGCCCTTAGCATCCTGGGCCAGGTGGCGGATGGATTTGCCGTGAGGCTCCTTGTGGCTGTCAATCCAGTAGAGCCAAACCTCCTCCTCCTCCACCTCCTCCTGCAGCAGAGAGGACTCCAGGGTGTTCTCTGTGTTGGCGATTAGTCTAGGGGTTGAGGAAGCACGGCGAGGGAGAGAGTGCGACATAAAGCAGTTACTAGACAGAACTGCACACATAACATTTTGACGTAGAGCTGCTGCTGAAAATATCTCTTTCACAAGAGGCACACTGGAGGAAACAGCAATCTCACATGGAGAGAGTATGTGCATGTTTAAACATGTTTTAAAAATGAACGAGTGAAATATGACAGGATCAACTAGGATCTTTCAAATACAGATAGCACAGGGTGTGACTCACTTGGTCTGGATGAGGATGTCTGCATTGGTGGGGTTCAGCATAAATTTACAGATAAGCTCCTGTGTGACGGGGATGGCAGTCTTGTTGGACACACAGAGATCGGAGAGATAATCCAAGAATCTGGAAGAGCAGACCAGACATGAATCACCATGCTTAACAAAAGTTTCAGCACAGAAACATTATTCTGCATTTCCCTGTGTTCCTGTGATTGTGTTCAGTCCCTGCATTTCAAAATTAACCAGTTGCGACCGAAATATTACGCATGACTACTAATTTTCTTGCAGGTCAGGTTTGTTCTGTATTTTCTTTTGTCAAATTGTTCCTGTGTGTCATCTAATCTCTGGGAGGTGTACATGTCTGACCTGGGCTCTCTGTTGCGCCTCAGCAGGCTGACAAACGTTTCGATCTCTCTGGCTGTGATGTGTTTTTCCAGCAGTTTGCGGTTGTTGTGCAGCAGGGCAGTGATTGTGTCCTCGGCCAGGATCTCATACCCAATCTGGGACTGCATGATTGAGAACTTTTTGGCTATATATTCCTGTGTAGAACAAGACACACATGGTTTTAAACACTTACTGTGTACATGGTAGTGAAGTTGAGAGAAAAAGTGACGCACAAGAATAAAGATGTGCTGAATCGCTGCATCTAATTTGTGTTTGTTTAAAAATGATCAGAATTATCAGACAGATTATCAGACTTGTTGAACAAGATAACTTTCCAAAATACACGATGATTCACAATCATGAAGCTACCCACATACCTGAAAGCTGCCTGTTACATCGACAGCCTGACACTGAGTAGCTCAGCCGGAGCTGTTTGTGGTTAGTCAAGAGCTGCTTATTTTCATCAAGGGTGAGGGTTCAATCAATTAATCTACTGACTTCTGATTAATCATTTAGCTTATAAAATGTCAAAAAATAATGAAAAGCACACTTAAAACTTATCAAAAGCTCAAGAGAGGTTGTACAATTACTTGCTACTGTGCATGATGAGAACAAAAAAAACCTAAAATATTTCATTTTTAATGAAATGAAATCGACTGTCATTACAGCAGCTGTGGACACTGCACAGATTTTCCCAGACTGACTAACAGATACTGAGACCACGCTGATAAGATTACAGTTAAAAGCCTAGCCTAGGTCAGACTATCCTGCATCCTGCTGATAGTGCCCATATTAATGAGCCTGATGACAACTCAACAAACACTCTGGGTTAGAATACAAGAACATGCCTGGTTCTTGCGATAGTCCTGCTGGGAATGTCGTAGCACCCTGTAGCAGAGACTCAACATGTACTTGAAGTGAGCATAGCGCTGGTCTCCCAGATCCTCCAACCGCAGCATCGGACCATCGCCCAGATCGGTGAATGGTGCCTTCAGGATGCCAAAGATCTGGAGGAACAGAAACCCGGACACCGTGATTAAGAACCAACTGAGGATCTACAGACTACAATAGCAAGAAAATGCTTCAATAAATTCACTTCTTGAAGCTAAGCTGTAGCTACTGTAAAATATCTCACTAATGGAAATCTAATACAGTTAAGATGTGTTCTGGGTATCACTCTCAGTTCTTCTGTTACACTTCAGATTAATCTGCATTATGTTCCAATATTGTGTAAGTGTGCGCGCAAGTTTGTGTTTGCATTTGTGCTGACCTGTGCAAGGATGTTCTGTTCCCTCATGAGTTTCTGCCTCTCGCGGTTGGGTGTAGAGGTGACCACAGATAAAACATCCTGCCCGTTGTTTGGTACCACACACACAAAGAAAACCAGGTCCTCCAGGAGCTTAGTCACAAACCTGAAATATATATGAAGGCAAAAAATAACATGTGAAATCATAAAATATGCAGACCGCCCTGTGTCACCTCTGTCGTCATGCTCATGTCTCTGTACCTCCTCTCATTCTGTGCGATGTTGCCGTACTGAAGCTTCCTCACAGTGGACTCCAACACCTTGCTGGCATCGTTGGCAAAGTCCAAGTCCCTTACCTCCGACAGGGGAACAGATACAATGGCAAAAGCCTCTTTGTCCTCTTTAGTGGGACAGGTGCCAATCTATTGTGACAGCCAAGACAAATAATGTGTCAATTGTTTGACTTGTGTGGGTGCACTGGCTTCAGAAAGTATTCAGACCTCTACATATTTTGCAAACTTTGTTGTGTTGTAGATTTTACAATACTTTTGGAAGACACTGTATGTGAGTGTGAGTGTGTGTGTGTGTTTAGACCTTCAGCATAACTGGTCGTTCCTCCTCTGCATCGATGGGGACGTTGGTGCTGGTCACCCAGGTGTTGGTGCACAGGTGCCTGAGCCTCACATATGAGTTTCTGAGGAAGGATGGGACAAACTGTTTACAGCAGAGTTGATTACATGAACTTGTTGCTGTTACTGAAATGAAAAAGTAGCTATGTTGGTAAGTAAATTAGCCTCATGTACACTATTAGAATATGATGTTTTTAGCCACACTAGCAAGATGGGTCTGACTGACTCTGTGACTTTTCGTTTAGTGCAGCCACAGGGTTGACATTTTTATTTTTTAATGAAATATCTCAACAACTATATTGTCATGAATTTAGTGCAGACATTCATGGTGCCCAGAGGATGAATCCTACTGACTTTGGTGGATTTCAACTGGATGAACTTGCACAAAGTTTGGTACAGACATTGACAGTTCCCCTGAGAAGAATACTATTAACTTTTCCTGTAGCACAGCCATCAAATCTAGTACATGCATTCCCTTCAAGTTTACCCTCAACAGGAATTCTAACTTTGATAAACCTCAGATTTTTTTTTTTATTTAGTGCCATCATTAGGTAAAAAATTCAATCTGTCCAAAACTATAGTTTATGACCACATACCTGAAAAAATATACTACTACTGATTCCCATCAGCCACAGTTCTGCTTCAGTGTTTAGTGTGAGTCAGCAAATGTTAGCATACTAACATGCTAAAATAATATAAACATGCAAAACATTACACCTGCTAAATATCAACATTAACATTGTCATTATGAGCATTTTAGTTAGCAGTGTTAGCAGTTAAAGCTCAGAGCACTGTTGTAATGAAATGCATTCTCCTGTACAGAAATGCGTGAAATATACTGCCATTTGGATGAGAAACATCATATATTTTATGTTCACTTTTTTGGGCAATTATCCAGTAACAAGTATATTTCAGACTTCTCTATTTCCAAAAACAAAATGACACTTACTTGAAGAAAACTCACAAAAGCAGATGGTTTGGAGTCAAAATAAGTGACATTATCTCACCCTAATGGCAGATTTTCTGACAAGACCTGCTGTGCTCCATGTTGTGAGTTCTAGTGAAAACGTCCCCTGTGGATACAACCACAGCAGATGTAACTTGTTATTGTTAGTGTTGCCCCCATGTGAGTGACTGACCTGGGCACGAGACAGTCAGCCCGCTGCAGCGTGGTGGCATCCAGCTCAAACAGAGAGGCGATGTCATTCCCATGGGGAACAGAAACCAGGGTGAAAGCAATCTTCTCTGCTGCTTGATGCTTTCTCTTGGAGAACATGATGTCTGTCTCATGCTGCAGCACAAACACAAGAATACACACAGACAGGCAAACATGCACACACACAGAGGCAGTAGAAATTAGTGTCTGCTGTCTGAAAGCGTACATGGCACAACCAGTTCAGCAGTTCATCAATATTTGCACAGTGAATTTTACACTGTCCCGACAATCTTTAAAAAAATACTATATTAAAATACTATATTCTATCTATATTCAGCACATACTCTAGTCTGCAGGAAAAAAAAGCTTGGTCACATACGTGTGTTTAAGTACTATTGCAAGCCTGCAACTAATTACTACTTTCATTATTGATCATAGTGATTATAAACTGTTTTGCATGAAATGATTGCAATAATTGTTGGTTCTTTAGAAAGTCAAAAATAGTTGTAAGTGTCCATAACAAGTTATCAGAGCCCAAATTGATGCCTTAAAATAGCTTTATTTTGTTGACCAACCATCAAAAAACCTGAAGTGTTCAGTTTAAAGCTGAAAGAATCAGTCGATTAATGTATTAGTTTGGCAGAAAAGCCAAATATTAACTGGTTCCACTGTTTCAAATGTTATGATTTGATTATTTTCTTTGTCATATGTGATCAACTGAAAATCTTTGGTTTCTAAACTGCTGATCTCTATTTTGAGATGATTTAAAGACAAAATTGATAAATTGATTAATCAAAGAAAATAATCCATTACGATAATAATCATTAGTTGCAGTTCAGTTGTTAAGTTTTTGATGAAAAGATGCAGAAAAACTGGTAAATTCTAACCTTTTTATAGCTGCAAACAGCAAACATTTGGTAAATCACTTTACATTACTGAATTATACATAACTGATGAAAAGTTACAATTTCCATTGATTATTTTCCTGATCTCTAATTGATTAACTGACAAGGCACTGCCAGCAGTTCACACAGAAGCTTCTCTGCTCTTCATCTATAGCAGCACTCTTACTCACCCACCTATACCAACAGGCCTCAGTTTTAAACTGCACTCACATACTTTACATTTTATCGTCTTCATGAATTATTTATATCTTGCTACAGTGTAAAAATTCAGTTTAAGTGAAAAGGATTTTTTTTTAGTAGGTTAGTAAGTCTAGTGATTAGTAAGCCTGTGACCATAAAGATGAGCATGGAAATGTTTCTTGTCAGGTTGCCATATCTTTCCACACATGGTCCTGTAAATACTGATAAATGAGCTCAACTGTTGATAAAATCTATCACTGAGGGCGCGGACGGAAGTGAGCCATACCATACTGTGACACATTCTTGAAATAATAAGGTTTCAAATTACACAGAAATGTAGCTGGAGAGCCATGACTTCTCTGTGTGGTGCGTTAGAGACACTGCGGTATGTAGGCTGGTACGGTCTGCACTGTGCAGATGCAGCAGATAATGGCGAGGGTTAATTTCTCCCACTGTTCTCTGCATGTCAATGGGAAGCTCCCCAGAGCTGCCTCCACGCCTCAGCTTCTCTATCCTCCCACTCCCTCCCCTCCTCCTTCCCCTCCCCTCTGCTGGTGACTCACCCCACCAGCTTAGCACAGGCGAGTAGAGCAGAGCAGACAGCACGTCTGCCTCCCCTCCATCCCCTCTCGCAGGGCACCCCCACACCCAGACGTTATGTAAGGAGCCCCCTGTGTGTCTGAAATTCAGCATGTGCATGAGAAAGTGTGTGAGGCTGAGAGAGTTTGTGTGCGTGTTCCTTGCATTGCCAGAATACAAATGTGCAAGGCAGCTAAGAGCTGAAAGAAATGTCTAGATATAGATTCAGAGTTTGGCAGAGTTTGTGTGTATGTGTGTTTGCGGGTGTGTGTGCGCAAGTACTTTGTGAGTGTGAGAGAACTGGTGGTATTGCATAACCAATAGATGAGGAGACAGAGAACAGCCTGAAGTTGGATAGACAATGTAGAACTGCTGAGTTAATCGTTCTTTCCACTCCTTATTTTCTCTCCTGTTCACCAACTCATTTTATCTTTCAGTCAAGAGCAACCTGACTCATCTATGGTGTAAAATGACAAACTGTTTGTATTGCTGATGCACTGAGCTGTAATTATCAACCTTGTACATTAGATAATGTATAAATCTGTCAGTAGTAGCTCATAAGACGCCCCAGTCTGAAGTCTGCTGTATGTGATCTTGCAGCTGCATGTGCTTGTTTGACTCACTCACCTCTCCTTTGGGCTCCACCGTGTTGTCTTTGAATTCAGGGTTCACCTGCAGGAATATTGAGAGCTCAGCGGCCTCAGATCTAGAAAGCTCTGACAACCATTCTTTCATTATCATGCCCATCACCCAAATCCAAACTATTCAACAGCAAAAGAGGGGTGACCATATCAGTGGGAACACTGCCACCTACAGCACATCACCTAAAGTCTCCTTCAACTGTGCTTATTCAGACACTGAAATGCAGATATTCTCAATTTGGAAAAAAAAAGGCAGTTTACTCAGGTAAATCAATTGTAAGTGCAAGCTGCTTTTCTAAAAATACTGTGTAATTAAACACAAGTTGCATCAAAATTAAACCAGTGAAAACAGAAGCTCTGACACAAGCTGAGGAGTAAAGAACTCACCTCAGCTGCCAGGTAATTCCCAGTCGCCAGGTGTTTAAAGCGGAAGAGACTGTTCCACTGACCAGCTCCGCCTCTACAGGGGTCATAGTGCACGACCTGCCGTGGGAACACAAAATAATAAATTATATACTTAAAAGCATCAGTTTTTGTACACTGTTAATCATGTTTTTGGTTTTTTTTTTGTTCATCTCTGGCGAGTATGTGCTGTACTGTCAGTTAGTCCTTCCCTTAAACTGTTCTCATATAGCGCAAAAGGACTTTTTCAGTTTTTAGTTTATGTCTGTATGACGTTATAATGACCAACACACATCTGGATTCTGTATTTGTTCAACAGACAAAAATAGATGATTAGTTTAAAATTGATCGAAGGATGATTTAATGTTCTCTGGTCCCTCAGAGTCCGGATTAATTCACAAACTAAATGAAACAAAGATGTCTTCATTTTCTGCACATGGTGCAGTACCGTTTAGTTTAGCCATCACTGCTGTGTCAGAATGAGAGTCATACTACATGGTAAGAAACAGGAATTTGTGTTTGTCATAGTGGCACAACAACATGTCAGCAACTGATATGGTAACACAAGTACATTCTGGCACAAACTGCAGAGGGACAAGAGGAACTTAGGAATTTAGTGCAAGCTGATAAAGAGGAACAAACAGTACAATAGACCATGGATTACAAAGAGCTACAGAGAACTAAGTGGCAGATATTACCCAGTATGTATAATCATAGGAGAAATTAAGGCCTAAAGTTGTGAGGAATTGTCCTTAATTTTGACAAAACTGTAAATTTAATGGTTTCAAACACTCCATAAACTTGACCCACTAAGATTTATGATTCAACCAGCTTTAGAAGGGCCTTAATTGTGTTGATGCACTATATGGCTGGTTGTTAATAGAGGAACAACACGTACAACTCCGTTTCACCAGTCCCAAAAGTCACCAAAACATGATAAATTTTAATGAAGTAGCATCAATTAAGTTCAAATGTAAAGACAGACATTGTTAATTCCTATTTGTGTTTTACCTCAACCTCCCAGAGAGCCTTGGAGCTGGTGGCAGAGGTGGCAGACTGCCTCAGTGTGGTCCTGAGAAAGACGTGCTGCTGCTTCTTGTATTCATCACAGGTCAGAAACTTCTCCTGCTCAGCGTGAAAAAGCCTCACCACGTCTCCCTGTTGCAGGACACATACAAAACATGTGACCACTGCATGATGTTTTGCTGTAAAAACATGCAAACTACAAGCAATTCTGCTAAAACACAGACTGAACAAACAGACATATGAGCAATAAAATAACATACCCCCTTGAGAACATCTTCCCTGTAGTCACTAAACTTCATGAACAAGGTGACTTTCCAGCTGGTGTTACAGTTGACAGCATTAACCTGCAGCATGACGCAGAAAGCAAGAGACAAACACAACATGAAATCAGGAGTTTTATCATACACAAGTCACACGCTGTCTGCTGAAATCCACTTTTTTGGTGATTTTACAGGTTTAAACACAGATAAAGGAGTAAAAGTTCTCTCTGTGGGCTGAGACGATTTATAATCACATCAAAACCTGTTAGATCGACTACAAGTTAGGAGACAAGCTATAGGGGTTTTTGCTGAAAGGTTGTTGTTGGCTATTATCTGACAGCAAGCTATGTGTTTCAGCACTGATAGAAGCAATATAAACAAATTAGTCCCACCTCTTTGCAGCCGGGGTTGTCTAGCAGCTCGATGTTGCTGGCGTGAAGAGGCTGCCCTGCGTTCACTGGCATGAGCACTACCTTGTCTCCAACCACCACCTTGAACCAAATCAGAAACAGTCACATCGCAGCGGGAGACACGAGTCCGTAAACTTCCAGCAGTGTTGGAATGGATTAAACAGAAAGTAATAGTGCATCCATGCAAAGGGGTTTATCGCAGGTCTACAAACATCAAAGTTTTTTTTTTATTTTTAAAGGGCTTTTAAAGTGCTATGTGCAGCAGCAACAGGCTGAGATGCACATGAGAGAGAGACAGTGGCTGAGCTGAGTTCACAGCAAACAGGTTTATTTATACTGTGGTAAGTGGACATAAATGCAGCACACAGAGACATGGTGAATCTACCTATTGTACTATCAGTTTTTGCATAATACATGCTCTCTGACACAGTCTAACATCCGCTATTATAGTCCGTGCACAGTCAGCTGTATCTCATGTTAAGCAGCTGTACACAAGCACACTCTGGCTTTTGAAGTGGCTCATCACATTTAGTCCAATTCTGTGCGGAAATATCAAAAACACATTAACAATAATGAAGCAGTATCAATGCCATACAGTAGACAGAAAGTAACGACTGACTGAATACTTTTTAAGCTCAACCTGAGAGTCTACATGCAATGGGAAGGCTGGTGCATCCATGCTTTTATACGATGTTCTGTGTCTGATCTAATAATGAACAAACACCATGCACAATCAAGAGCAATACCTTTGACCATAGGATGCTAAAGCCAAAGGGGAAGGACAAAATCAGAAATGTTACTGGAACAGGACAAACAATGAACTGACAGTCTAAACAAAGAGGAATGTCAAGTTGTTGTACAGTACTTTGCATCTGTAGAAAGAGGGAGACCTACATTATCTCCTTCGCTGCGGAGTTTCCAGAAGGGCTGAATGTAGAACCAGGAGCCCTCATTCCCAGCTGGGTCCAAAGACACCCGCATGGCGTTCTTCTCCAGCAAAGCAGGGAGACGCTTGTTCACCGTTAGGTACTTATTGCTTTTAATGTGCAGGAGCTGAGACAGAAGAACCGGAGTGTTTAGATACTTCAGGAGCAGTGGTGGAGAAAGGATTCAGGTCGTTTACTGAAGTAAAAGTACTAACACACTACAAAATACTCAATTAAGAATGAAAATACTGCACTGAAAAGGTTTCTTAAGAAAAAGAACGTAAGCGAGATAAAGAAAATGTACTCACAGTATAAAAGTCAAAAAGTATTAAAGTCAAAGTATTAAATATGTGTAAGAAGAATTTTATTTCTGAAGCTAGTTGAGGTGGATCTAACTAACTATTTATATAGGACAGCAACTTGTAATTATTTTCAATATGGATTAATCTGCTGATTATTTGTTTTAATCGATCAAAGGATTGGTTTGTAAATATACCAAACATTTCCAAAGTGACACTTTCGTCCAATCAAAAATCCAAACCTCAAAATTGCTGAAAATAAATTAAAATTATTTAAATAATTAAGAAGAAAAAGCAGCAAATCCTCAATGTTCAAAAGCTGGAACCATGAAAACTTTGGCATCTTTGCACGAAACATGAGAATTGGGAAAATAGCTGACACGTTTCTGATAATCAACTAATCAACTAATCGTTTTGTATCAACTTGTGTATTTTGGGTGGTTTAAATCTATAACAAAGCATCATATTTTATAAGTTTTAATGTGTGAAGTAAATAGTAGGTAAAGCTGTTAAATATTTGTAGTGGATTAAAAAATGCATATTTCCCTTCCCTAAGTAAGTGTTAGTGTTACAAAAAGAAAATACTCAAGTAAAGTACATAGAGCTTGAATTTGTAGTTAAGCGGAGTACTTGATTAAATGCACTTAGTTACCTTCACCCACTTTACAGAAGTAAGATCCACTTTTTGGAAAAAAAAAATCACCTCAAGGCAACTTCTTACTTGATTCAAAAGAACTGGTCCACTATTTCATTCAATCTGACCTAATTTGAAGAAGTGTGTGTCCTACAACACATTTCTTGATTCCCTTTAACAAACAAGGGCTAAATTATACCAGTGTTCAGAGTCAACCTTAACAGACTGTTTATTGATAAGATGTTTTCCAACAGTCAGAAAAACCAAATGCTACCACTGCAGACTTCAGATGTCAGAACTGCCTAAGGCGTCAGTTATTGGATGACAGTAACGCAACCTTGGTAAACAAGAAAACAAAAACAAAGCTCTGCACTGGAGACAATCTGACGCCACAGGTGTTTGCTGAAGAGACGGGCTGTACCTGGATGACATTACTGTATTTGACAACTTCTCCGAGGAGCTTCTTGTTCTCTGAGTCGTTCTGTTTCTGCTCCAGTTCTGCTGCATGCTGAGTATGGAAACAGAGATTTGTTAAAGCTTTTGGATGCAAATGAAAATGAAGATCTACATGCAGATTGTGACACACTGTTCTACCTGTAACTTCTTGAATAGATCTCCCTGCGTGTTGTTATTTCCTTGTTTTCCTTGTTTTGCCTTCCAGAACTGCTTCTGGGCTGAGTATCTGTTCATGGGACACACCTTGAAGAGACAATCTGCAGTGGGGGGAGAAGCATTCAGGCACACAGGAGTCACTCTCAGTCAGTCAGGTTAGGTGCCACTCAAGGGTCTTAATGTGGTGAAACTGCATTTTTGAGGTTAATGGTTATTTACCCACCAGGGGCCTGTGGTGTCAGTTAACCCAATAAAAGCTTCATGAAAACCACAATGTTGTGTTAAACAACAGTGAGTGTAGAGTATCTGGTCAGCCTTGACAGTTTAAAAACTGAGAGATTGCATGTGTGTTTTGTGTGTGTGTGTGTGTGTTTTCTTGTGTGTGTGTGTAACCTCGAACCAGTGTGACTGGTATACTCCTACACACCTCTGAACTTTTTGGGTGGGTTCGCCAGGTCTCCAGCATCAGGCTGGACCACACACCTGTCATCGACAAGCCTGTAGAGAAAAGCACAAAGTGATCAAAATTCACTCTGTTAAAGCTGTAGGTAACATTTATATAAACATACTGCAACTGTTATGCTATGGTTCCACTGGCCAGTAAATCACTTATATGATACAAACTGTAGGCTTTTTGTAATCCAATTGTGGTATCACAGACAAATGCAAATACACAAAACAGAATTACTACTAGAACCAATCATTCGAATACATGGTTCAAAATCACACTTGTGCTACAGTTGACCGGCCACCTGCAGGATGAAAGGCACAACCAGCGAGGCAGGAAAGAGCTCTGTTCACTATCATGTCTATCTCCTTAGATCTCCCCCTATGTCTGGACTGATGCTCTGAACATTTCTGGACGGAGCTCATCTAATTTAACGCTGCTTTGATCTCTGCGTCCTGGCCCAGCAGGGGGAGATATGCTCAGTGGTTTGTACTGAGATACATACAATAGTCTAAAATGACGTCTAATCTTTCAGTGGTTTTCACATCTAGTGAAAATGGATGAGTAGAAAATATATTAAATAATATATAACAAACCCAGATGTCAGTGCAGTGTGTGAAAAGTGAAATATGAGGCTTTGAGAAACAACATTGCTTTGGTGTTTGTCGACTGTATGTTCCTAGAGCACTCATACAGTACAGTGGGCTGCTGCCACCAGAGGAAACCATGTGGTTTCTGTGCTTGGTTGATTAGAGGGCATTTGAATAGTGTCATCCAGTGAATAACTGCCTTGTTACCCATAGCCTAGCCTTTTATTTGCTAGTTGCTAACTGTTTTACACACTACAGAAGTGTCAGTGACAGGTTCAAAGACCCACAGCAGGTCTGTGAAATTCACACACACACACAGAAGCTGTTATTCAGTGGAACTGGACACGTAAAACCAGGGAAAACAATGGAGCCCGAAAAAGAGAACAGGTTCATGGACAGAATATCTAAAACATTCAAGTGATCAGAGGGGGGTGCAGGCTTTACTTTATTTGACCAAAATGCACGTCTGGGCTCCAGCAGTGAAACTATCTTTGCTTTGTTTTCTAAGTACATGTGAGAAAAGTCTGATTTTATCTCAAATACTGAACTGAACTGGATGCTAATGTCAGTAAATCCTTAAATCTAGGTGGTGCTGCATATTGGTCTTCATTCAAACAGAACTAACAATCCATTAATCTGAAGTTACACCTGCCCTAGAAGTTTTATTCAAGATCAAGATCATTGTGGACTAACTTTAATCCTCCTTCAGGAAATTGGCTTAGTTAAGTCAAGACAATGCTCAAACCAACCAAACCAGGAGGAAGCAAATTCAACATAATCTGGTGTTAAAGGATATTTAAGTCTAGAACCAGGTTTAAATCATGTGTGGAAAACCAGTTCTGTAAGGACAAGGGTCACAGTGGTCACAGTGTTTTCCTTTGTGTTGTTTAGTGTTTGTCAGGAGGCTTAGAGCTTTACAGTCACAGATAAACCTGCTGAAATATATTCCATGTCACCAGCTATGAACATCTATACAAAAGACTCCATCCCATTCCCTCTACCCATTTGCACCAAAGGCCGAGGTGCACAAGCACATCCATTCATCCCATCCACTGAAGAGAAACATAATTCAGTGCACAATTCCTCCAATTCATACAAAGCTGGCAGCACTGCTGAAGTGAGCTGAGCCATTTCCTATTTATGCCACGGTACTCGATCAGTGTGTCAATCCACAGGCTGTGTATTATTTCCTCTAACTCTGTATCAGTTACATCTAAATGAGAAACAATAGAGCCCAACAGGAAACATCATCAAGTTCTAAATGGCTAAACAGGAAGGCTCTCTGGAAAAGTCCCCATCGAGCTCATAAATAAGTAATCTTGAGTCCGCAGAGGGCCGGGCGTTAGTTCAAACAGAGAGGCTTTGACGGTGCCTGACACTCACAGCCAGTGCAAGAGTTTTCTGTGTAACTCGGTTAAACATGAACCAAAGATAAATCTACCAGGCAGGACACAGACAAGCTAATTATAGCCCCCTTGCTTGTGTGGAGTGGACTGAGAAAAACAGCATAGAAAAAGATACCGTGTGTAATTCAGAGCAACAGGTCTGATATGTTTCAGTGCAACAGAAGAATAACTCTTCAGAAAAGTGTGAATGTGTTAAAGGATTTTACAGCTATTTTCTGTTACTGCATGTTTCAGCCTGCTGACAAAGCAGCTCAGTAATCTAACTGAGTCATACACTTCCTCATTTAACATGCCCCATGATGATTTCACTTTTGGTGAGAGGTATAAACCAATGGGAAAATAGTAACACTTAACGGAAACATGATTATTTATGTCTGTCTTAAAATGTATATATTATCAAGAGGGTGCAATACAGTGAATTGTCTGTGAAGTATCTCAATCATCCAGGTCATGCTTATCCAAGAGGGGTTCAACCACGGGCAACTGGACTTGGTTGTAGATACTTGAAGACGTTAACACCTCTGATCCAAAAGGCCACTTCAGTCCAGTTCAGTTCAGTTCAAACCAAGAGAAGAATGAGAGTTTAAACTTTTTTGTCCTCTTGGATAATACTGTGGATTGATTGATGACTTTGAAATGGAAAAATATCACAGTTCTCCAAAATCAAAACAAAACAAACAAAAAAAACAACAACTACGCACTATCCAAAAGGTCAAGGTCACCAGTGGACATGGATCAACATCAGCCAAATGACCTTTAGGTTCCTTATAAGGTCATTTGGCTTTAGAGTGTTTACAATGTAAGGTGTGTGAGGAACTCACAGATTCATTGTTATCCTAAACAAACATGGGCATGGGTAGCCTTGTGTAGCCGAGGTTACATTGTGCTCACACGGGCTGAGCCTCAGGGAGGTTCCTGCAGGCTCTTTGCTTTAGATACTGCCGCTCTCTCTGGACCTCGGAGAGCTCTGGCACAGCACGGCCCTTGATAAAATACTCAGCACTCCTGTCAAACTACATGAGTTATTGAATCGCTGATAAGAATTCCACTGCTTTGCTTCCCAACAACAGGAGAAGTGAACAATTACCACTGTGAACTTTTGCATTTTGAAATTTCCATCCCGTGTGTGTGCTGCTTATATTTGCAGTGGCAGAGACCTTTTACAGTGAAGGGAGCTTTTCAGCAAAGGAAAGTAGGTTGGCTGTATGCACTCCTGCAGATAGTGAGTCAGGGAACATTTCGGCATACAACCAGGGTGTAAGTCAAGGCACAAACAAATTTCAGCAGCCATTTGCTCAAATACTCCGGATTATTTTGATCCTCCACCGCAAAAGGCATTAAAGGAGAGGTGTTCACATCAAAACCTGCAAGCTGCTGTGAAGTTACCGCTTGCAGGAGGATTAAAAGCAGGAAAAGGAACAAGAGAGAAAGTAAAAAACAGAAAGTGAGGAAAAGGGAGAAGAGGTGGGTGGGGCACGCTCATTCCTCAGAGCCAGTAGATCTTTCCACGCTCGTACTGGTGGCTCAGAGGCCAGAGTGCACCTGGAACAGCCGAGGTATTTCACCTTGCGCTGAAGCTTTCGGCTCAGGACAAACTACAGCCAAACAAACTGCTAATGAGTTATCTTGTTTTGTACTGCTGTGTGGAGAAAGACAGTGAAAAGTCATTTCCATCACACCTCCACACAGCCTTAAATCTGTGGTTCCCAAACTCTTCTTGATTGTGACCCATTAAAATGAAACAGTGCCAGTCTATGTGCAATTCCAAAAGAAAAACGTCAGATCATTTCACTTGATTCATTATTAGCGACTAGGAAGAAGTTTGAAAGTCTGACAAATGTAATACAACTTTTGATATTTTTTTCTTTTTCCCTGTCCCATCACTTATCATGTGACCCCTTAGACTTATCTTGTGGACCACTGGACAGGTCCCTACTCCCCAGGTTGGGGGGCCTATAGTGGCTGAATTTGGCAGCTAACTTACAATTTTGAGCTCCAAACCGCTCTCTCAGAAATCAAAATGTGGTTCAGAACTTATCAAAACTTGTCTATGGACCTCCCAGATTTTGCTGAGGACCCTCCTGAAACCTTTTCATGTCACACTGTGGGTTCCGGGGCCCTACTTTGAGGACCACGTCAAAAAATAAATATCCGGTTGCAACCATTAGCACTTGTCAACCTGTGCAACACGCTGCTTTGCATTCCTGTTACATTTGCGTAAACGTGAAGAATTTCCTGAGAGGCAGCAGTTTGCGCGTTGACAGGCCTTGGCCCCAAGTCCCACACCAAGTTCTTCCTTAAGCAGTTTACAGAGAGCGAGTAGAGGTGAAGATAGCGGCAACTCGTACCACACATAAAGTACTACAGTACTTAAAATAGTGGCTAAACCCATACGAACTCCTCCAGTGAGAAAAACCAACAAAAAAAGAAAGAGATTGAGAGAGAGAAGCAAGATTGGAGGGACATACCCCAAAGTACTGATGAAGCCATTCACCGAGCCTTCCGCGTAAAGAGACACAATGTCTCCAATGTGAAGAAAACTGGATCTGTGCTCTGACATTTTGTTTGCTGAAGATACGTTTAAGATTTGTCCCGGTTTTCCATTTAGAAGCGAATGGCACTTCTCTTCGGGTGAAGTAATCCACGCGTTACAGCGCCTCCAGTTTAGGAGCAGTCCTCAGATTCACCTCCAGCCTTCCAGTTCTGCATTTCGCCAAGTCGACAGAGAGAAAGCGAAAGCAAAAACAATAATAATAAAAATGACAATAAATAAACTGCAGTCGATTCTTAAGAAAATGCAGAGGTTTTAAGACTTATTCAACTTCTTCCTGTATGTCAGACAGACTCGAGGGTGCTCTTCTTCACATCTACTTGAGGGGGAGGAGACTGCTGCTGTCACGGCTGTGAGCAAATTCCGTTCAATGACATGTTTTTGTTTTTATTCAGAACAGGTTCCTCTGAAAAATACAAGTCATCACACATCTCTCTAAATCTGTATTTAATTGGGACAGATAATTGGGAAATACGCAGAGGTTCTGTGGGAGATCAAAATAGGCCGCATCATAAAGTTCATTCAATAGACCACAGCAGATGAAGCCAACTTCTTTCCACTGGAATACTGCACGATGAAACCTCAGAGGGTACCCGGTCCGGATATAAAACTGTATACTCATTTTTACGTATGTGTGTGTAAATAGGCAAGCAGGTATGATGGGATGAGTATATGAATGTAGACCTATAGTAATCAGTAATTTAAAAAAATAAATAAATAAATGAGACTGTGAAATAATCCAACCATCATACACATATACATACACCAACAGCCAATCAAATCAGACTTTGTGATTAAAAGTGGCATTGTAAAATAAGTCTTAGACGGACTCAGCAATGCTGAAATGAAATACTACCTGCAAGATATTTTAGTAAATTGAACTGAATTATATCATATTGAAATCGTTGGGTTTCCATGCAGCTGAAGTGAAGGATTTCAGAAACTGCAAAAGGTGAGCACCTACTGTCTCCCTCAAAACATGTTTGAGGGAGACAGCACTTGTTGTATCTTGTTGTAACTATGGCACACACAGACCACAGACACTTTCCAGACTAATCACAAACGTTTGGCAGCAAATCAAACTTCCGGCTGCTTCACACATAATATCCTGACTGCCCTTACATTTGGCCTGAGTGAGTCTGGTCATGGCTGACTGCCTCTCAGAAAAGGTTATCTCAGAAGACTTGAACAGTTGATTTGTATAAATCTGGAAGGGATTACAAAGATATTTACAAATTCATTAGTCCACAGTTAGACAAATAGTCTATAAATTGAGATGATTTAGTTCTGTAGCTGCTTTCTGTTGAAGCTTTTGACACCCAGCTAAGATGACCCCAAAGGCACAACACAGATGTTCAGTGAGGCAAAAACAAAAAATAAGCCCAATATAACAGCTGAAGGCTGAAAGGAATCAATTTGGCTTGTGACCCTTTACAAAAACCATTGTAAGCTGTCACATGTTAGATGTCTTTGAGTTGTTAACCGTTTTACCAGAGACATTTCTCCTCTTTCTGTCTGGATGCCCCAAGGGGTGAAATTATCCAATAGCTCAGAAAAAAACAAAGATTAAAGAAACATCCAAAAATGAATTCAAATTTGTGTATCAGAACTTTGTTTTTTTTTTCTTCCCTCCTATTCCATTAATCACCTCACAGTCCCCTCACATTTATCTAGTGACCCTTTGAAAGGCCCAGACACCTGCATCAGTATTAGTGAGACACGGACACAATACACACATATATATCAGACACAGTGGACAGAGAAAGTACTTTTACTTTTGTTACATTAAGTACATTTAGGTGCTTTTACTTAAATTGGGTTTTGATTTCAGGACTTTTACTAATAATGGAGTATATTTACACTATTTTAATAAAGGATCTGAGTGCTTTTTCCCCCACTGACACACTTTCCTAACTCATTGGAAAGATTTGATCAGCAGTAGATGGTCTAAATGAGTAGCAGTGAAACAGTGACAGAGGCTCCTCAAGAACAGGACAGTAGTGGGTTTTGACATTTTAATGTACTACCTGCACTTATACACCAGAGGCCGCTAGAGATCAAGCGTCAAAGGGTTCAGACCCAGCAGCAAGTGTCACACAGGGCAATCTCATTATCTGACCTATATCGCCCTCTAGTGTTCCCCTTTAATGAATAAATTGGTAATTCAGTTGCTCTTTGAGGTTTGTCTGTGTTAAATATAAACAAACGGACCGCAAAAGGTTATTTCATACTGGTTCCAGGAACTGGTTCCTCAGGCCACAGACACAGACTACGGGTGAGACACAGTGACACAAATTTCAGTCAGAGATCACTACTGACCTTTTTATGCTGTTAAATCATTTAATGTTGGCAGGCAAACTAGTTCAAGTGAAATGTTTATAGCCTTGACACGCGTAATAGTCATTCGGATACAAAGAAATCTCTAACAGAGAATATGAAGTTAAAGCAAAGGACTTTACTATCGCTATTTTTTTATTTTATATGGTGAGAAATTTGTCTTTGTGACCAGACCATAAATGGGAACAGTATTGCCTAAAGATCCTGTGCATTGTAAATACACTGTAATAATTCAAAATGTAAAGCAAAATAAACTAATAAATAAATAAGAAACTGGTTTTGACATGACTCCACTATATACACATTACACAAAATACACAACCACGTCAGTGGTGGAAAGTTACTAGGCACATTTCCTCAACTACTGCACTCAAGTGCAAATGTGAGGTACTTGTACTTCACTTAAGTGTTTCCATTTTATGTTACTTTATACTAAGTTCTACTCCACTACATAATCTGACAGCTTTAGTTTCTAGTTATCAGTATCTTCATATTCTTTGCAGAACTTTTATTAATGGCGGAGTATTTTAACGCTGTGTTAGTATTACTTAAGTAAATAAAGTACTTCTTCCACTATGGCCCACTAAACTATATAACTGTATTAGCTCTACATAGTATACACAATGAAAATCTTTGCAAACAAATACTACAAATTAAAAGAATACGAGGTACATGGTGAGATGCGGTATAGTTTAGCAACTGAATAGCAATATGATGAAAAGAGAGTTCACTAAACTATATATTTTTTAAACAATATATATTTTTTGTGGAGATGAATTTTGAACGTCTTTAGCTGACTGTGTAGTCAGTGCAGTATAACACTATATATTCTACATATTCCTATACAGATTACAGTTTGGTGGTGTTTTGTTTCGTTTCCATCTCCTATGATACCACTGCGATAAAAACAGTGAGATAGCGTGTGTGAGTTTGTGTCTGTGTGGGTGTTTGTGTTAAGAGAGAGAGGAAGAGAGAGAGAGAGAGAGAGAGAGAGAGAGAGAGAGAGAGAGAGAGAGAGAGAGTGAGTATTGATGTTCCCATGCAGGCAGAGCAGTCGCACCTTTCCACCGGCTCCGGACAATGAGCCGCTCCACTCCCTCTCCCTCACTCCGCACCACACAGACCTGTTTCCCAGGCTGACCGTTGCCTTCTCCTGTTTTTCTTTTCTTTTTTTTTCTTTTCTTTTACTGTTACACAACTAAACACCGTCGGACCCGAGACTTTCTCTCCGTCTAAATCTGTGAGCTTTAGACTGAGCCTGCAGCAGGACTCTCCCGGTCACACTTCATTTCGCCACCGGTCGTTCAAGTCGTCGCGTGGCGCCCGGAGGACGTAAGTAAACCAGGCTTTTTAAAAATTAAACAAGTTTCTCTCCACGCACGTGCCATTTCTGCTTCCACGCAGGTGACCAGGTAACTACAGATGATTAACTCTCGGATGAACTGTTTCTTCTTTTACCTTTGTTACCTCGTGGATGTGCGAAGGATAAGAGCTCGTGGAATAAACTGTGAAATTAACCTAAACGATGATTAAAGACAATAGTGTAATGTCTTTAGTAGGCTACCCAAAGAGAAAATCTGTATCAGCATACAAACACTGCCTCAGACAACAGTCTGAGACAGAAGAGCTGAAGTAAGGTGCATGGCCTCCTTTGCTCCTTTGTGCCTCACACCACATTGTGGAGACTTCACACTGATAAACTGTGCAGTTACTGTACTCTGTAATATGGATGCTGTAACATCATTGTTCACCCATTGAACAAGTCTAGTCTCCCTGGTTTGCCCACCCCCATTTACTGTATTAATGCACATTAAATTACAGTCACACTGTATCTTTTTAAGACCTCTGCACTGCCAACTTACCATTTTTACCCTTGATCAAATCCCCTTTC
The DNA here is from genome assembly GCF_017976425.1 of Toxotes jaculatrix. NCBI lineage: Eukaryota > Metazoa > Chordata > Actinopteri > Toxotidae > Toxotes > Toxotes jaculatrix. Next base: position 11,836,939 of record NC_054398.1, read on the forward strand.
AGAAGATTAGGAGTTAAGTTTGTGCCCGGGCCTGCTTCATTCTGCTTGTGTGTATTGACACATTTCTACTTTTTCTCCCAGAGGCTTGAGAAGTGAATGGTGTGAACAGTGTTGGAATGCAACAGGATTATCATCTGACCTTAACTCAGAGGAGGCGAAGCAACCAGACCATTAGATCACACGTTTTCTGATCTTTGCTGCACTACAATGCCTTTGAGGTTACAATGTCTACGCTGAAGCACGTTATTCTACAGGATAAAGACCAGGACACTGAAAAGAAGCTGGACTGGAGTTACATTGAATGGGTTGAAAATGAAGTTGTCACCACAGGTGTGGCAAATGCACAGACACAAACGGACTGGGGGCCCTTTGAGCACAAGGAGAGTCAGACCAGCAACCCGGTCATAATGCACATAGATCTCACACGGACACACTCCAAGCTGAGACATTCGTCTCTGGTGGACACTGATGGCTTGGTAGCACCTTTCTTCCAGTTTGATCGGCAGGCCCCAGGCCGCATCTCCACATCTCCCACTTTGAGGAGGATGAGGAGCACCCGGCGTCCTCTGATAGATTCCCGGGATCCGGCGAGGATGGGGAGCACACAGGAGGAGCCTTCTACATCGAGCACACCATCCCCCATAAGCCCCCTGTCCCCGGGACACAGAGTCAAGTCTCCTCTCGCAGCAAGCCCACTCTCTGATGGAGAGATCTGTCACGATCACCAGCCCATTTCATCCTCTGGCCGACAGAGAACCAGATCACATAGATCAAAGACTTTTGACAATGGTATCACTCCCACGAGAAAAGAGTGTTGCAGTGCTCATCCCACTCTTATTAAAGATTTTGGATTTCCTGATGGTGAAGTACAGGTGAGCTTTTACTTGCAGGATAAAACATAATTTTAATTGAAGCATGTCTGCATAATAAGGATGACTGGAGTCCAGCAGAAATCATTTGTTCCCCTTATCACCACACCCAACCTCAAGGCAAGACCACAAGTCATGTGCTGTAGTCTGGTGTGGATTTTTTTTTTTTTTTATCCAAAGCTTTTAAATTAAATGGTTACACATTCCTTCCTTGCGGAAACTTTCTCTCCCTCATTCTGCATTGCCTCCTGCGGTGGTCACTCACAATGCGAGCTTTTGACAGCAAATGAATCAGCAGTTACATGCACTGACAGCTCCGACCAAACCCACTGCCTGGAGAGCCCTGGGAAGTGCTCTCCTTGGGCCCCTATTCACCGCAGTCAGCAGTCACCCAATAATGGAGGGGTCAGTGAGCGATGGAAAAAGATAATGGGGAGATCTATTCATCAGCTCGTGGTATTCAAGCGAGCACATTCTCAATAGAGTCCCGACATTCTCCTCAGATATCAGAGGCTTTTGAATCCAAGCGACCACTTAAAACACTGATTCAAATTTGAATGTCTTTGAAAGTGATATAGTGGTGTTGTTAGCAGTAGGAGGTCCTAGCACACTCTATTTAATGCTGAGTGTACAGTGAGACAGTGCTAGCATGGCATGTAAAATAGCCTAATTAGAGCTTTGTAAACTTGGCCACTTAAAAAAAGAAAGTGCGAATTTTTAGTGTGTAAAATTATCTGATTTGAACTTGTTTTGATTTATACCTGTTTCTAATTTTCAGTGAGGTACCAAAGAAGTTAATCAACTCAGTGGTGTATTTGTATATTTTGTGGTTACAATTTAAAATTTGCCATTGTCTGATGCAGTATTTTTGTCTTCTTGCAGGAGAAAGACCACTGCTACTCTAGGTAGGTGTACCTTGGACTGTTTTGCATGTTGTCTGTGTAACTTGCCAGCGTAGCAAATAAACACCAGCGCTCTGCTTTCAAGTTAGTGAGAACATGTTTGCATATCAGGAATGTACTAAAAAAAAATTTTCATGTGACGGATAAACTACACTACAGCGCTCACGTTTGTTTTTCTGTCCTTTATTTGTCTCTAATTTGCATGATGAGCCACTTCCGTCGCTTTTTCTCCAAAATATCTGTCAAATCTTTTGACTGACTAAAATATTTGAGCTTCAGCATCACGAGTGCCTCTGCCTTCTGTGCTCGCTGGACACTCGTGAGCAAGCGAGGATGACTGGACCTTTGGTCTAAGGAGCCCCATTGTGCATTCATTGTCATTCATGTCTTTGTTAATGGAGCATAAGCTTGGTGGGTTAAGTTTTGAGAGTCCCATGGTTATGTATGGGCTAGACAAACTCTCATTAAGGCTGTTTTCTCTTACTACCACCCACACCCCTCCTAATGGGCCTCTGGGCTCTTCCCCTCACTGGATAATTAGGCAGCTATTGTCCTAGTAATTACACCCTGGCACTGTGCCTCTTACAGTGACCGGGCCTTGCGAGCCATTGGTTGGGGACAGTTTTGTTTTGGGGCATCATTATTTCTCTTGTTGTGCGGGAACAAAGCATCCATTTTTACAAGTGCTCTCGGTGGCAGAGAGGCTGACACAGAGAAAGCTTTCTGAACGGTCACAAAGCAACAGGATGTCATTGTAAGGATGCTGGTGGAATGAACTGCAAGGAGGCACTGACCTGGTTTAGAGGAGCGCCTCTCTTACCGTCCCATCAGCCGTGTATGCTCCACAGTGCTCAGGTGCTGTTGCCAACCATTTATCTGTTTTGCTGTTGATTCGGCACTGCCCTGCCTATACATTGATCTCTGTGGAGAGGGGTTGTATCAGGTTACCAGGAAGAACACGGCCTCTGCCAGTGAGCATGCAAGCAAGAACAGTTGGTGCTTTCACAGTTCAACAAAAGTGTCCTGGAGGGGGAAAAACGTACCAGGTTACTCCTGTTCAGTTGTACACTAACTTTTCCTATGATTGTACTGGTTGGCCCCTGTAGCCATGTGGCCTACATGTGCGCTCGAGTTCGTCTCCTGTGCTGCTTGTGCAACTCTTAAGGCAAAGCAGCAGGAATGCAGCTACTGTATGAGGGGGTGTTCTGTGCTGTAAGAGGAAGAAAGACTGATCATTCAGTTTAACAAAGCAGATTTTGCATGTAATAGTAGACAGAGGCTAACCAGTTCCTCTTGGTTGAACTTCTGCTCCAATTTGCTGTATTGTCATCATAAACAGGGACATTAGCCCTCACCTGTAAGTCAGGCTTCCTTATTACCAGAGCACGTCCTGATAACCTTTATCTGCTAGAAAAGTGTCGATCAGCTCAATGAGGATATGTTTGTGATGCACCAATGGTGAAATGGATTTTATAACAAAGATCCTCTCTTAGATTTTGCCTTATTGTTTCCCCTTTTTCAGTTCTTTTTCTATCTATTTCTGAACTCTAAACTCTCTCTCTGTTTAAAGCCAAGACCTTCAGGGTCTTGGCTTTAAATCTTTAGACGTGAAACTGCAGTGTGATGACGTGGATCACTGGTCAGCTGTCGATCAGTGTCAGAGTGCTGAAAGTGTACCTTACCTTTGGCAAAACCAGCCTGTCTGGTTGCTGTGCACCTTATTTCTGCTGACTGCAGCCACGACTACAAGTCTGCTGTTAGCATCGGCTAAAAGTTTGGATTGTGCTTGTCAAGAGTCACACAGTCACAGATCAAGTTTTACTGTGTTTCAAATCTTTTGATTCAATTTATGAGAAGCAAGATCAATGCTCTGTTTAGTTCTGCACCATGTGAAAACAGTCATGTGGCCATGCCCTTTCTAGATATTTAGTTTATTCTTAGTATCACCCACACCTTCATAACATAATTGAATAACAGTTATTATGGCCTTTGATTTTTAATTTCAACATGTGAGTGTTCTTTTTTTTTTTTAATTTCTTTCAGCTGTGATCTCCAAACTAAAACAGCAAAGGATAAGTCAAAATACTTGAGAACAGTGGCTGTTTGAGCTTTGCCTGAGGCGAAAAGGCAGGCCTGTGTTTTTCCAGCCACAGCCATGCCTTGGTTACTAACTATGAAAAGGAGACCGAGAGGATTATAACTGGCACACACTGACAGCTCGCCTCCTTCCACACAAATAGGGTGATCCATTAATCAGCAGCTATCCCCCTATAAGCCAGACACATAACTCTTATCCTTTATAATTTCCACTACTCATGTTAATTGCCAATTTGCTGCACAATGCAGATGGTATTTCAGTGGTATTTCAACCATGTAAAATGACAAAAGGAATTCTGTTATTTCCTGTGGCTCGCACTAAGTCTTTTCTCTTTGTGCTGTACTACACTGTCAATAGACTAGTAATGGTTCTTGTGACAGTGAATATCAGATGTCTGGTGACGCTGGTTTTAAAATGCCAAGCGTTACTACCAGTTTTAATGTTGGCATGTTTGGCAGCCTCATGAAAGACGTTCACCTGACGTCTTCTTCTGTGCCCTCAGGCTTCAGGAAAGAAGACGGAGTTCTGTGGTGGTCAGCCTGCCCGGATTGGATGTTTCACCAGGAGACCTTTTTGTATCCAATGGAGCAGCTGGCATATTAAATGGTATAAACTTCTCCAGTAAAATTATTTATTACGCTGTATATATTTTGATGGTATTATTTCTCATTTGTTGCTGATTAACCCTATCATTCTGCCCCCTGTTTTTAAGTGATGCTTCCACATGAACTGATTGGCTTATCTCACCGTACGTGAACACTTTAATAGCCCTTGAGAGCAAAATGAGCTACGATGTTTGGCTGTAACACATCCCTCTGTGTTGTTATGGAAATTCAAGCAACGTGTGTGCATCATAGTTTGGTTTGGGTTGTGGCCCACTTTCCGTAATGGTGAAAGAGGCTGTAAAGAGTTCACTGTTTACGATGTTTATATAAACATAGAAACCTCTGTAGCTGGTGTCAGTGCCATCAACCTTTTCATGTTCTGTAATGAGCTTTCACACTTGACAACATCAACGTTTTACATGGCTTTTCTAGGCAAATCTAAATTCTAAATGTGTATAATTCAGCATTAATCTTGAATGCAAATCCAATTATTCACATTAATTAATTTTTTTTTCAACAGCTCTGATTATTTTTATTTAAAAAGATAATGTGTAACACATTAACATCCATATTTGAAGCTTATTAGAGACATTGAGAGGCAGATAAAAGGAAGTGATAAATGGAAAACAGTTTCTGGCCTGGCTGTGAAAAGTTTAAGCAGCATACATTTATTAATGTGTCTTGATGCTTCAAGGAATTCAACTTATCAGTGTGTCTGTTTGTGGTGCTAAACCACAAATCAGCCAAAAGGGCAAGACATATACACTATTTGTGCACTAGTGTGTCTAACCCATATTTGCAAAAATAACAGAATTAAATGCACTTTCTGTAAGTTGTTTCCTCAAGTCCAGCACAGTTTTTATCCTCGAACACTGTTTTGTTTGTTTGATTCTTATCCCATTTGTTTGACAGCACACATTTGCCCTTGTACCATTGTTAGTAATCAGCATTTTATATTTGATCTTCACAGATACTAAGAAGTCAAAGTGGCCTTTTTCAAGGCGTAGTACGGTAGGTGTGTTGTTTGTCTGTTAGTGGTTGTTGTGCGGCTGCCAGTGTTACACTTGTGGTTTGTATTGATGTGCTTTGTTTTAGCAGTTGGTTTGTACATTGTTCTCTGACCCACTTCTCAAAGCAGATTAATGAGGTTCCTCTTATCCCTTTTCGCTCACGCAGACTTTGTAATTGGTCAACACTTGAAATGCAGAACTTGAGCCAAATTTGTTGGTTTGGTTTTTGAGAATGCTAGACTGTTACATGGACAGATAATAACCAAAACAAAATAACAGATCTGCACACACATCCACATCTGAAAATCCTTTTTTAGAATCAGCCCTCTGTCATTTTGTGTGTCTTTTCCTTTGCCTCGCAGACTAAAGGGAAGTCGCAGACAGGCACAGTGTCAGATATCGAAAAATATCTCTCAACAGCACAGATTCAAGACTGGAGAAGCTCGGAACTTCAGAAGTATAAGGTGAGAAATGACTACTGTCGGCGGCAGAAGCCCTTAAGCGCCCATGCTGTTTCTTATGTAAATCATCATGTTTGTTCTGTCTGCACAGTGACTTTTAATCCAAGCAAAATCAGAGTTTGAACAAACAAGAGATTCAGATTTCCAATCCAAATAGATCTCAGTGTTTAACAAATGACTCAGAAATAACAGGATGGCAGTGAGTGCGAAGCTCCCGCAACTTTTAAATGACACGTTATGCAATAACCAGAATTTCTAGACAGTAACCTGTCAGGTCGACCCTGTACATAAACAAACACTGACATGTGCTTGAGTGTATCAGGGTGGTGGTGGGAACTTTTAGTCACAGAATATTTAGTTATTATACATACACACATTCTGAGATGTTTGAGGAATATACATTTTCCCTTTTTGTGTCTTACTTAACAGTGCAGTGATTTGTCTTTCTGTCTATCTGTGTGCAGGACTACTCTCTGGCGGAGTTCCTGCGGGACCAGTCTTCCCAGGTGAGCGCCGCCTCTGACCCTCAGGGCTTCAAGAGACAAGAGGCCATCTGGGAACTGTTCACTAGCGAGTGTGTCTACTTCCTGGATCAGCTCATGGTTCTCAAAGAGGTGACTCAAAATGCACACGCACATTCAAATACACACAAGCAAGACCACAAATAAATAGACCAAACCCAAACGAAACCCAACACCTGCTGCTTTATGGTTTTCATCTTTTCACTGAATTCCTGTCATTGAGGTTCATGTAAAAGTCTCTTTGGGATTTCCATTCTTTACAGCAACGGATTAGAAACTTAATGCTAGCACCACAGATAGCCTGAGCCCATTCTCTCTGTGACTTCTTTTGTTGCTTTCAGGTGTTTTTGGCTACACTCTCAAACCTGCAGATGAGGAGCTGCCTGACTGATGTCGACTCCTGGAGGCTGTTTGCAAACCTCAATGAGCTTTGCCTGGTGAGACATGATGCAAATAAGAAGCACAAGGCCTGTTAGTTTTATATGTATTATGTAAATAATTTAAAAACAACAGCAGCCTTCACGGCATTATAATAACAGTGTTTGTTGTGTGAACTATTGTTAACACTAACTCCTGAAAAAGTGCCCTAAATGAGAGGAACTAGAACCAGGACCTTTTCGTAACCAGGAAATCCTTTTTCAAGGGAGTCCTGGAAATGATAGGGAGCAATAACAATAAGTTACAGACAAACAACATAAAAGAGATAAGAGAACATCGAGTATGCCATAAAATCGGAGTTTGATAGAAGCGTAATGAATAAAATTTCTATTACCTCATACAAAAGATTTGATTTTTAAACCAGCCTAAATAACACCTTTAAGCAACTGAAGCGATGCCGAAAAAAATAAGACCAATCTAAAAACTATATCATTGTAACTTAATACGTAACGTGCGCTTGGATTATTATATAATTCCTGTTGTTGGCACCTAAGATGAAACTGAAGGGATGGATCTGCCTCCTTCTCTTCATTAATTGATTCATCCATTCACTCATCTTAAGGTGCAGCTGCACAGCTGTCTGCTCACCTCTCTGTTCTTTTATGTAATTTCTTCCTCTATTGTTAGACTGAAAGTGAGTGAGGTATGACGGTGTCTCGTGGCTGTGCAGTGACACCTGACACTGAGTGCTTTCTGCTGCAGGTGAGCTTTGGTTTCCTGAACAACCTCTTGCGCGTCATCAAGGACACGTTGGAGATTACCGAGGGTGGCGGGCCCACCCTGCTGGAGCTGCTGAGCAAGGCGAGTGTGACTCACATGTGGACGCACACACACACCAACACACTGACCTCAGCTGCAGACGACACTCGACAATTTGTTGAGTTGTGAGAAGCAGCTGAGAGAGATAAAGGAAGCATTTCACCCTAAAAGATTTGCTGGAGACGTGTGCACATTGTGCAGTAATACAGAGAATGCACATCAAACATTAAGCTGGATTGATTAATATTATTACACATTTTTAACAATTCAATTTCCAATAATTAATAAATAATAAGATTATTAGAATTAGAATGACTTGTGCGTTTTTTTGTATTGTATCTACACTCACTATAGAAAGCAGGTGACATAATATAGACTGGGTGTTAAATGTTAGTTGAATGGTACATTCAGTCATTATATGATTTGATTTAAATTGTAGGTTAAAATGTGTGTATGTAATTTTTGCAAAAGCAACACAACCATTATCTGTTGCTAGTCTGTTATCACACCACAGGAGCCTTTTCAAAATAAAACATGAATAATAAATAATCATGTGCATTGTTTTGACTGGATCAGGTTTCCTTAAAGAGCTTGCGCTTCCTCTGACACTCTACAAATCCTATTTAATGTTTTGTCCTTTAATAATAAATAATTTTGAGCTCCAAAGTTCAACAAAAAAGAAATCACAGTGTGATGAAAAACTTCTTCATCATCAGATAAAGCAGAAGAGAGAAATAATTCATCTCACAGGAGCACACAGGTTATGTTTTTGTGTTTGCGTTCAGATTGACATCTTCTTGTTCCCTTTTTATGATCTGTTTATCTTCAGCCTAATGGCTGATGTGACCCAGCAATCTGTGTCCCAGTGTTTAAATAACTCTCCTATCTTTTGGCAGGCTTTCCGGGAGAGCATATGTCACTGCCTGCAGAAGTACTGCCTCAACTACTCCACGGCTCTGCTTTATCTGGACAGCCTGAAGACCAGGGAGGACTTTGGATCTTACGTGAAGGTACAGGAGGGAACTCATCACTGAAGGCAGCTAAATTGTGTGTGCGTGTCAAAAGCAGCGGCAAGGACGCTATGTACCTTGACACCAAGGCAGGCAACGTGGTGCCAAGTATGAAAGAGGACACACAGCAATATTGCTGCCTAAACAGCGAACAACCAGTTTGGTGTCATCGAGGCTTGTCAGAGAGAGGAATGTGACTATTTGTCCCTCATGTAGCCTTCCCTGCCATCGTACTCATGTATTTGTTGAGGCTTTTGTTGTGTTTTGGTCTTAGATTTAATCTTTTCACACTCTTTTCACTGCCCATCCCCCCAGTTTCCCCTCTATTCTAACAAACACTGTGATGAGCTCTTTCATCCCTCTGACCTGCCTCTTTTTCCAGCCATCCTCTTACCCCAGCCTCTCTCTCTCTCTTTCTCCCTTTGTCTCCCCCTTTTTCTCCCAAGTGGTGCGAGAGGAACGAGCAGTGCCGGAGGCTGCAACTGCGTGACCTGTTGGTGGCACCTTTACAGAGGCTAACGCGATACCCGCTGTTGTTGCGGAACATTGCGAAGAGGTATCAGACGGAGGACGAGACCAGAGGTCTGCAGGCTATCACAGAGCAAGTGGACACATCTATATGTGAGTGGCTTCTTCACCTGGATTCTTTCCCCTTTATTTATCAAGTGCATCACTACATATCAGAATATGCTCTTATTTTGTTACAACTGTCATCCTGAGCATTTCAGTTGTGCCTTATCAGCAGACTCTCACTGACTGAGTAAGCTTGTATTGTTGTGGGGCTAGTTATATGACCTGAAGCACTTCACATAGATCTTGTCAGCTGCTGTTGACAAACTGCGCTTCAAGTGTCAGACGTTTCAGCAATGTCGTTCAGCTGATCAGGACTCAAGTGTTTCGTCAGCAGGTGGTTTACAAACACACCAAGATGCAAGACGGATGTTAAGCAGGTTTAAGACAAGTTATCTCCGTCAGCACAAACAGACCAGCTTGTGTCTTTTAGAGCAAACAGGCTTCACGCATTGGACGGCCGCCAGCAGCCCTGGCCGTTTATTCTTCACAGCATGCCCCTGCCTGCAGGGCTGTTGTGTCGGTTTACTCCGTAACTAGACGGACAGGCTGTGGGAAATGTGCTGCAGCACTGCACCTCAATGACATTTTGTTGTATTGAACAAATAATCTTACAGAACCAAACAGCTCGCCCTCACAAGTCTTAAATTACACACTTTCATATAGCCATTAAACAAGGCGTGGCAGAGCCACAGAGGTGATGTTAAGTATGGTAAGCACAGTTAAGATGTGTCGGCCAATGTCCTCTGGGTGTGGGAGATATTTACTGTAAAAACCTGGGTGATCTCTCACGATACCGTCACACCCATGTTTGGCAGGCAACCATTGCTGTAGAGGAAAACACAAGATGGATAATAGTGTTTTATTAGCCATGTTTTCATACTGTAAAGAATGATAAATCTGCTATTTAAAACAAAATGTGTTATTACTGTGAAGTAAGCAAAAACTACACTAAAACTACGGTATGTTGTACTAGTTTTTAGCATTCTATTTTTGTTTGTCTTGACTGAAGTGATGCCTCTCTTTTCCAGGTGATTTGGAGGGAAAGGTCAAATGGCTTGATAACTACCAGAAGGTGAAACAGTTGCGCGATGCCCTGGTGTGGCTCCCTGTATGGGAGAGAGACAAGCGGGCCTGCATCCCTGAGGTCTGTCTGGTGACGCACGGAGCATTTATTATTAAACTCATATTGTTAATATTTGTGCACGTTTGTGTCTGCGAGAGCTGTGTCAATACGCACCAACACTTCATCCTCCAATACCTTTTCGTGTGCAGATAAGATGATCCGATCATATATCAGATATCACGAAAAGCAAAGAAAACTATTTCAGAGCAATTCATGTTTCACAGTCTGGTGTGCCATTAGCTGTTACTTTGGTATCAGACACTCAGATCTTTCAATATCAGTTTACATGTCAAAAGGTGAAAACGTTTTCTTGTCACCTGATTGACTGCGTCTCTTTCAGAATCTGAAGCATCTCCTAAAGGCTGTCACTCTGGAGAATCTTATCTCTCACAGAAGTCTGCTGCACGAAGGCAAACTGGTGCTCACAGGTGTGTAGATCTGGCATAAATCCTTCACATTTCACATTCTCAGGTGCTTTGATTTGAACAAAATCCTATTCCATCTTTCTCTCGTTCATCGCCAGAGAACACAAAGCTGATAGATGTGTATCTGTTCCTGTTCGACGAATTCCTGCTGATCACAAAGATAAAGAGGAACAAGAAGGTACGGCTCTCTCTCATCCGGACTAATGATAAACATTCAGTATGAGTAATAACACAAGCTTCATAACTTGTCCCTGACCGTTCTTCTTGCATAGAAGTCCATTGGTCCAGAGCAGAATCCTCTGAGGCTGCCACAGAACCTGGAGCTGGATCAGCTGCTGAAGGAGGGCTGCACCTTCACGGTTCTCGACCAGCCCATTTCTCTGGACCGTCTCCAACTCAAGAACATTGATCAGCTAAATGCCTCAAGTAATTATAAGATATCTAGTATCTCAGACATCATTTCTTTTTGACTGGGTTTCCATAGTGAGGATCCATTTTTATAGAGCTTATTCACTGACACATTTGACTCAGTATTGATTAACTGTGCTTCTTTTTACCCTAAGATAAGCAAGTTGGCTATGTTGAGTTTGGTTTGAGCAGGACAGGCAGCAGAATCAAAATATCCTGATCTGATAACAACCAGTGTTGATTGTTGGTGTTATTTAGTGGAAGAATTATTATTCTGTGCTTTCTTTGTAGCATCAGGGCTGCCGCATTCTTTCATAATCATGCACCAGAACCGCTACCAGCAGTGTATCGGTGCATTCATCCTGCAAGCTGCGTCAGAGTCTGCCAAGGTAGATCAATTCAACTATGAGTTTCAGAGAAGTTTCCAAAGGGCTTGCAGTTCAATAAGAGCTGCTTCCATTCTGTTCACAGAAATTTTACACTCACACTGTACAGATGTGAAACATCACATGTGGATATGTGATATGAACAGCATCAACGCAATAATGAATTGTTAAAAATAACACCACTTTGCATCCTTAATAATCGTGTTTTAATATATGTATTTCTCTCATGTATTTCTCTTTTAATGCTCAGTTATTTAAAGAGAGAGAATCTCATTGTAAATCTGCCACAAGTGTCATTTAAAAAAAATTGTTTTATCTTAAAAAAACTGCTGACCTTTGCCATGTTACTGGTTAATGAACTTGTATGAATATTAAAGTATAATTATAGAGCTTTTTTTTACAAGTGGAGGGCTGTAGAAATAAAATATTCTGTATCATCTGGGTAATCCAACCAAACAGCTGTTAACTAGTAAACTCGATGATATCTGCTCTGACCACCTTTATCTGTGTTTTGCAGAGAGCATGGATATCAAAGATAGAGGGCGCTGTAGTGGCGCTGCTGAAGCTGGACTCTCAGCAGCCGCGAGTCAAGAGCTCCTCACTGTGGCTGGAGTCTTCACAGATATGACGCATCTAACAGTGCTAGAAGCCATCTGCAACGTCTTTATTGTCAATTGTGCACTTCACTGTCACCCTGAAGTCCTATAAAATGACTGTATTAGCACTAGGATCATTTTGTAAACTAAATGTTTGCCTTTATAGGCAGCTGCTGCAGTAGTGTACAATAAATGTCTGATTATGTTAGTAAAAGTTGTTCTTGGGTGTTTTTCCTTTTTGAGAACACACATCAGTTCATTTACTTTTTAAAACTTCTCATCAGGCTTCCACGCACACTCAGGCATCAAATTTAGTCCAATTTCACTCATAGCACATGAGCACAGACAGGAGATGGACAAAAGGGACATCTGAGGTTCCATGATATCTGCTGACCAAGATCATGTGATATGATTCAAAGCTCCAAAATGGCTACTAAATGCACCCTGAGGTGAGTGTTTTGTCAAGGTGAAAAATATACTTTGAACTTCCTAAAAGAGGCTTATTGATGAACTTAATATGCATTGTGCAAATATTAAATAAACAAACTTGTAATAGTAATTCTTGCTATGTAAACACAAAAAAAACCCACAAAAATAGAAACATACTGTAGGTTTTATTTAGGTTTGTCATGACAATGAATTAGAAAATCAACTGGTGTGTGTGTGTGAACATAAATGACATTACTTCTCTCGTCCCTTCAGGTGAACTGACGCCGCCCTGACTCTGGTAACACACGCTGCACGTCACCGCTAACGGTGAGCAGTGACGCACAAGACCTTGGCCTAAGGCACACCTGCACAACCACCAGATATGATGACTCTAAAACATGGAGAAAACGTGTGAGCCACAGGCCAGTTAAGTCATCATGCATGATAACTGAGCAACACGAAGCAAGCCACAATTCAGTGTGTATAGGTCTGTGCTGCCGTTTTGTAAAAATGAGTAAGACACTGATGAATCCACACAGTTTCACTGTTGTCATATTTCTACATCCACGAGCGTTATATATTTCCTTTTTTTTTTCTCTTTCATTACAAACATTTACAAAGATAATTATGACCGATTTTGTATTAATGAGCAGTTAAGTACATCGGGGCTAGAAATGCTGAAGCCTGTATAAAGTTGGTGGTCCTACGTTTGTGGCTGGGTATCTCATACGGACGAGCCCAGAATACAATAATGTGCAAATCATCTCTGTAGGTTTCAGGGACTGTACAACTCGACAGATCAATCACTAATTCTTGATCAAATGCAGGTAATGATACGACAGTTGTGACGCCTAAGGTTTAGGAATAGTGCTTTTCCTGTGCCAATCTGAGGTAGACATAACAAAACCAATGCAATGCAAAAAAAAGACAGGTGTTTTTTTTTTTTTTTTAGAGTTTGAAACTGAGATGGACAAGCATAAAGAGATAATTTGGTAAGCCTAAGTCTGGAACAAGCTGCTTGTTGCAATGCGCCGAGGCAGCCTGCAATTGTCGCCTGGCTTACAGTGTTGCCGCCTGCTCCAGTCTGTAGACAATTGCACAAAAGATCTTCCTAATATCTGTCAACAATTATAAATTAATCAAAGCAGGAATGAACTTGTACAGTGTTCTCAGCTGCAGGCAGGTTGGACAGAGAACCAACAGTAACTGCTGCAGCCGAAAGCAGCACCGACGTCCTCGGACAACGCGAGGTTCTGAGCGGCCAACATTCGCACAGTGCACCTCAGCAGGCCTAAAACGCTAAAAACACACGCCCTGTTACAGCAACATCACAGAGTCACTGCTTCAAAGCAGAGCCCTCACTCACACTCACACACAAACACACATACAGCTCGAGCAGTAGTCAGTGCTGTGGCGTGGATGAGAAAAGCAGCAGGAAAAAAATAAACATTAAAAAAAAATAAACATGCAGGCACCTTCAATGACTGCATCACCAGTCTGCAGAAAGCACCACAATCTGTAGAAACGAACATGCAAAGAGAAATGTGGCACAGCGAAAAACTGACTGGACATTAAAAAAAAAAGCCTCTCAGATCGACATACGTGCTGTGTTCAAGATAAAAATGTCAGACCCTGTGATTTAAAACTCAAAAGCTTTCAACGAGGCGAGAAAAATAGAAAAATACTGAAAGATGAAAACAAACTCAGGGCTTTCATCTGGCCTGTGTTCCTGCTGCAGACATTCTTTGGTCGTGAAATAGGCTGAATACATTAATTTGGACAAATTCACAAACAGGCTGCCACACAAAGGAAACATGCAGTAACTGATTTAACCGGTAAGGTATGTGCAGAAAATCGCTGGTGCATAAACTGACTGACTTATCCCATCATAATCCCACCCACGCAAAAAAATAAAAATAATTATTGTTGCTCAATTTTGCTCCAAGAAAAATCTCAAGGTGTAATTTCTTCCCTTTTGTTGTGTTACGCTGTACAACATGACTTTAACAAAAAGGATCTACTTCTCTCTTCCTACGTGAATTTACAGAATATAATGTATATATACATGAAATCCTGTCCACAAACATCAAATTAAAGCTTCAGCTGATAAACTAACAGGTTTTCGGGAGCCTTGTTTTGGGGCCAAACAAAAACTATTTCAGAAACAACTTTGTGTTCAAAAGTAAAATCTTCTTTAAGCGTATTAAATACAGTGTCAGTTAAATTGAAAAGTTTTACAAAAATATTTTTGTACTCACTTCTTACTTAAGTTTAACTGTCTTGCTATAAAAATCAGAATTAATTTTTTTTAGTTAGTGATCAGATCGATGTATATATTGAGTTATACACAGAAAATATGTTACACTGGGCATTTACAGACGTTTTTTTGGAACAAAATGGTTACCTGCATTCACCTTTGTAGGGCAGCAGTGATTTTCAACTTCCCCATTCACTCTTGCAGTGTCACACCAACCTTACACCTCCCGACAACAGACTTCAAATGTTTCACAAAGTACAAAAGCAGCCACCTTGCGATTGCTAAACGATGCCAAACAATGATGGAGATGTGAACGTGAACTCAAAGAGATGGATGGTGTTTAGTTCTCACTGTCTCCGCTCTCTGGCAGTCCACAGGAGTAGCAAAGGCACAAAAACAGATACAGACAATCCCAACCAATCCCACCCCATCCCGTCACTGGTCCTGGAGTCGCCTACAGGAATATTTCCCTCAACACCAGAGCCACGAGACACACGCAGGTGGGAGTCTTTGCAATGGGTCTGTCCTTAATAGTGCACATTAAATACGACAAATACACGCCTTCTTCTGCCCGCCGGAGTAGGAAAGGGAAACAAAGACCGTGTGGGTGGGGGTTGTCGGGGTTAGGTAAAGGGCTGAGAGGGAAATCAGCCTTGGAGCTCCTCAAAGCACGTCTCACACACCCGTACTGGTTTTTTAGAGGACGGCGTGAGGGCGTTCTTCGCCGAACACTCCGCGCAGAAAATATTTCCACAATGTCTGCAGTGGTGCTGGAATATTCACAGATGAGGAGGAGAGACACAAGGAAGACACTCAATAACGTACACGATTAAAAGGATATTATCATGTTGTGTCCTGTTGGTTTTAAAAATAAAAATCTTCAAGAAAACGTCTTACTTACCTTCCTGACAGTGACAGTAAAGCCTTTCCCACAGGCCATGCAGTTCTGCACTTCGTGATCCTCGGCCCACTTCCTGGTCAGAGACTGCGACTGTTTGATCTAAAAGCACCAACAGAGAACATTTAACCTCATTTGTATGGTAACGCAACCGAGCATTCTGAGACAAACTACTGTGCGCCACTGCCAGACACGTGTGTACCACAGTGTTTCTCTTTGATAGTGATGTTTTTTGCGACTGACCTGGAGCGACTGGTTCTCTCGGCCCAGCTCCTGCATGGCTGCCGTCGTATCGTCCAGCTTCCTCCTCAGCTCCACCACCTTGGCCTGCAGTTTCTCTATCTCCCCCTCACCCTTCACACACCTGCAACACAACCGCAGAGCACTGACGATGATTTGCGTGTGTGCATGCTCATGTTAATCAGTGGCTCAAGAGAATTTCCTACCACCAGTACTTGGCTAGCAGCGTAATAGGTTTGTTAATTAATACTTTCAAAGCACAGCGCTTAGGGGAATAATAACGATGTCCTCTGGGTGATTTTTATTCACCACGGCTCTGTGCTGCCACAGCGCTCTGATGTTAACAGGTGTTTCACTTTTGACTAATCACATTACACCCATTCACTTAGGCACAAAGCACTAGCACTTTAGTCGGAAATCAAATTTAAATAAACTTAACATTCAGTGTCTGACAGAGCTGAGTTAACACGCACCACTCTGTGGTTCACCTGTACATAAGCAGGGTGGAGTTTCTCCATAACAGAGGTGTGTCAGCAGCTCTCCACTGTAGTTTTACCTTCAGCAGCATGTGTGTGAACAATACGCTTAATTCGGTGCAACCATTTATTTCCTCTGTATTTCATCTGTAAGTCATGTAGCTTACACTCACAACTAAATACAGCCTCACGTCTTGCAGTAAAGGATCACATGCAGATTTTTAAAAGTTTTTAATTCCCTACATCAGGAGGATCATAGCATTTAGTTACGGCAAATAAAAAATAGACATTTTTAGATTTTTTAAACCCGCTGACTCATATTCAGTGTCTGTTCATTTATGCAGTCAGCTCCTCACATTCAGCTCTTTACTTCCTAATGGATGTCTCTTTTCCTTTGTGTGTGCGTGTGTGTGTGGTACATGCAGCACTCTTTGTAGCATTTAATGAATTTCACATTTAATTATCATTTGTTATGCACGCGGAAATGAAGTTCTTTAAAAATTAAGATTATAAATGAGTGAATTCAAAGTTGTGGGAGAGAAGATGTGGGCAAAACTTCCCTGAGGCGATGTTCGGCAGCTCGGAGTGATAATGTTATAATGTAGTCTGTCGTGTAATAGAGAAGGTTTTAATCAATGTGTTAACCAAAATGGATTTCACGCAGCTTTATTGTGTTTTTTTTCTCGGAACTGAAGGTAAGTGCTTGTTTTAAAGGAATGTGTTAGATACATTGGAAAACTTCATTCCTCAAAAGCTCAACATAAGAAAATCTTGCTGACTGCGGTGGCATGCACATGGACCACCGCCTCAGACAGAGGTGATGGTCCCTCTTTAACAGCTACTGACCAAACACTTCAGTGAGCTTCAAGGCCAATGAAGCACTTTCTAAAAAAACTTTTTTATGGCTTATAGTATATATAAATATCCACGCACCTTTCCAAAAGAGCTCGCCTCTCGTCCTGGTTGTTCTGGACGGTGGCCTCCAGCACAGCGATCTCTCCTCTCAGCTCATCTGTCTGCTTCTCCAGTTCGCCGACTCTCCGCTGGCTGCCCTGCCACTCTCTCTTCAGCGTGGCCACATTTTCATTCAGAGCTGTCACCTGCACACCCAGCTTAGCTTCTGCCTCCTCTCTTTGCTTCACCTGCTCCTCTCTGGCTCGCTTCTCTGTCGCCTTTAGAAACAAATATTGATCATCGTAAGGGGAGTGAATGACACCTAACCTGCTAATTTAGACTAAATTAGGTGAGTGCATCTACCAGCTGATCCTGGAGGTCCTTGGATTTGGCGAGGAGCTTCTCCTCTCTCTGGTTCCTGCTGTCCCTGGTGGCCTGGTGCTCTTTCTGCTCTTGCTCTAGTGCACTCTGCGCCGCCTCCACCTGACCCTGCAACTCCAGTTTCTGCTGGATCAACAGCTGTTTGGCTTCCCGCAACTCACCCAGGTCCTGAAAAGCAACAGATAAGTAACCACAATCATTATGGTTGGTACTTAGTTTGAAGCAGTGTCTCACGTATGAAAATGAAAATGTAGATTTCAAACGGCTTAAGCAGATTTGAGCTTGGGAAGTTATTGCTCTGACAACGGCTTCAGATCGATTTTAAGATGGCTTTGAAGAACTGAAAAATCCAGCCTCATGGCAAATTGTCAACTCAAGCATGCTCGGTTATACCCTTAAAGAATGTGGCTCTGATGACCTGCAGGGACCCTGAGTTAAGCTGTTTATGTAAGACACAAGCATGGGAAGCAGGTCATGTCAGTATGAGACAGAAAATGGTGGTCATTGTCTGCATCAACCCAGGATTTAACTGTTTGACTATATTGAGGATTTTTCTGAGAAGCAGTTTGAATCCAAGCCTCTCTCTTCTCCCTTAAACTAAAGGAAATATGTTGTAACTGACCTTTTCACTCTTCTCTGATACTGCCTTTAACTCAGACGTTAATTTGCTGTTATTCTTTTCCAGGACATTCTTGGCTTTGTTCAGCTCCTCCACTTTGCTCTTCTCCTTCTCCAGCTCCTCCTTAACGTGATTCTGGGTGAAAAGGTACAATTTAGAATATGTTCACTTAATCACATTAAAGTGTGTGTGTGTGTGTGTGTGTGTTAATCCATTTGTCTGACCTGTTGCTTCTGTAGCTCCTTCAGTGTTTGTTCCTGCTGCTGGCGCTTCTGGTCCTGCTTGGCGAGCTCCTGCTCCAAAGAGCTGCGGCTCATCTTCAGTTCCTGGATCTGAGCCTCTAAACCTGTCTGATGGGTTCGGTTAGCAGCCAGCTCCTCCTGGGCTAAGCTCAGCTTCTCCTCTGATGCCTACAGTCAGAGGAAGGTCAGAAGTCACTTGCTTAGGGTGGATGAGGAGAGAAATATCTAAAACCAGAAGTGACCTTAACCTTAAGCCATTATCAGTCTCTGCCTCCTCCAACCGCCTTCCTGCGTTAACGTACCTTGAGGTCTTGACGCAGGGCAGAAACCTCAGACTCTTTGCCGTAGAAGTCAGACTGAAGCTTAGTGAGACTTCCCTGACTTTGCTCCAAGGCCTTCTGCACCTCTGCTGTCCGACTCTTTTCAGAGGCCAGCTCTTGGCCGAGCTCTGACACCTGGGCCCTCAGCTTAGTCTCCTCCTCTGCCTGGAAATAAGGGTCAAATTAACACATCTATAAACAAACAAACACACATGTACATTTAAGGATTTAAGATGATGATCATTACACTGCCTCCTTCACAACAAACCTGTTAATATCAGACCTTTAAATGAATATGCACAGTAGCTAAGACAACAGTTGTGCACAGTATACAAAATACTACTTACTTTCTTGGCACCAACTTCCTGTAACTCCGTCACTTGGCCCTTCAGTTTCTTCATCTCCTCTTCAAAGGATCCCTGGGCTGTCTTCAGCTGTGCCCGCAGCCTCTCCAACTCATTCTCCTTTTCCTTCACCGTCTCCTGAGTCTTTGAGTGCTGCTGTTCTAACGAGTTCAGCTGCCCTTTCAGCTTTTTCTCTGCCTGATCATATGTAGACACAGATTAGTTCTTAAGGTGTCACGTTCAAAACAGTAACGCCTGATCTTCCTTTTTTTTTTTTCCCCCCGCGAAGCTCACCTCTCTCATCTGCTCCAACTGCTCCTTAGATTCTTTCATTGCTTTGCTGGCATTCTCATTATTCTTCAGAAGCTCCTGTCGGGTCTTCTCATTGGACTTTTCCTGAGGATTGAGACAGATGAACGCTGTGAATGTCTTGATGTTATAAATTGGCATCTATGTGTCATTCCTTGTTACGAGACAAATTTCTCAAAGTTGAAAAAATAATATCTACTGGAAAAATATTATTGATTTTGTCTGAGCTGTGTTTGTCCCTATCCCTGCAGCTTACTACGTACCTTCTCCTCCATGGCCGACTTATGGCTCTTCTTCTCTGTGTCCAGTTGACTCTGACTCTCTTTCAGTGCCTTATTAGCCTTTGCTAGGCTCTCCTGGGTAGAGACAAGCTCCTTCCTTTGAGCCTCTTTCTCCTGTTGGGCCTTCTGTAGGTCTGCTGCCAGACTCTGAGCCTTCCTGTCCAGCTCTGCATGCTGAGTCTTTCCCTCCTGGGTCACTTTGTCCAGGTTCACCTTCAGAGCAGCTTTATCCTGCTCACAACGCTCCAGCTGCTGCTGGATATCACTCAAAGCAGCTGCCTTCTTCTTCAACTCCTCTTGTAGTGTTGAAGCCCTAAACGGTGGAACAGCATTTATCCCGCATTAGGAGTAAATTATTCAAATATAGTAGAACAAAACAAAAATCACTTGAAAGTATTTATAGTGTATTTTTCAAAACTAGTGCACAAGAACACTTTATCCCACCCTGCTTTCTCTGTTTCCAGCGAGCGCTGCAGCTCCTTAGCTTTCCGCTTATCCTCTGACCCTTCCTTCTGCAGCTTCTGCACTTCCTGCTGCACCTGATCGCGTGTGGTCTGCAACTCCCCAACTTGTGACTCCAATTTCTGTCAATTTAAAACACATGATTCGCTTATAAAGAAAGATACATTTATGCATACTTGAGGCACTGGGAACAAGAACCAGAAGACGACTACAAGATGATCACATTATCACACAAACCTTATTTAGCCCCTCCAGCTGCTCTACCCGCTGTTCTGAAGCCAGTAGTTTGTCTTTGCATTCCTTCAGACCGGTTTCCAGCTGTGTGCACTGCTCCTGTCTCTCCTTGAGCCTTTGAGCCTGCTCCTCCACCTTCTTCTGAACTTTATTCAGCTCCTACACAAGATGGCAAGAGAATGTGCGGGAAAAGAGTGAGGAGGGAAAGGGAGAACACAGAACGGAGAAGTTAAGGAATGAGTGGAGTGATGGAGTAAAAGAAATACAGTGTACTACAGGGGACACTGCAGCGCTCTTTCAGCTGCACATAGAGGAAGCTCACCTGCTGCTTGTCCTGCAGCGTGTGCTGAGCAGTCTCCAGGTTGTTCTCCAAGTTGGCCTTTTGTGCAGCCTTGGCTGCCTCTGCAGACAGCAGCATCTCTGTCTTTGCCTTCAGCTGCAGCAACATAGACAAACACTGTTATTCTCACCATCAAAAAATGAAATCCGCAGAATATACACACTGTGTTTGAAGCAGCAACAATATTGTATTGAACCTGTATCACACAGACGTGCTTATTTCATGGCTTACCTGAGTGTCCAGCTGGGCTACTTTCTCTTTGCTTTCTGTGAGCTGGGCAGTGAGCTCCGTGACTGAGGTCTCCAGGGTGTGGGCTCGGTCCTGGGCCGAACGCACTAGGATCTTCTGCTCCTGGACCTGCTCGTGTAGGTTATCCTGGGCTTGCTTGTTGCTCTCTGACTGGTTCTTCAGCTTGTCTGTCAGCTGTGTCACCTTTAAGGCCCACATACAGAAGAGGTTAAAAGCTAGAAAATGACCAGTTATTTCTTGTCTTTATTGCAGTAGACGAGTGGTCTTTCTCTCTGGTGTCTGGGGTGTTAGTTGTGACAGTATATTCTCAGTTGTGTGTGTGGGAGGTGGGTGGGGTTTGGCATGTGTTGTTTGTCGAGTCACTACAGCCACTACAGAAAAGTGACTGCAAAATAGAGGTGGACCTTTGAGCGTGTGTCTGTGTTTTCATCCACCTGTTCTTGTAGTGCGTGGTTTTTCTCTTTTAGCTGGTTAAGGACAGCCGTCTCTCCCTCCCCGGCCTGGATCTTGGCACACAAGTCCTCCCTCTCAGCTTCCAGCTGACTCACAATCTCTTTACTCTTCTGCAGCAGAGCCTCCAGGTTCTGGATCTTCTGGTCTTTATCCCCAATCTGACGCAACACCTGCTCCAGGTCATTCTGCAGCATGACGAGAAGCCATCACAGGAAAAAGGTTGCATCAGGTTTTTTGACAAGTAGTTTATTTATTTATTGTCAGGGTGTTATGGTGTGTTTGATGTATACATTAAGGTGCACTGTAGACACAGGCATACAGCAGCAGTTTGTTTCTTCAAAAGCACCGACACAAAGGAGCAGGAGCTAAATAACTTCGTATAAGACAACGTCAGACATTCTTCCATGTAGGAACACAAGGTGATTTAAAATCTCAACGCACAGCACAGCATTTCTTGGCTTCGTGATCACCCTTACTGTTAACAATGTCTCAGATGTCAGGGTTTTTCTTGTGAATGGTACCTGCGCCTCGCGGAGTTTGCCATTGGTGTTTTGCTGCAGTGCCTGCAACTCCTGGTGCTGTTGCTTCGCTTTCTCCAGCTGGTGCTGCAGGTCCGTGTTCTTACTGGCGCTCTCCTTCAACTGAAAATTTAAATCCGCACTTGTTTCTTGTCTTTGTTTTTTTTTTTGTTTTTTACCATAAATTTAAAGACATTGTTGATTTCACTATAATTTTGAAAACATTACAATTTCTTTATCACACTACAACAGTTTCACAGAGCTCTGTTGCTGGATGAGTTTTAAATCTCATCTGCAAAGATCATTGATTCACTTGTGTTTTAATCATTCTGCTTCTCAGTTTTAACCTCATAAATAAAACTAAACTACATTTGCATATCTTACATTACATCTTAAAAGGCACACCTGAACATCAGACACTTTTATGCACAGATGTTCTGACTGCTCCATTGCATTAATTCAGTTTCACCCGCAGCGATCGTTAAAGTTTCATCTGATGCCTACCTGTTCTTCCGCACGGGAGAGTTTGAGCTGCAGGTCGGCTGCTTGCTGCTCGCGGTCTTTTAGTTTCTCCCCAGACAGCTGCCTCTGTTCCTTCAGACGACCTTGCACCTCGCCCAGCTGCCTCTCTGCCTCAAGCAGTTTGGCGTGCAGCTAGGAAGCGCGCAAAGAGAAAGAGAGAGAGAGAGAGAGAGAGAGAGAGAGAGAGGGGACGATTAAGGTGGAGAACAAATGATTACAAATGGAACGAAATACAGGAGATACTTTGATGTCTGGAATCCTCTCAGTCCGCAACTGATCTGATTGCATGGGCCTCTGTGTTCAATGGACATATTTTTTCCACGGGTGAAAAACTGCTGGGCTTTGGAATATATTGAGCAGAGCAAATTTTTCATTTGTTCTCAATTAGTGCTGATGAGTGTGCTGGGAAATTCTGTGGTTTTTGATGTGGGGATGGAAATGGTGCTTGAGGGTGGGCAGATTCAGTTTGACTGATTTTGTCACGTTGAACTGAGTAAAACTACTTAAACTGAAACTTTTAAGGAAACATCAAAATCCTTTAAATATCGTTCCTCATGTACTGAGTGCAGTACTCACTGTGTGCGTGTCTCCTTTCTGTCAGTCATACTCACCTGACTGATCTCAGTCTGCTGCTGAGCGCCTTGGCTCTCTTTTTCTTCCCTTTGCTGTTCCAGCTGCTTCCTCTCAACCTTCAGCTCTGCATGCTTCACTTCAAGCTCGCCAATCTCACGCTTCAGCTTCGCCGCCTCCTCTGTCCTCTCTCCGAGCTCTGTCTGGGTCTTATGCAGGGAGGTCTCAGCGCTCGTGGCCCGAGCCTGGAGCTCTTGGACCTCCAGCTCTCGCTCCCTCAGGCTGTCTTGGACTCCCTTCTTGGCAGCTTTCTCAGCACCCAGAGACTCCTCCAGTTCCTGATATTCCTTCTCCTTACGTGCCAGCTTTTCAGACAAGTTCTGTGAGAAAAGGGAGAGGACAAGACAACATGGGTCAGATGAGCGCTGGTTGTCCAGAGCTATGGGACAATTTTACAATTATACCAAAAAATGCTTTCCTACTTTTCTTCAGGGAGCAGGGCCTCATGAAAAAGGATGAAGATTGACAGCATTTGAAAAGTCAATCAGGAATTGTTTGAGTCTTTGATTAAGCCACACCGGAACACAAACCATTTGTCTGTTCTAAATTAAAACAGTTGGCGTGATGGGAGTTGCAGCAAGGCACGAACACCCACACCTCATGTGATACAAGCTATGGAAAAGAACAGTCGCCTGTCAAGAGTCAAGAGTACCGTGAGGTATGGCATTTCAACGGGAAGGTTTATGACAGAGGACTTGGAATACTGTGGTATGTGTTCAGCACTTGCCCTGACGTAAGCTCTGGCAGTAAACTTGGCCATAAGGTGATAAAGAACAAAATGTTGTTAATAGTGAAGCGTGCTGCTAACTAGGGAGTGTGACAGGGCACTTCACAGACATCCAATAAACTTCTGCAGGCCACCGCAGCAGCTGGCCAACATTAACAACTCTCTCCAGAGACTTTTTTTTTTCCTCTCCTCTTTTGTTCATCCCTCTCCTTCTCACGGCCTTGTCGTCGTCCTTCTCTTGAGTCACTGTCACCGCTCCCTGCTGTGTCTCTCCTCTCTAATCCTGGAGTTACAGGCCGATGAAATTCCCGCTGTTGGTTGTTCACCTGTCTGTTCTCAGTCCTGATCCTCTGTCTCTCCCTGGCCGCTCCATCACTTTTGTCTCTATCCTCATGAGGTAAGTATCGGCATCAGGTCTCAGGGTGTCCTGTTGCGAGGAGAGGCGTGGGGTGGGGGGGCATTGCGGTGGAGATCCAGTTCTATAATCCCCTGCCTTACCAGGAAACCTACTTGGCTTGGAGGGAATTGGCGTGTCTGATGTGAGGATTTAATCTCTGGCAGGAACCCTGTGCCTCTGTTCCCCAGGTCCCATTGCACCAATTGCAGTTACTTGCATTTGTATTTCACCCCGAAGTGACAGAGCTGGCATGGAAGAGACCCCCTCTGCTGGTTTAATTATAGAGCTGCATGTGATTTTTATCAACACGTCTGGGTTGCCAAAGAAGGCTGGTGACAGCAGGACATTGTTATCAGGCCTGATGCTGAGCAACAGATGAAAAGCAAGGCCTGTTAACATTTCTGAAGTAAAATCCTAAACAATCTTGTGCTGTATGTTGTGCAACACATATCCCCACAGACATGTTTGTGCCTGCAGTAATCTGTTCAGAATCATAAAACTGTCACATGACTATAATAATATGAGCTGTTTGGTTCTGGTGGTGTGTGTGTGTGTGTTACCTGGCTTTGCTGCTGCAAATTGTTCAAATTGCTCTGCAGCTGGTGGATCTGTTGGGTGTAGACGGCTGCTTCTTGCGGGCCCTTCTCCAGCTCTGCTTTTAGTTGGGATATGGTCATCTGCAACACCGCAGACAGGCACATTAGACTCTTTTTGCAAGGCATTTTAGTGTACAATCAAGGAATGGAAGCACCACTGAGAAGGACTGACACAGGCGAAAAAAAATTTTTTTTAAATATACATATATATACATGGATAAGTCACAACCAGGCTTGAGTCACACTAAAACCCAACAAAAACGTAAAGAGTTAACACACTGTTAAAAAAAAAAAAAAAAAATCACTCTCTGAAAAACTCAAAAAGATAAAAATAAATTCGGGGCCAACTTGAAACGACGTGTTTTACCTCCAGTTTACGAATCTTGAAGAAAGAGTAAGTGTTGGAGAAGGATACATTATATGAGAAGCAGAAGAAGAAGAAGGGGAGGGAAAGAGAGACACGCACAAAGGTAAGTAACAGTAACAGTAACAGCAAGAAGCGAATCTGTAACACAGAGCTAATGGGCTGAGAGAATAAATGATCACAATTTTATGGCAATTTATTGTGACATCTTGCTATGAATATTTAACACAAGAGAAGGGATGGTGTGTTTCGGGCTGTGTTCTGTTGCAGAGGCAAACAACACATGAGCCTGAATGTAAAGTTAAATGTTAATCTTATTTTTTTGGATGTCATGTTGACATCTCGCTGGCTGAGCTGAAGAGAAGCTCCTGCTTGCAGAAATCACGCACTCGTACTATGGAATTTAAAACCCAGTTAAATACAGCTACTGTTTCAGACTAATCGGAGACTGTACCACTGTGCCACTTGTTAATTATAACCAAGAGCTGTTGTGTAATCAAAAACCAGACGGTTTTCAAATATGTGGCTTCTAAGCGGGTAAAAATATGAAGCTTGAAGATAATTGGCAGAGAGATTCAGGGCCTGGAGCTGCCTCACACAGTCCTATAAATACTTCTCTCATTTTGGGATCAAAAATTCAGGAAATCAAGCTGAATTATTCAACAAAAGTTAATTAATAAGAATTTGGCACTGAGCCATTTAATATAACATAACTACAGTACATCCAAAGTATTGCATTTCAAGTTATTTCATAGCTAGTTTTGAATAAGAATCTAAAGCTCTGTTCTTTTCAAAGGAGTGCAGTGGGTGGCCTAAATAAATGTCGGGTGAAATGTTGTAGATGGTTATGTAAACTGTAGGAATCAATGTGCATGTTTACGCGCTTGTGAAATGTCAAATTTAGGGTGGGAACGTGGCAGCTTATTGTGCAACACCTAGAGAAAACATTACAATGAGGATCAGCAGAGCTACGTTTGACCTTCAAGACAAGGGATTTGCCCTCCTCACCTCTGAGGTAGTGTAATTAGCCTGCAGCTCCTCGTAGTGGTTTTTGAGGCGTTCAGACTCCTCCTCCCTCTCGCGCGTCATACGGTCCATCAGCGTCTGCACCTGCACCAGCTCCTTCTGCAGGACCTCCACGTCTTCCACTCCTGGTCGCTGCAGCTAGGGGGCAGAGCAGAGTCACTTTGTTGAGGACATGGAGACTGGGTGGCAGAGAGACGATTTTTTGGTATTAAGGCAAATCAAAACTCTGTGTCCTTAGAAATGGCTGAGCTTCTCAGGTGTATATGGAGGCCTCCAGATAGATTTGGGCCATGGCAACATTGTGGTGCTCTACCAAGCCCACTTTAATAAAGTCTATAACAGGAGACATCAACAGGAGGTGCTGTCTCTGTTTAAAGTTTCAGTACTAAACTTATATTTGTGTGAAGCTTTTTATAAACCACTCTGAATAGTTAAGAGCATCTCAGACCAAATCAGTGTTCCTAATTATGTACTTAAATGCAACCACACAACTCTCTAGTTTAAAGTACGCTTTAGCTCTTTTGAAACAAACTCTTTGAATAAAGTTCTGTGTCATGTTTCTATAACAACGATGAAGGGATTGTCTGGATAAGGAGCTGTGTCGATTCTTCCAACACACAGCTCGGAGCCAAACTGATTTCACGGTGTCGATTCAACGTTATTCTTTCAAACTGCAAAGCACAACATTCACGGGAGGTCTATACAAACCACAAAGTATGTGTTTCAAGCCTAGTGAGAAGAGAATAAATGCCAACAGAAATTTAAGTTTGTGTTGTACCAGCTCTGTTTGGAGTCTCTCATTCTCCTGCTTCTCTTTCTCCAGTTGTTCGGTCAGGTTGGCCAGTCTCTGGTCAGCAGCCTCCCTTAGGCTCTTCTCCTCATCATAGCGGGATTTTAAATCTGTGGGATACACCTCGCTTGTCATCAAATTTTCCCAAACACAACTGAGGAAAACGTTACAACAGTATAAAATGGAAAGCTGAAGAATGAACAACAGCTCATGCAAGACTGGATAAAACCCAATGGGTGGATTGAGCTTAACAGTGGTCTTGTAAGAGTACTTCAGTGCTGTTAAATGATGCAGACACAGGCCTCCCAGTCTCCTGGCCCAACACTAACCTACTATCTCTGTGGCCAGCTGGGCAGCCTTCTGCTCAAACAGGTCTTTCATCTGCTTGATGTTGAACTTTTCGGTCTCTGATTCATTCAACTTCCTTTCAAGGACTAAGAAAAAAAAAAGCAGCACATATTAGCGAGTGACATTTTTATATCTTTGTCGCAGATATTTTTTAATATAATGTTACCAAACCTGAGTCGTCTGAGCTCATCTGTCCATCGTGCTGTGAAAACCAAGGAAAGAGAGACACGTGTACAGTAAGAGTAGGCATCGCTATCATGTTTTATTAAGCAGTTTTATGTTCACAAACTCTTCATAATGAATCATGTTAAATATCTTGAAGGAATTACTTGCTGCAGTTGTCCTTGGACTTTGTCTAACTCCTTCTTGAGCTCTCCAGAGAACCATCTTTCCTCCTGTTGGTGAAAACACACACACACAAAACAAGTCAAGTCTTTGTATTAACTGACCATTTACACACATCTGTAACAGCCACGGTTCATAAACTCAGCCACACCTTGAGAGAAGCATGCAGGTCCTGAACCTCTTGCCGCAGCATTGTGAGATCTTCCCTAAAAGGAGGAAAGAGCGCTTTAACAAAAACACACAAAGCAAAATCCTATCAAGTGCAATATGGGGTCATATTTTATATAACATCAATATCAGTCTCACCGAGTGGGGGCCACATGAGCGGGGAGGTCTCCGGTATCATGGAACAGCTCATAGTGCTTGAACAGCTCCTCTGCAGAGTTGTGAGACTTCATGCACTGAGGACAGATGAAGCCCTGAACACAGAAACACACCATCACAATCAAAAACGTGACAATAACCCAGTTCTCAGACAGCTTTAATTGTGCACCTGTGCTTGTAAGGTAGAGCAAAGTAAAATAAAATGTCCATGTTACCTCAGACGTCTGATCATGGTTTAGGTCTGTGCTGGGCTGCTCGGTCTCTGCATTCTGGGAACCTCCCTTCCCAGGAGTCTGGAGACAGGAAAAGAGACTCGATTATTCTGAATGTATGTACATACGTGCACTCAATATACTACACAAATATATCTTTAATGGCATGATTGCAATGTTTGCAACTGGGTAATCACAATCCAAAAAAACGTTATTATTTTGTTACAATTGCACTTAACGCAGTTAAGAAAGGGGAAGTACCAGTAACTAAGTTTTTAAAAAAAAGTAAAAACCACTATAAAAACAGTAAGAACAACAGTAAGTGAAAAGAAAAAAATTACAAATGCGTAATGTGCGAGGTGGAACAGCCAAGCCTCTTTGGGTTAAATGGATCAAGTGAACAATATATAATTTTCGGGACAAAAAAAAAACAGTGGAGCTTTCCAGAAAGCAGGCAAACCCTTGGCTCACTCGTCTCAAAAACAACTATGCTGGGTGTGACTTATAAGACTTTTGCTCTAACCTGTAAGGGTGTTGTATGCTTTTGAAAGCATGTTTCTTGAAGACTTGTTGTGTTATGAGATAACAACAGTATGTTGTAGTACAAGTTCATTTGGTTGCTGTGTCATGTCTATATAAGAAGTATTCATCTGCCCTGACATTAGAAAAAAGAAAAATAACTACATGATGGCACCGCTGGCAGAAATTAGGGCCTTCAGTTTACGTGGGTATTTGTGCATCAACTTTTCCTAAACTTCCTTTGCAAGACTGCTCAAAATTTGTCAGGTTGCAGAGAGACTGTCAGTGAACATCAGTTTTCAAGTCCAGCCACAAATACACAAATGAATTGAGGTCTGGTCTCTGACTTGGCCACTCCACGACTCTAAAATTGTTGTTTTTAAAGCCATTTTTGTGTAGGTATGTTTGGGATTTGTTGTCTTGCCGAAAAATAAACCTTCTCTCAAGCGCCTAGACAAAAGTGTGCACAGAGCCTCCCATCTTTGCGTCCTCTGGCCTCTGATCTCATGTGTGCTCAAGTACAAGTGTTCTTCTCTCAAATATGTATTTGAAGATAGTCTGATCAGGCATGCTTTACAGCTGTATCATATCTTTTTCATTCTTTATAACTGACCTTATGATAGCGTTACAGGGATATTCACTGCCTCAGAACCTTTGTGTGCCCTGGACTTAATGCTGCAAATCACTGGGTAGTCTTTGGCATACAGTGTTTACCAAAGCCCACCAAATATTGTGTGGTCATGTAACAGGCAATTGGCAAGGTTATTGTAATAACAGATAGGCAGGCATTGCAAGGGAACAAGAAAGAACAACTATCTATGAAGCTCAGAAGAAGGTTGGGATACGATCACCAGAAATCAGCTCATTCTATTGGCCTGAAGCACAAACACATGGATGTACCATTAGTGATCCATTCACAAAAAGGGTTTGTTTGGGCTGGTGATAGTCTGCATGAATGAACTAGGTCAGAATATGTGTATGTGTGTGTGTATGTGTGTGACGTTGGGGGGGCTTGTAGCACTTTTGACCAATCTTCTCAGAGCCTGTTGGAGGGCTGACAAACACCACTTTGAAAGCAGGTTGAACGTTTGCCTAATGGAACAAATGTTGACCCTACTCAAACAAACTATATACATAAACCAGCACTACACTGACTTTAATGAAATAAAAATAATATTACAAACCAGAAAAAAATAAGATGACAACCTAAAATTTTAAACATATTCAAATCTCCTTCTTCAGTACTGTATAAATAAACCAATGCTGGTCAAAGGTAAGAGTAATTACCTTTGTAATTACCATATTACCTTGCCAATGTGGTCTACAGCTTGAGGAGTGTTTGTGTCCACAAAATGACTCAACTATCCCACATTGTGGTTCCAAATACGTTTTATATGAAGGACAGATGTGCATTAGTGAATTGACCCTGTTTAAAGCACATTCTCTCCTATAAGTCCCTTAGTGCATGATAATATCTGTCTCGTTAACTGCATAGTGTGAAAACTTTACACATAAAATAATTTTAATTAAAAAATGTAACAAGCTATTGTACGGGTCGGTAAGCGGTTACTTATCAAAACAACTCTTACCATATAATGTTTTTATATTTGATTTATGTGCTTAAACATCTGCAATCCAAAACCCTTGGTGGCAACAAGTCCCAGTCTAACAATCCCTGACCTCAATAAATAGTGTTCAAAGATGGATTTTCCTGGATACCAGGCCGAGACTTCAAAGTGTACACAATGATGCAGCTAGAAATGCACTGTGGAAAATGTAGTCCTAAATAGAAGCTAGCTAAGTAGCTAACCTCTCTTACTCCCTCTTGTAAATTTAAGGGCAAGGTGGTCATCTATCCAGACAACCATATAACTATCCACATCAGTATAAACCCAAATAATTAAAACGCGTGTTTTTATACATGCTGCGGTGAACCAGCTGACACAGGACTTCCCAACAGTCCATCTGTGGCTAACGTCAGCGGTTAGCATGTGATGACTGGGCGATGAATTAACCTACCGCTATAACATAGCTAGCTAACGGAAACCATGAAAATATAACGATTCAAAGACCAAGATATTTAGCTAGCTAAGTTATTCTTTACTCAGCTAACCCTGGCAAGGTGGACACGTTAGCTAATTCGTTTATTTATGCGTTATGTATACAGATACTAGCTTGCTACATCCCTGTCAAGGGTAGCATCAATCAAACGAAGCAAGTTAGCATTTAGTGGCTAGCTGTGTCAACCCCACGCAAGGAGCGCTTGATATGTTCACTACGATCTGTCGGGCTAGCGGTACTTTTCCAATCGACGAACTGCCTTTGGATAAAAATTAAGAACCCCGCCCACTCGCGACACACGGTATTGTAAAACGAGCATTCCCAAAATGAAACCAGACAAGGATAGGCCCCGTGTCTCCCGAGGAAATCCACTCGCTTTAACCAAACAAAACCGACACGGTTAACTTTGTCGCCCCAGAAGCTCACCATTTGAAGTATCCGTCTCAGCATGGCCTCGACTGTGTTTGTCCGGACACCAAATCCAATTAAGTTTTCCAAATGCAAAGCTTACGTAGCTGTATAACGAACACCTGACAGAGCTCAGGGAGCAGCGGCGAATGGGCGGGTCATGGAGAAGATGGTTGAGCAGGACACAGTCTGTTGATATTCAAGATTATACACAAGTGCTGTCCCGTTCTGCAGCGCTGATTAAAACACGGTGGTGATGGGGAAATCAATAAGCGTTTTTTTTTATTTAAAAGGTTTTATTTATAACATGATGTTGCACAGCAGAATATTCCAGTCACACACAAATAGAAAAAAGGCTTAATAAATGACATTTCCTTTTATCCCAGGTATAATAGCCACTGATAGTCAAAGTGAAATTAAAATTATAACATAATTTGTTTTTGACCTCTCTTTCTGAGGTGTTGACCCAAAAAAAAAAAAAAAGAGAAAAAAAAAAGCCTGGCCGCAGTGTTTCCTGTTTCTGGCCGGAAGGGGTATTTCCCCATGACACATACATAATTTCAGTTAATGCATACTAAATACTGTACATTCAATTGTAACCACAAACCCAAGTTTCCTTCAACATCCTATAGTTCAAATCTAACCAAAGCTGAGAAATAAAAAGGGGGCTGGTTTCCACGTGTGTAAGGCAGTCTGCACTGCTTCAGTGCTGTGGGACGTACAGTATTTATAAACTAAACACACTTTACTGTTGTGTTTGTGAAGGCACTTAAGAGAATCAGACTAAAGCACAACACATTGTAACTGTCCTCTAAAACAAAATCCCCCTTATTGTGTTCTCAGACATTAACAGTTCACATTTGTCAAATGCACTTAGTGATAGTTTCTTGTGAAGATATGTATAATTTCTTGTATGATGCAATCTACAAAAGTGTTTGTAGTGTTAAGTACTATCTTTCTTTGGCACATTTGTGAGTTTTGATTACTTGACTGCAAGTCTGTTCCCCTACACAGAGACTGGTCTTTATCTGAACTGTGCCGGTATACTGTAACTGTAATGTGAAAACATCTGAGATATGTACAAATAAAAGGATATTTGAGGCAGGACTATTTAAGCCTTCATTTCAGTGTGGTGGCTGGTTTGCAGATATTCCTCTAATCTTTATTACAGTGTTACACTGTTACTAGTGATAAGGGACAATATTGTGTGTACTTGTGGCAGATACACGAGGAGCAATGTTGTTCACACTTGGTACATCAACGTAGACTTTGCCCTCACTCTCTTTAGGCGAAATACCTCAGAGGACTTGAACCATGGTGAGGTGACAGTAGATCAACTCCCCAAGTGTCAGAACAGATCACAAAAAATTAACTGTAGTAATAATATTCATACACGTGTAGCTACTCCTCTTCAAAATGTCTTGCAGAATGAAATCATTTGGCAGTGAGTCACTGTGGGGATAGGACTTCCTTTAAGAGACAGCACTTCCCAGTACTGGCCTTCAGGAAGCCAACCAAACACTGCCTGCACTGCCAATCAAATATTCAACATGTAAGACTAGAAAAGGTGCATTAGCAACACACTGAGAAAATCTGTCTAAAGCGGAACGCTTTAAAGCAACACATTTGCTCTATTAGCTGGTGATGGTAAAAAATATACATATAAAATATTAAATATACTTGGAAAACGTTTTGGCACTCTTCAAGCCCACTTCAAAAGCGTTTCAAATCAACTTCAAGAAGTCCGTACTGTACATATTAAGAGGCTGCGTTAGTAATTTAATGAATGCAAAAGTCTTTTTCAGATCATATGTCCACTTTCACGTCCTCTCATAAGAACCGCTCACTGCTGATGCCGTTCCTATCTGTTAAATAGATCTGAGCCCTGTGAGGAGCAAACAACATAGTGAGGAGCGTTGTTGTCTGTCACTTGGGAGCTCGGGCTGTTGCCGTTAGTCGGGTTACACGCGGTACTGCACGTGGGATTGCAGGTGTTTGTAAGTCTGTGTAGGTACTCTGCGTGGACAGGCTTGTGGCTCTGCAGAACCTTGATGGCTTCGTCAACCTTGAACCACTTCCTCTTCCTTCCTGCGAGAGCGTAAAAGAAAGGACAAAGAAAGTGAAAGTTGTCGGCACATGGATTAGGCTGATTGACAGGTAGATGTTCGGTGTTATGTTCAATGGCACTTCAGTACATTTGCCCTCAACTAGAGGCTTGGTCGTGTGCTGCCATCCCTTTCAATGCCTTACCAGGAGTATTTTCAATGAAACTGACAGATAAGTAAGATGAAACTGCCACTGCACTGCAACACCTAATATTCTTCACCAGAGCTCTTTGGCAGTGCTACTGTATAGGTGACTGAGAACTGAGTAAGATTGCTCGACAAGCAAAGTAGCTGCAATTTGCTGTACCACAGTATTATACAACACAGTTGTTGCACTCAAGTCAGAGTGGAAATGGGCATTCCTGACCTACTTTGGTTGGTGTTTATGAAGCCTTCATGTCAGCAAACCTAACTAAAAAAAGCATCTTTCATAAAAATGATCTGTGTGGTAAACTGTCAGCTGGGAGTTATTTATACTCAAACCTATCACCTCCGCCTATTCAACTACAAACAGTCTTTCCCAAAAGGAATTCACTGCAGCCTGTGATAATCAGAGGGTGGTGTGAGAGGGGAGGATTCACCCACTTTATGTTTACACCCTGAAGTACGCCACCGCTGGCCTTTCAGCAGAGGAGGGGAGTAAATTAGACCAGCAGTGCTGGACCCTTTCCGCTCAGTCTCAGCCCTCGCGCAGGGCAAGAGAGGACAAGTAAGGGGGGGGGGGGGTGATGATAACTGGAAAACAACTGGGCACAGCAAACATTCCTCCCCCTTGTGAACAGGCTGAACTCTATTTCTGTAGGTGAAGCAAGTAAATGATCACAACCACTTTTTTTCCCTGAGAAGCATTAGATTAAAAATACCAGACACATTCAAAACAAATAGTGATACTTATTTTTGGCAATACTTCATTGCAAGCCCATACGCATAAACCAAAGAGCAGCTTTAGCAATAGTGAAGCAAAAAGGTGAGCAATGGAATATTATTTCAAGGGCAAGTAATGATTATTTTCATTTTTATCTGCTGATTACTTCCTCAATTCATTAATACATTTTTTGATCTATATCTATAAAATGTCAGTTTTGATTAAACAGTCAAAAATGTTAAGATATTCAGTTTATTATCACATGAAAGAGAAAAGCAGCAAGAACTCATAACTGAGAACACGAATGAAGAAAAATGACAATCAATCATCATTATCATTAAGTAGCTGCAGATTAATTTGTCACTGATCAACAGATTTAATCGTGTTAATTTAATAACTAAATAGAGGGATTTTTGGTATTATAACACTGGAGTAGCGATGCCTCACTTTAGTATTTGTCTAAACCTGATGCTTGCGAGGACATAGTCAAAAATTGGTACAAAATATCAATAATGTGGAAATTGTGTGCAGTGGTTAATTTAAGTTCCACTAAACTACCAACTTGTGTTTAAGGGAGGACGACAAACTGATGCTACATTTTTTTCCGTCTGTATTTTAAGACTAAACACCCTAGGTCAGGTGGTTCAACTTCATCGAAAAGTATGTGTCCCCGTTTCTCATCTTACAAAGTGACAACCTGAGTCTTTCTGAACTTTTTCCTTTATTGGGATTTTAGTCAGTCACTTTAATTGAGCATAACTTGGAATACTGGTTCACAACCTTTGCTGTAATTTGCTCATGAATAATGATTATGCAGTCTTATCGTTAACCACAATGTATTATACTTAATTTGCAAACTATAATAACTCACTGGTCTCGACTCCGACTTGACCCTCTGACATGTGACCTAAAAAGGTTTTTTTTTTTTTTTACCTTTAATTTTCCTCTGTGCAGTAGTCTGAAAGGCCTTAATTATTTTTTACTTTAATTAACTACCAAATTATTTAAGTGCCCCTCATCTCATGTGACTAAGAGGACCGAAATCTCTTCAAAATAGAAATAAGAATAGTCTTGCCCCAAAAATCAAATATATATGTTTAGTGATATGACAAAGTGAGACAAACACAGAAGCATACCAATGTTGACAGAGTCCTCCCAGTCTTCCAGTGTCTCCGTCACTATGAGGGTATAGACGTACGTCCTGTGCTTTCGGTCCTGATTGTGCTGCAAAGGTTTAGATAAAGACACTACTTTACTGCTATACACTGTATCAATGCAATGCATGCAAAGCTTTTATATAACGAGAAGTGCAAACTGTTATTAACTTAGTAAAAAGGTTTTTTTATAGACACTACATGAACAAGATAACTTAATGCTCTGACTGACTCTGAGGACTGGCACCTGAAGGCATGTTAGACATGACAGTAGGGTTGCCAGCTAAGTTGACACAGGATTTTGACCAGTGTTAAATAATGTATTATATACCACATTAGAATTTATCACAGTTTTCCATGACAGTTCGACAAGTTTACCTCAAAAATCCCAAGCAGTCTGCCAAGCTTTCCCTTCACACCAGCCTGCACACACATGTAGAAAACATATCAACAGTCATTCAATGCATTTACATTTCAGAGACCACACAGTGTTGTATATTGCCAGTACACAACAGTGCATATAGCTCATTAAGTAGATTTTTTTAAATTTAAGTTCAGAGGAGATGATAAAATTTATCCTTCTAACACAAACAAAACTGAATGAAAACACTCGCTGTGCGATATTTTCAAAGAGTTGCAACACAGCGAGAAAACATGACCTGGTATTAGGAACAGCTTGTCTCTCTTCTAACGTGTATGCACATTCTCAGCTGAACATTTTTCTTATTTAGGAAAGGAAACCCTGCAGCTCGGTACCATCCCAGCATAGCCACGTGCCTGTGAGACAGCATAGCAGGGATGAGCAGGTAGACCTAAACATAGTCTGAGTGACAGGATGACGAAACAGAGGGGCTCAACACAAGTACATTGCACGGGTCAACCTCCATTTCTGCTTCTGCAAGTTTATTTTTAAAAGGACGATGGCAGCAGGGTTTTGCTATGGATATGCCATCAACTATATCACAGATAATTTCCAGTGTGCACAATAAAAAAAAACATGTTTAATTTTTAGATGTGTGTTTTTTCTTGTATGAGAGTGATAGTTTAACCTCTTCAGAGAACTAAACAACATTCACATCATTCTTCAGTTTGACTGGTCAAAACTCATAGACATACAGCACTCTGAGAGGGGGTCACAAGTACAGAGTGCTTGATTCCAACTTTTTTTTTTTTCTCACAAACAAAAAAAAAAGCTTAAGAGTGTGTTAATGAAGCTGGGCAGCTTGTGCAGCATGTCTCAAGTTTGGATTCAGAGACATGTGCAATCAACTTTTTGCAAAAAAATTATACCTGGTGCAGGACAGCAGAAGCATGCCAGGAGCTCATGGCATTGTTTAGCACTTGTGACCCTTGCTGTGTGACATATTTCAGACCATTTTACAGCTGCCAGGATCAGCTAGGACATCTAGGACCCCACAACAGGCAGACAGACACAACTACCGTGTCCTAAATCCATGCAAAATACTAACATAACAACAACATAGTATAAACTATATACTGTAAACTCTAATTGCAATTAGTTCACAAGAAATGAACAGAATTATATGTGTGAAAAGTGAACTTTACCAGGAGAAAGCAAAAATATCTTTCTAAAAGATTTAATACTTTTTTTTTTTGCTTCCCAGAAATCTTTCTGGGGTAGTTTAACCATAATTTGCCATTTATTTTAATTTTGTGCAGCTGCAAGCAGCTTCTCAGTTTCCTTTGTGCATAGCACTGTGGCAAAACAAAACACAGAAAAATCAAAAGTTTCTCAATATGCACAATTTGTAATTTTTCCAGTCTAAATACATTGCATACTCATAACCTGCTTAGATTTAGTATGAAGTATAGAGCTGGGACACAGTTATTGGCTACAGTAACAAACCACAAAACTGTCATGGTTGTATTTGTAGTGACATTTTCCAGCACTTCTGTCAAACCCTGATCTGAGATTGCTGTAGTAGCTACAGAAGAAAAATAATAAATTACAAACAATAGCCTAACAGGATTGAAAAATCTCACACGTGCACAAATTAAAACTGTCGCGTGGATGTGATGTCGAACTTGACAGTGGGGTATTAAAACATGACGTTTTGAATTGTTGCCATAGTAGTTGGTTTGCAGCTCATCTAAATTCAGGTACATGTCTGAACTGGGAGGCACAGGATGTGGGTAACTGGAAACCCTTCCCAAATGTCACTGCCATACTTCAAAGCTGTCAGCACACAAGGCAGAAGCTCACAGCTCACTCTGCTGCGGACACTCTGGCCAACTACCAGCAACCCCTTTACTAAACCACAGAACAATTAACTGGTCGTTTGTGCATCACTGCCAAATACTTCTATCCCTCATCTGGATCTGGCTCACAAAACAGTGGGAGCATCTCACACTGTGAACAGTGATGGCAATAAGTGCCAAGTATTTCTGTTTTTAACAACAATCATTTCTGTCTCTTCCTGTAGCCAGTGAAAATGTATAAAACATAGATGCAATTTTTTTCAGAAAGTGCAGTGCTGACTTATTAAGATAAAACATGACATGCATGATAGTGCAAGTTTGCTTGTGTTATATAAGGTTAAAGTGTCATACCAGTGGTTTTGCAGGCTAACTGCCTGATTATGTCAAGGTTATCATCACATGGCAATGCAGGCCTGAGATGGGATTTTTAAAAAAAACTTTTCACATGATTGTGGGAAATTCCACCATCTGACTCTTGGGGAGTTGGCTTCCACACCAGACCTGTTCAACACATGAAATGACCCAGTTCACAGTCTTATTGTTTGCTTATTGTTTATCTTCCACTTTCATTTCATGACCACACAGCCTGTGAAAGCAATGCTGCTGATCAGCTGACTTCCACAGTTCACATGCTGGAAATTCCCATAACCAAATCAAACAATCATTATTGTGCAAGAGTATTATAACTTTGATCCCCTTCAAAAATAAAACGAAGATGATAAATTACCTCTTTTAAACAACTTCCAAGTCTCTGAAAGATGATTTCAGATTGCACAGGCAAAAACTGACAAAAGTGTTCTCCTGGGATCTAAATAATATCTAAATACAAACAGAGTTGGTAAGCGTGTGCAATGAGCTCACTTCTTCGTACACCTCCCTGACGGCCGCCCCGCAGGGCTCCTCCTCAGGCTCCATTCCTCCTCCGGGCACGATCCATTGGTCAGGATGTCGACTGCTGCTCACCAGTAGCACCTGCCGAGCAGAAAGGTTTCATCAGGTCTCTGCTGCTGAGTTCCGGGTGCCAAAAACACACCAGAGGCATTCCCAAGTTTAGAGTCCATCATCACTAAAAGTGTCTGGTGGCGGCTGAGTGTGGTACTATTCATTTGGCATCTCACATTTCGTGCCAGTCAATCACTTCATTTACTTAATGCAACATGAGTGTGATGTGGATCGGGCTGTTGTGCACGCCATGCTCTTCACCACATAATTAAAATAAGTGAATGACAGTAACTAGTGTCATTTGTCAAATCTGATAAGCTTATTGCAGATTTTCAGATTTCAGATTTTGTTCAAACCATGTCACGAATGGCCCCAAAACCAAGGCCTGTAAAAGATTTCTGTTCACATTCTAGGTTTTCATAGTTTTTCAGCCCTTGAGATTATTTGATTTTTAGAGTATCAAAAATCTCTTATCTGGGAAGCCATGCTAGGTCATTAATATCTTGGCAAGTATTGTCCCTAGCCTCACCAAACTTTGTAGGATGAAAGACAAACATTTCTTCTGTGTGTCAAAACCATAAAAAGCCTTTACGGTGTGCCATTTTATTTTTATAAGGCCCTAGATTTGGAAAAAAGGGTAAAATTACCAAATGAGAGTCATATTTAGGATACTACACACCCACACTTAATAATAATGATATAAATCATTATTATTTTCTGCAAATACAATCTTGTTATTAATTGCTGCCAATATTCAAGGTCTCTGCCATCAACCGACACAAAGATTTTATGAATAAAATCTGAGATGGGAATTATGTCTCTGTTAAGGTCAACTACCTTAAAAACAACTACTCCACTGACTATAACATTTATTATATTTAATGCTAGTTAATGCCTTGTTCTATAATGAGGCCCTTCTAGTAAAAAAATTGATAGCATTAATAACCTACAGTAAAATGAGCCTACAGAAAACATGTATCTCAATATCTCATTTCAACCATCATTTTCTTAATGATGAACTTGTTTTAAAAAACTGGCAAAGACTTAACATTAAGAATCTGAGGAGCAATAAAATACGACAAAGTCAGAAGTCTAATCTGAAATAATAACTAAAGCCACACACTATCTTTAACTGACCTCAAACACATGCAGTTTAGTCTTTTTTCAGCACGGTGCCCCTCCAGAGATGCAGTCATTTGACCTCAAACCCTATCTGGCATCACACTGAGCCACATTAAGTTCACATGTGAATACTTTCTGATTTTTGCCTTCAGCTAGCTGGACACGTGCAGCCACTGCCTTCTACAGCACTTGAAAACCCTCTCAAAGGTCTCCTGACAGCAAAGGTTGATTAAAAAGTAGCACCAGAAATCTGCTCTTTGTATATCGAACAACCAAACAAATCTGCTCAGAGCAGGGATTTCCCAACTTTAAGACGCGTCTGCATTCTTCCTGAGACCTGATAGTGGAAGTATGGCAGATCTGTGAAGAGCACTAATGATAACATCTTCAGTGCCGTCAAAGCTGGTCTCAGTTGCACAGAAATTACTGTGATGAGTGAAACTTCATGCTGTGTGACCCTCAGCCGTAACTCAGTCTGTAACCAGGTCAAACTGAGTAAGATAAAACCCACATGAAATCTCAGGAATCAGAGAGAACTTCATTCGAAATGTATCTGGACAGTCTCGCTGTTAGCTGAGCTTGTTCATTCATCAACCGCATCAAGAATTATCACTCTATAAAACGACAACTTAGAACTCACAAAGAGCTCCTGTTCAAAGGCCTTGGATCACTGGTATAAGTGCGTTAATGCACGTGGGCGTGACAAAATTTGTTTTCTTAACACAAGCAACACTGTCAGTATTTATGTATGCACAACAGGCCAGGTTGGGAGGTAAAAATGATTTTGCTGTCATGTGATATCACATCCAATGACCTGAATCTGCAGTAGGCGCTAAAAACTGCAGAGTTCGAACTTTCCCCTCTTCACTCTTTGCAGTGGCTTATTACAAAATAAAAAGACATAAAAAACATTAAATGTCATGGTTCACAT
This sequence comes from Toxotes jaculatrix, assembly GCF_017976425.1. NCBI lineage: Eukaryota > Metazoa > Chordata > Actinopteri > Toxotidae > Toxotes > Toxotes jaculatrix. The sequence continues at coordinate 11,877,677 of NC_054398.1, forward strand.
TATGATTTGAAATTGTTTACATGCAAAATGTAGAGGTCAAAGGATGCATTCCTTAAAGCAAGCAGAATTATAGATAATACATGTCCTTCAGCAAACCTACAATACAGTGCCTATAAAAAGTATTCTATCTGAGACCCCCCCTATCTAGCCCCTCCCCCCCTCCTGGGACTGTAGAAACACTGGCTGCTGTCTCACTGACACAAATGCACACAACACACACATGCATGCGCAATTTCACACAAACGCCATGTGAAACACGTAGGCAGTTGCACGTACGCAGCTACTCGCACTCACACACACACACACACTCATAGCCAAAAGGCTTTTCAAAAACCACTGGATCAGCATTTGCCTTTCTGTATGACAACAAAAGAGCTTAGCAGAGGAGGTTAATGACCCCAGCAGGCACCACACACCTCACTGAGAGCTTTGAGTGGACACATCCACTTTGGCTTAAAGTTGATCACACCCGATCACAACCTGGATAAAACACTGCAGATATTATGCTCATGCTAAGCTAAATGAATCGGACACCATGTGGCAAGAAGTCAAATTAAAGTTAAAACATAAAAGAAAGTTCTATGTCTTTCAGATTATTATTTTTATTATTATTTCTGGTCCAGTCACCCCATGTACAGTGATTGACCACAATAATACAAACAACTTTACAATATGATGCAAAATGAAAGTCTCATTAGAATTTTCTTTTTTTGAGACTGTGACCCCAAAAGGATTGAGCAACAGTCCAGGTCACTACTGTTTATTGGCTTTTTAGCAGAAACATACTGTGTTGAAACATACTGCGGTACTGTTTTACAAACATTTTGCCAAAATTAATGATGATTGCTCATTAAAATTAATTTAAAAATTGAGTTACTGAAGTTCTTGTTTTTTACATCAGCATTTTTTATGTTTTGCAAAAAATGCTTTCATTCTGAATGTGATCTTACGTATATTTATTTACTATATATTGGTATCTCTTGTTAATATTGTGATACTGATTTCAACCATACTTCCCAACCCCAGATTCTAATTTTGGAAACTAGATGTACATGTTAACTGGGACACTTTCTCATGTATAGGATCATTACCCACAACACTTTATTCGCTAATTACAGCATGTATCATCACATAAAGAATAAGCATGGCCAAAAAACATAAAATTGCCACAAAAAATGTGAGGTCATCCTGTCTAGCACTTTTCTGTCCTCCTGGACTCCAGCAGACACGATGAGGAAGTGACAGTAAACCAGGCACGCAGACTGGATGGATAGTTTACCACATTAAAAGTGACACACGCAATCAAAGCAGCAACAGTAAGAATGAAGGACAAGACCAGCATGGCATATAATGCATGACAATTTCATCATCCTCCAGTGCAATCAATAATAATCAAAGTGACTTCTAACATATGTCAGCACATATGTCACAGAAGAATTGCAGAGAGAGAGAGAGAGAGAGAGAGAGAGAGAGAGAGAGAGAGAGAGAGAGAGAGAGAGCATGCAGAAGAGCTGCAGAGAGAGAGAGAGAGAGAGTGATGGGGAGAGGAATGTGAGAGTGCAAGGAGCAGGAAAGCAAATCTGTCAGGGGACAGCAAGTGCCTGCACCTTGTTTCTATAAATTGCAGCTGATAGGTCACTTGGTGTTTAGCACACAGTGTAACACTCAACCCCACTACCCAGCCCCCTACGACCCCACTCCCCCTATCACATGAGGTTCTGAGATGGGGTTACCGTCACTGGGCAGACACTAAGATACCCGCCCCCGCCCAGTCTGTAACTACTAACTACCTCAAAGACTTAATTATTTCCACATTGCAAGATCCTGTTACATTGCATGATAGATCTGATATCAGTATATGAGGTAACATATCACATTTGATAGTCAACTATAAAAGTGCCTTGTTAATTTACAGTTCATTTTTGAATGAGAGTGTGAGAAAACTGGGTCTCTGATGGAAATGTCCTGCCTATGCTAATTTTCTTTGTGACCTATAATTAAACACAGACTTAATATGAAATAATGAGACAAACGTTCCAGCACTCCAGGGCACTGTTGTCAGAAATGCAGCAGCAACAGAATGCTGCCTGTGCAAAGGATGACTGATCACAATGGCATGTGGAAGATATGGAAATGCTCTTGTATAAAAACCACATCAGCTGATGCCAGTGTTAAGTATGTGTGTGAATGTAGATGCAAGATTTTATAATGACAGGTGGTAATTATAGGCTGGGGTGTATTACATGTAAGTGTATAATCACATGCAATATTAGACCAGTGAAATGCATCTGCAGTTAACAAAGAATGTCATCAAATAAATTCTTGAGTGGGCAGGACTGTCACTGACAACAGCTCAGCCAGCGCAGTTACTACCTGAACACAATGAGGATGCCTTGCCTTTATTAATTATGAGTTATCTGGATTTCCTCCTGGACAGGAAATGGAAATGATGGTCTCCTGCTGGCTGCTGGTTGCAGCGGGTGCCAGCTTGTAAGACCCCCTGTTGTTTAATAGGTCAAATATTTGGACCCTCCGCCAAGTTATGTTCGCATCTACCCAACACCTCGACTAACATCAGACACGTGTACGCACTTACACACGCGCGCGCGCGCGGACACAATATTAAACTGAACCACAGCCTACTTTATGTGTGCGAAAGCTCTGTTAACATACACTGATAAAGCAGGCTACTGTAATGATAACTGACTGTGTCAGTTATCAAGCCCTCACGGCGACCACTGCAAACAGTTTAACCACCAACTACAGCAGTCAACACACACACACACACACACACACACACACACACACACACACACACACACCTTACCTCGTCCTCTTTTTCGTTTTTGAAACACAAACACGCCGCTCTTCTCTTGAACCCTTCTCCGTCGTACGTCCTGGTCTGGTTGGGCTTAAACTTCATCATATATGTATCCAATCGTCGAGTGCCGGAAAAGGTCAGAAAAGAAAATGTTTGAGAACTGCGAAAATCTGGCTTCAACCAAACGCTGAAGAAAGTGGCTCCGGCGGGAGACGGCACTTAAGGAGGGGGTAGCGTATCCCCACAATACTCCCAACTCAGCGTCTTCAGATAGTCCCAGTTAAAAATGGTGTCCTCGGTTCATTCATTCCCGCACCGTGAGACAGTGTCAGGCTGCTTCTGGTCGTGTATTGTGCCTACCATCGTGGTTTAGTGCCGCTGTCAACACGCATGATTCAAAACGCTCACTCGCTCCTGAGAGGTCGGTGGGCTGCTACCAGCTGACCTGAGAGCTGCGCAACAAGCTGCCAGTCAGCTCCGGCGTTACAGAGAGGCTCATGTTCATCATTAACAGGACGATTAATGAGCCCAACGTGGATCAAATGGTCCTTACACAGGCGGCAGCTGCACGCGGCACAGTGATCACTAAAAACGTCGCGCGCGTTAGTGATGCCTTTCTCGGTATAACTCATGCTGCCTTCAAGTGCTGCTCTTGAGATCTTCAACCAGGAGTGCCGTTCACTGACAAATTAGGGTCATTCAAGTGTATTAGTTTGCGATGACGGTTGTTTTATTTCAGAAATTATTCTTTACGAATCGGTTTACAATCAACATTATGACGCACAAACATCCCATCGTTTATCCCATATTTTTTTTAACAGTAAATAACCCATGTAACAGCATTAACCTTCCCATTTCTCTCATTTTCTCCCCATTTTAATCCATAGATTTTATATCAGTGCACAGATAGTAATTCGTTTTAAGGAGGAGATAGAGGGGTGGGCAAAGAACAAGCAAATACACCATTTGGCAATCAGTTATCGTTGCATATCCCACTTAGTATGAATTGCAATTATGCCGGATTTGGATTCTCATGATAAAACAAGTTCCCATAGTAACTGAAGTTAACATAAGACCATTCCCTTCTGTTTTAAGGTCAAATAAACAAAACAGCGCAAGCTTGAATCCACTTTCAGTCCAGTGAGGCAGCCTGGTGGTTACACTCTGACTATTAACAGTAACACGCTTCTTGTGGCGAAGTAGATGAAAATCGTAATGTGAAACTGAGTATAAAAGTTCCAAAGTTCAAGGTCTCCCTCTAGTGGATGAGGCCAGTCTTCAGTCTTAAAAACAGGATGTGTTCATCTTTTTTTCTGAAGTCAGTGCCTGATTAGTTGGATATTTATTCACTGTGGACTGTCTCCAGAATCAGAATATGGGCATCTACAACTATTCATATATGTCATATATCATATCATATGTATCTGTACTCTAATGATGGCATTAACATAACAGTATCATGTTAATAAAGATGTGTTTTAGTCGTGCTTGGACTAGCTTTTAATAGTTAACAGAGGTAGAAGCGATTAAAAAATAGCTGCTAATGTAAACCAGGAAAATTGGTTTTCAATTCAAACACAATGAGAAGTATATTCAATCAAGTACATTTCTGAGGTACTTATACCTTACGTGAGGATTTCCATGTTTTGTTTATACCTCAATTTCACTACATTTTAGATTACTTTTATAGTCCACTACATTTATTTCACAAGTACAGCTACTAGTTACTTAAATTTTTTACAAAACATATGATTAACTTAGAAAGTCCCGCACACCCACACAGGTGTTTTCACTTACTGTGGCTGAGTAGACCTCAAGCTTAATTTGTGCTCAACTTTGATGGGGATTACATGGGAACACCAAAATCCTTGTCCTGTAAAGGTGTAATCAGGCTAAATAAGTGGCACCAGTGTGTGTCGACCATATTTGTATTGCTTTTTTAAACTACCAAATAATATAGTACAACTAGTATAAACTGGCTTCACCTCAAGCAGCTACATTAAAATGTTACTGACATTTTGTTTTTTCACAATAACAATGCATTCATGTTATATACAGTATTCTGTGTAATATACTGAAAGGGGGAATTTGAATGTATAAGCACAATTAATTGTTTATTTATTGCAGTGGATTAGTGTGCATTGCTTTGACAGCCTCTATAGTGTCCATAGGTCGGTCGTTTGTTCTTCCATTTTTTAGTACACTATTGTTATTCTCGTTTTTCTTACACCTAGAATTTCGGTCAGTAACTCATCCCACACTGTTGAGCGCACACAAACAAAAGACAAACCTGTGAACATGTGGTCAGACAGAATGGAGGCTGGGAAACCAGAGGAAATATAAAACACACATCTGACAGTCGAGCTGCTTTAATTTTCAAAGTGAAGCTTTACCTGGTCAAGTTTGAATAAAAGTCCATTTAAAGGGCAGAAAATTAAACCATCAGTGTTAAACCATCACACTTGTCTTACATGTATCCAATCAGGAATCACACACAGGCATTTATTAATCAATAGATTTTATTTACAGAACATAATAGTATGCAGGTGAACTGTTTCATAGCATTCTGAGAGCAGGAAAACATTTCCTCCCCAGAGTAATAGAAAGAATGAATTTACAAACAGTGAATTGAATACAGACTTTTCAGCCAAAGACCAATTACAACAATTGAGAGTCACAGCCTTCCTTGATCTTTTGGAATTTGATCCCACAACAACCCAGTACTTCATCTCACACAGGTCAGACTTTCAACATCCAACCCCCAGCACCTACTCATGTCATCAAACAACTGACATCTTAAAGGGGCAATGTGTAAGAATTGGCCAACTCTCAAATTCATACTTCAAACAAATATGAGGGCAGGATATTACAAGAAAGTTGGGGTGTTGATCCCTATCAAAAGAAATAATGAAATGCACTCTTTGGTCCCTCTTCCCCCCTCCTCTTCCCATGTGCCATAGTCCAGCTGGCCATCTGGCATACCGGGACAAATCCCAGTAGGGCCGCCCAATCAGTGGCCACATGAGGGAATGCTGCGTGAATGTTCAAGCACTGGGATCAGTGGCCACTCACAACCAAGTTTCAACCCTCACCTTCACATTGAGCTGATGTTAGCTAAAATAAACCTAACCTCAGCAAAGGGCAGTTGTTGACAGGTTGTCAAACATGCATGGATTGGGGAGTAATGTTTTCCACACTAGTTTACCCTGTTTTCTTCCACTGCTACCATGAAAACAACCATCTCACACTCAGTCTGCCCAATCAGAGAAACGGGAGAGATGTAGTGGTGTCAGGAGTAGAGGACGAGCCATGAGAGGCCGAGGAGCTCGAGGGAGAGCAGCAAGAGCAGTAACATCAAAGGCTGCGTTGGAGTAAAAAATGGAGGAATGTCGCTGAGAGAGGATGGCTGCAAAACAGGTTTATAGCCCACTTGCAGTTACTACTTCTTCATCCTCTCATGTTGGTCTGAGTGCCAGACTGGACACTACAGTGATTCACTATCTCCTTTTGAGGGACAGGGTTAGCTGGTCAGCATGCTAACTTCAGTAACTTCTGCAACACAGCACAAAGACTTATTTCTTCACATTCTGTTTAGAATTTTAGATAATTTTTTCATATTTTCAAATAAAATACTTACACATTGCCCCTTTAAATGTAACACTTGTTTTGTGAAATAGATACCATTGGAAAAAAACAAACCACTGAGCCTTGTATATTTAGACTGTGATGACATACAGGGGAATAAGCAGAGTAGTTAGTATGGCAACAGCAAGAAAAATTCACATATAAAAGATTGGATATGATAATAAAACATACACTGTGTTAAAACTAAGGAAAGGTCCACAATATCCACCCTGTCCTCCATATTCTCTCTCACCATCTCCAATCCTACAGTACATCAGAGTCTACACTGAGAGTGGCTGAAAGTAAATGTGGCAGGCTCAGTTTGTTTTTTAGTCATATTATTTTGTATTTAATAAAAGCCAGATGTGATGCATGGCTAAGATTGCTTACATGTCCTGCTGCATCACGTACACAGGACAAAACTCTGGTCTGTCTCCAGGTGAGCTTGTACATACAGTGGATTAGTAGTAGTTAGCTGCTTTTAATTAACAAACAGCAACACAAGAAAACAAAGTTTTAAAAAAAGAACAAACAAACATAAAATGTATACCATATTGACCACATACCAGCTAGTCTTTCCTCCTCACCCTCTCCTCACCCTTTCCAGCCCCCCCCCGCCAAAAACCTGGGACATAGGACACCCTCTTCCCCACTAAATGCAAAAGCCTCCTGAAAATCAATGGACAAAGAAAGCCAGGTGAGAAGATCTAAAAACCTCTGCCCATGCATTTCAACAGTAGTGAGTTAGGACAAAGATGAGCTTTTTCATTACTAGTGTGCATTTAAATCACCAACTGTCAGCAGTTGTTTTTTTTCCATTATATTCATGTTTATTTTATAATATATATGTAAATATATATATTTAAGACTGTGTCCTTTAAATGCAAATGAAGTAGGAAGAGGTCTTGGCAGAACATGAGGAGTTGTGTTCACACTTGACTTCCATTTGTGTCTCCACTTGTTAGGCTGCTCTACACTTCATTTTTGTTTCCAGCATAAAGCCTGGTCCATGACTTGGCTGTAGAGTGGGAGAAAAAAAACAAAAAAAAACAAAAACAAAACAGACTAATAAGATGAGTTGCGTAAAAATGACCAATATGGCTCTGAACCATAATTAGCAATGAAGAGCTTTTCACTGAGGCTGCATTGTGTAACATGTATTGTAAAGGCCTCCCCGTACACACCATGCCCTGACCAGCAACTATCTCCAACATATTAAAGAGTTGCGTGGAGGTGCTATAAATTATTAATGACATTTTTGATCTTCATGACTAAAATGGGACACCATCCCTGCCGGTTTATTGCTGCTTAAATTTGAATCATTAATGCAGTGACCACAAATGACCACAAGGGACCCCTCTAACATTCCTTTTGTGCCACAATACCCTGTCACAAAGTGAGGACAGAATAAGAGGCTATTATGGTATTAAAAAATTAAATAAAAAATCTTTATTATTTTTTTTTAATGAAAACTATATTTTTTTAGTTCATTAAATATTGTAGTTTCATCATATTTTCAGTAACTGTTACACACAGAAGAGATAATTCTCATCAAGAAAAATGCAGCACCAAATACAAAAAATACACCTGGAAGTGCAAAGTACTTTGTGTTTTGCGTTGGTGTATGTATGTGTGTTTAGGCTGGATATTCCTTTAATCTTTACAAGAGCTGAATAAAAAGTGTAATAAAGCCTCTGGTGAACCTGGACAGATCACAGTTCTCACCTGTTTCTATGGCTTCAGCTTCACTGGACTTCCACTTCTCTGCGACATCATTTGCTAGGGGATCATCAGGGTTGGGTGCACTTAGTAACGCCTGGATTGATAGCAGCACTGTGCGAATCTGCAGAGCTGGTGACCATTTATCTGGGGGAAAAAAAAATAAAACGGATTAATACCAAGAGAACCAAGAAAAGCAGAGGAACAACTGAGTGCAAGATGTTGAAAGTAGAGAAAAAAAGTAAAGAAGAAGATGCACAGGAAAAGTGTATCTATTTTAAGCTGAAGTGCCAGTGAAGAGACAGTTGTGATAAGCAGCAGTAGTGGCAGAAAGCTCCAGTTAGGGGTCACAAGTGTAACGAAAGAGGCCCTTGATCTTTTGAGCAAGATGAAATTGACAAATCCCTCACTTCATTCACAGGCTAAACATCACAGGACATAATACATACAGGCTCTCCTACAATAACAAACCTAAATTAAGAGGGCAAAGACAGAACAGATGCAGTCACTGTTAAAGCTGCTTGAGAGGAAACACATTTTCTGTCATATATTATTTTAATACTGTAATACTTAATAATGTCAGGAACAATACATGTTTTTCAAGGTAAAACACACTGCAAACCACAGATAACAGCTGAAGAAGTATGGAAAGTAGAAGTATGGTTCCAAGTCAGACAAAAGGTCATGAAACACACAATCTTTGTCGTGCCTACGCAGTAACTGTGACATTACCGACTTACCTTTCAAAATGTCTAGACATATTCTTCCCAACTTGTCTACATTGGGATGATATATTTTGGTCATGAAGCGTACTTTAGGAGCTGCCATGGGATATTCCTCTGGTAAAAAGAGTTCAAGTTTAAATGTGCCCCCCTCAAAAGGTGAGTCCTGAGGTCCTGCAATGACCACATGAAAGTAGCGAGCGTTGCCCTCATCTGGCTCTGCCTTGATGCCTGGGACAGGCTCTGCAAGCAAACGCTGAGTTTCCTAGTATAAAAAAAGAAATAAAGATAAATTTAGTTAGTGAAAAAATAAAACTCTGTTGGGTTTGGCTTGATTACATATGTAGCCAGAACCAGGTGCTCTCTCATGTGCACACTGAATGACAGCGACACAGACAAGGCTGGAGTCAGACAAGGCCGCTAAAATGTTCATGGATTTTTGGACGGTTCACTGGCCCACCAATGCAACGGCCCACTGGGATTTGTCCCAGAATGCCTGATGGCCAGTACACCACTGAGCTAGCCTCTTTGCCTCTGCCATGATGTCTATACTGAGAATGCCAAGCTAGCTTCTTCTTATTGCAAGCTGAAGTCTCGTAGTTGGCAGTGTGGGACATAGTGCTGTAAAGCACTACACACTTCTCGCAGGAGATCGTTCCTGATCAACCCAAGTTACACAGTGCAAGAACAGCTGTTTAGGTGCAGAGTGGGAATGAAAGAGGTACCACTGACTCTATTACAAGAGTATTCTTGTGCTACTTTTGCTTGAAAAACAACCGTGACAACTGATTATCAAAACAGTTGCGCATTATTTTTCTGGTAACTAAAAATAATGGTTTCAGGTCTAATATTTGTCATTTATCATTTTTGGTATTTACAAGAACATATTCTTCACTTAGGGTACTTTAAGAGTCAGCATCTTACAAGAAAGATTTAAAAGGTCTACCAACTATATAAAAGGCAACAACCAAGACACCTGACAAAGATATGCATTAGATGTTAGAGTATTTTGTGCTCATCTCCTTTAGTGATTGCAGCCACCTTGCAACTACAAATAAAGGTCTAATTCATACTCTGCTACACCAGTACCAAACATTACAGTTCACTTAACTGGTGGAATTTAAACATTATAAAATATCTGCATCTTATTGGAAATAGACTCAGGCTTTTCTTATTGGCCAATAGGTAAAACCTGTTTAAAAGTCAAAGTATTGATTAAACAGATTTATAAAAGCCCTTGCCCACACCTGAGAGCTGCAAAACAGTTATGCGTCATTATTATTCTAACAACAGAGATGGCAAGAGGCAGGAGGTGGACTGTAGTGTGCTTGGCTTTTATCCTTTAACACAGAGGGGAGGGTGGTGTTGACTGCAATAGTGACTCAATGCTGTGAATCTGAAGACACTCTGTGCAGTATGTAACTGTCTTTTAGAGGTGACACTGACTCAGCCACCATGCCACAGGAGACCATTACTGCCATTCCCATCAGCCACTGCAGCAAGGCTTCTCCAAACTCATAATGACAGCCAAGTGATCAACAGAAACACACACCTTAACTATGAAAGAGAAGCAGATATCTGACGTGTGGTATGCACAAAGTATGCATGAGTGACACACTGACGAGATGCCTTCAACAAGGAAATTACAGTCTCACTGATTTACATGTCATTATTTTAACTGCAAATCTTGATTGTACAATCTGCATTCTCCAAACTGTAGCCCTGATAATACAACATATAAAGCCTGCTATATAAAGCCCCTTGATTGTTTTCATGATCTGTTTAAACAGAGTATCTCTTTGTGCCTGTTTGAAATAAAGCCTTTTGTAATATACATATCACAGCTGACTATAAATGAACAAATACTTATGACCAATTATGAATGAAAACACAGCATCAAATGAAGCTTGTCAACAGTCCCCACTCATGTTTTCGACCCTCATCTCCTGAATGCAACTGGGAGTGAGATTCCTGAAATGTTTCAGATAACCCACAGACAAAACCATGCAGTGAAAACACAGACGGGAGAGGGGCTCCCAGTCCCAGTCACACGCTCTGAGGGCTCAAGGGCTCGGTCCGCTAAGTACTGTTCCCAGCCTTCCCACCTTTTCCCACCAACAGCCTGTCTGTGGTTTGCTTACTCACCCACCTGTGCAACTTCCTCTTACATACCATTCATTCCTATAACGCATTTTTATCGGTCTCTATATACATTAGGCCCAGTTGCTTTACAAATCAGGCAAGCTGTCATCTTGCAACTGTAGGGTAAATAAGCAGAGCGAATGAATGTAAACATTACACATTACAGCTATGCACTGATGGGTTTCCTAAATAAAAATAATAATATAATATTGCCTTAGTGTGGCTTGTCTATTACCATAACAGTAGAACAGGATTTAAAAAATAAAGAGGAAAATCAAATGAAGAATCAATTAAAGAGTCAGCCTGGGACTGTAGAAGAAACTGAAACAACCTAAATCCACAGAAGAACTGTGGCACGTTCTTCAGGATGCTTGGAACAAGCTACCTACCAAAAGGTGGTCACGCCAAATATTAATTTGACTTAGATTTTTTTTGTGTTTACTGCACTTAACTTTTAGTGCAAAAAAACGTTTGCACAACACTGCGCATCTTCACTGAATACTATGGCTGTCAATGTAGGGAAATACACTTGTAACTCATGACTCATTACCCTTCAAGTAATGTTATTGTGGGATTGCATTTGGGTGGTGCAGAGGATGGAAGACTTCACCTCTGAGAAGCAAAGGAATGACAGCTGCCAGTGACAACACTGCATCACACTGTTCAAGCCAGAGGATGTAACTCCCTCAACAGCATCTTTAGTATACAAACCAACTTGCCCAACCCTCACTGGTTAGTTAGGTAACATCACCTGCTGATGCTGCCACATACAAACATGATCATGCGGCAAAGGTCTCATCAAGTATCCCCTACTTTGTTTGTTTCTACTTCACCACATCTGTGACCAAGTTATGATGCAAACGTTCAACCCCCCGGCTAGTTACTAACTTAAAAACGTAGATTTTTTTTTAAAGGGAGACAAACATGCAACCCTCAGTTTAAATATGGCTAAATTTAAAGTATAATATCAGGAGTATCGGGCTAACACGATAGCGTTACCTTGACGTTTCTGTTGTTATTATTCAAAGACAGCTAATAAACTAGCCGGGGCTAGCACGGTTAGCCAGACATTCAGTTAGCATCACAATGTGGCCAGCAGCAACTTGTAAACAAAATCGTGCTTAAGAAGTATATTTAGAAAAGACAAGCCCGGCACAGAGCACGTTTATCCGCCATCTTTACAAAGCGCTGGTGTATTTTTAACCCACCGTGTGTCGGTGTATCTAGGCACAGGAATGAAACGGAAGTTACTTTAGCAAAGTAACGTTAGCGAGCTGGTGGCTAACGTTAGCACACAAAACTGTGCCCCCGCCAGAGCCTTGGGAGTTCAGACTGTGTTTGTTGAGTCTCCAGCCGTGACGGAAAAGTCACACAGGCTGCTGTTTTAAGAGTGAAATGATTACCTTAACGATCCTGCGGGGCAGTCCTGCCATCTTGTCTTAAATGCGGGCTTTTCGTTCTCGGTACCTCCTCTCTGTCGTTGGCATTGACAGCAAACACACGTCTTCCGGGTCCTCTGCGTCCTGACAGAGGATGGAGAGGAGAGGACAGCGGAGCAGAGCAGCAGCTCATCTGATGTGCAGCCAGTGTTTAACACAGATGTCATGTAAAACTGCATCAATATGAAGGTTAGAAAGTGTAACAACAAAAACATTAGACTAATGCACCGTAGTCCTACAACTCCTCATGATAAACCCTATTCAACTGACAATATTTTATAAAATCCTTCAGGATTTGGTCTTATAATAACAAAGGTTTTGACACATTTATTTTGGAATTATGCATTTAACTTACCCAACAAACAAATTTATTTAAAAAGAAATATATTTATGGCATTTTCTGGGTTTTGTGATAGTGGCACAGAAACAACAGCTTTATTTTATCAACATATTATTTTCAAGAGTTTGTTAACTGGTGTGGAACATATTTGAAATGCTGTGTGGGACGAACACTGTAAAAACAAATCTGTAAAGATTTCTTTTGCAGATTCTATGTGAACAATGCTTCTCATTTTAGGAGACAGATATGAAAAAAAAATAGGATGACATCAAAACAGTCATCTACAGTGCCTCTAAAATCTTATTTTTCAGTTTACATATATATATATATTAATGCATCAACTTTACAACATTAAAGTGGTTACAACACATTCATTATTTAACAATTTGAAAAGGACAGTAAGAAAAAGTGTTTTTCATTGTAATTTCACAGCCACTATCCATTTTCACAGAAGTGTCGATTGACTGCACAACTTTTGTAGAGTATTATACACTACGATATTGTCAGCACCTGTTTCTGCTTGTGAGCAAAGGTTTCTCTGAAGCTGCCAAACTTTGTGCTTCTCTACCTTTTACAGACAAAACAGAGCATGAATTAGACGTAACACTTCCAATGACCAATAAGGCTGTACGGTACAGCTGCATTTTCACTTTTTTTCCTGCACTGCAGGTTGGAATGGGAACTATAGATTGGAGGGAGTTTGGAGCTCCTCCCTGACATATCTGTTTGGACAAAAGCTTTGTCCCTTTGGGTGTCAGGCCTGTTACGTGGGCATTAGCTGTGCAGCAAACTAAGAAGAGCTTTATTTAAGAAGAAGAAGAAGTTCAGCATGCCATTTCTGCCCCAACATAGCCCAACAGGTGGGTTTGATATTTTTGTAATTGGTTAACCTTTTTGGCACAAATTGTGTGTAGAAACTGAAAAGGAATCAGAAATGTATGTAACATCTGTTTTGTATGTTCTTTTTCTGGCAGGAGTATAGTAAATTTTACAAATCTCCGGACACTGTAGAAATTGTTGAATTTTGTCATAATTATGAGTGATCTCTGATGTGGTTCACAGTATTCACATTTTATTTTAAATTATTGTCACACAAACATGAGTTGTGCTCAATAAGAATACAAGACTGGAGAATGTTTTGGAATATTTAAATGTTATTTTTGAAAAGTTTTAATTTAACCTAAATGTGAGAGTATCCGAGTGTTACTACTATTCCTTTCTCATTTTGTCAGTCATTTCCTAACCCTGACCCTGGCTTTGCCACCACAGTTTAGCACTAAACATCTATCATTAGTTCTTTTGTAAAATATGTATATTACAGGCAGCAAGGGAAACAGCCAGGTGTAAAATCTGAGCCTATAATTACAACTCGTGTTTGTTGCCTTTACAGGTGCAAGGATTCTGCTCACTTAGTCATGATCACGGAAGCTCATCTGACTAATCTGAACTTGCTGGATTTTAAATTGATTTCTGTGCATGTTTGCAAACATAAAACATTTTAGGGATTCTTTAGTTTGAGACAGATAGGGGTTTTCTACCTGTATCTGAATGTGTCTAAAATGTGTCAAGGTAAAAATGGCAGAATTTCTTCAGGAATGCAAACAGATTAAGTCCCTAAAAATATAAAAAGCCACAATTTTCACAAAGATGTTGTCATATCACAGACTCATTTGCTGCAACTTATCCACAGGGTGGTTCTTTCATACTTTGCAGTGGTGTCTTTTAGCGCTCTGCTCCGCCCCACCTAGCCATCCCTCTGAAATTTTCCATTGTTCAACACACACAGGAACAGATGAACCAGCACCTAATCTAGTCCCTTCTCTCAGTGCACAGAGAGAACAGACAGTATCAGCCACATTACAGGGGCTGCTGCTCACACTGAGTGCTGGATTTGAGTGGGAAGATCTACACCGACAGGGCTTAGCCAGATTTCCTTATCATCTTGGAATATTTTACTTAGAGACACAATGCTCAGTCTGATACACTCACTCTAAAAGAAGTATAACTTATAATGTTTTCCAGCCTTTTTGGCATGTGACCCCTTAAAAAGAAGCAAAGTCTACTTGTGACTCCTCATCACAAGTTATGCCCTGTGATCTATATGGGTTGTGCGCAGTTCAACTAAGCAGTCTTTTGTTTTTTTCTTTTTTCATTTCAGATTGTTTCATTGAACTATTTTTAGATGTTGAGGTATAGCGTTTTACAAGAAATAAGCAAATCCTATAGAAAAACAAGAGCTAGCTTTGTCCAACAGTAACAAAATCCAACTGCCAGAACCTAGTAGAAATAGCACTGGGCATAATGCAGCCATAAAATTATTGTTTTTACAATTTAGTTCTTGCATAGATTAAACCAGATATAAAATGTTAATTAATGAGCCTTAATAGTGGTAGTAGGGGGATTGAGTTATAGAGCCAGCTTAGTTGTTAACCTGCCCAGTCTAACCTAAGATAACCAGCTGTTATCAATCTTCTCATCTCGTCCTCAGCAAGAAAGCGAATTAGAGTATTTCCAAAAATAGTATTCCTTTTATCATCTAGCGATCATCTAGTGAACCACCAGACCAGACTTTTAGTCTAACTCAATACTAATTCAGTGATTTATGTCTGTCATCTTTAACTGTCATTTCCTTTATTTCCTTTTTTTAGCTCATTGGAGCACACACCACTACCTGGCATGTTTATTCATCATGATCGCCTACTCTGGACCAGCTTCTCCCCTTTATGCCCCTCCAGCGACAACAGGTCTCCGGTCTGCTTTCTCTGCCACACAAACCAACAGTGTGGTGGGAGGCAGTCAGAAGGCAGTGACCTTCAACAGGCTCATGGTTAACATCGGAGGGGATTTCAATCCGGACACGGGTCACTTCCGCTGCCGCATCCCCGGGGCTTACTACTTCTCCTTCTCAGTGGGGAAGTTTCCAAAGAAAATGCTTTCTGTCATACTGGTGAAGAATGGGGAGGAAGTGCAGGCCATGGCGTATGATGACTACCGCAAGAAAGGAAGGAAAGTTCAAAGCCAAAGTGTAATGATCAGTTTGAGGGAAATGGACACAGTGTGGCTGCTTTTACAGCAGAGTCCTCAGTATGCTTTGTACAGCAATGCTGGTCCTTACATCACCTTCTCTGGTTACCTCATCTATCCTGACATCTCCCCTACCACCTACATCAGCAACCACCTGTCCCCACCAGGGCTGTCCTACCTAAACTGCCCCCCTCAGGCTGATCCCCTGGCTAGAGGTCAGACGTCAGATCCGCCACGGTCTGCTTTCTCTGTGGCACGGACATCCACACTCATGGGTCAGAGCAGCAGACAGCAGGACAAGCCACCTCTGACCTTTGATGTGGAGTATGTCAACATCGGGGGCCATTTCAATAAAACCTCGGGCCTGTTCACCTGCCACATCCCGGGAGCTTACTTCTTTGCCTTCACTGTGGGGAAACACCCCCGAAAGGCTGTTTCTGTGAAGCTGATGACTGGGAAGGGTGAGGTGCAGGCAATGGTGTTTGATGAGGACACATCAAAGAGACGGGAGATGCAGAGCCAGAGTTTGCTGCTGTCTCTCCGTCGGGGTGACAGTGTTTGGCTGTACAGTCAGCAGGATGAGCGTTATGCTGTCTACAGCAACCAGGGGAGGTACACCACCTTTTCTGGTTTCCTGGTTTATCCTGAAGCAGTACCACTCATACCTCCAACCAACCAGGACAGAACTCATCCCTAAAATGTCATTATTATATTTTTAATAGCAGAGAAGACCACAAAATGTCAGAAAATGTGTAGGTTAAAATCTTGAATCTGTGGTCAGTATAGTGTAAGTACATTTATTGGTTTACTGTTTGTTTCCATTTTATTTTCTTTACAGTAAATAATGTTATTCCAGGTGTAATATTTGTTGCCAAATTACTCCACAAGATGGTGCTACGAAACAATTATGGACACTAACCAGCACACAAAATGGTTATTTTCATTATTTTCAAGTGCAATTAGATGTAAAACACAAAAGAAACATGTATTAATGGCGTTAATATATAATAAATTCTTCATTAAGTAATAAAATTTGGTTTTGGTTCACAAAGACGTACCTTTAAAATTCTTTGTTTAAAACTTTTTAAAAAGTTTTTTCTACATGTAAAAATGATCATTGTGTGGAATGAGGACAGTTATGTAAATGATGTAAAGTTTATTTGCTTTTAAAGTGTTAAAATTTACTCACTGTAAAAATGAGACTTTGAGATACATCACAAGCAGTGATAGTTATGTTTAATATGGAACTTTTATACTGTAGATATACTGTACCTGCAGGGGCGGGCTGGGGTTGAAATTCAGCCCGGGAGCTTGGTTTGGAGAAGCCTTTTATCCTATCGCAGGATGGATGTAAGTGGAACTGTGATTTTAACATGAATACTTTATTAGCAATATAAAAGCAATCTAATGATATACATGATATACAGTCAGTAGAGTGTATTAAAGTAAGCTACATATGCTCACACATACTATGCATACTCAAACACTATGTTTATTTAGAAATTAGGTTCGGGAAACCTCCTGAACCTCCCGATGTCCAGCCCGCCCTTGTGTACCTGTATTTGTATGGATGTTTTGTGTGCATTGCAGGCTAATCTAAATAAATTCATACACTTGAATGAATGAAACCATGAATGTAGACTGCACTGAAATGCCAAATGAGGGATGGGTGGATGAATTCGATGAATTACTGTTGCTTCAACAACTATTTAACTATTTACTACTTCTGCTACAGCTGTGACGCCATTTCTACTGCAACAACTACAATTAATAACAACTTCAGCAATAACTGCTGTGTGCCAGGTATCACAATATCAAAGAAAGACAGAAAGAAAGAAAAAAAGAGCTTTACTATGAGGGAAAATGGAAGAACCAGACATTCAAGATTTAAACCATTTCAGTGTAATGGTGTAATACATTGCACATGTCTGACAGGAATGTTAAATATTCTTTAATTATATAAAACTGGCTAAAATATGCAAAACACACTTATGGTCCTTTAACTGAGGTCCATTTGTTCTGATACCCCAGTGAAATGAGATATTAGCAGAGGATTAAATATAGGCATATTTAAGGCACAAAAAGTCAGTATTTATATTTGGTGCTGTTGCAAATTATACAACAGATCTAGACATTTTAATTTTTAATATTTAGCCAATATTTAACCAAGTCATTTGCTCATATGTGAGTTTAGTTCATTGACATGAAGTTTCCAAAAGATTAAAGAGGAACAAGGATCATAATTTTTCCAGTGTACTCCTCATTGTTTCCTCTGTCTTGACTAATATATATGAAAACCACCTTAAACATTTAAGTAAAACCTTTTGCCTTTTAATCTTGTTATTTATTGAAGCAGAACATAAAACGTTTGCATATTTACAGCACGTACACGTAGCAAGTTCTGTGACAACTAAGTTTTACAAATAAAAAATAAATGAAGCTATTAGCAAACTCAATGTAATCTAAACCTTACACTTCATATGAGCACCATCCTTGCTTTGAATAAGTTCCAGTGTTTGTACCTGCCTGACTGATCACGCTGGGCCTTCAAGATGTTTGACATGATGTTCACAGTAATAAGAAGTCTGCTTGATCCTAAACTTTGAATAGTTTCCCCTCTGTCTTAAAAACACTGCCAAAATTTCAAATGCCTCTATGAGTCTGAGTTGGCTAAATCACACAGTAAATAGACATGATGATGGTGGAGAATAAACGCAAACAATACTCTAAACCACTCACCAAGTCAATATATGACTACTGCCATCAAGGTCAGGCAACACAGAGGCAAACAGCTTGTGCGGGGATTTAATTCCAGATCCTGTACTTGGTCCACGACTTTGTCTTGCAAGTTGAAATGTTCATGTTATCATCCCCTAGGTACCACTTTCTTCCCTTTTCCTATTGTGTCACTGTACATCCCAGATCTCACAGAGCAGTGGGGTAAATTTGTGGTCATTCATTCTCCAGGATGTGAGCATTTCTGCGTGGTAGTGGTTGAGTGTTCTCAGCTCCGTCAGACGGCCCAGGAGACGAGCAAAGTACTGCGGCTCCTGTGGATGCTGTAAGGCACACAGCTTCCTCAGCACGTCCAGCATGGGCTCCTGAAGCCTCTCAACAGCCTGCTGATCCTTCACATAAGGCCGATCTGGAGAAGAGAAGCGTGGACCATTAGCCTTTCAGTGTATCAACAACTGTAGATGTGGATTTTGGAAAAATACCTTACATGGTGACATAGATTATCTGGATCAGTGAATTGCTGATTCTGGGTTACCTGGAGTCAAGATGGTTATGGCTGTGAGGAGAGCCTGCTCCTCCTGTAGCATGTGGAGCTCACCGATGCTTTTGTAAAAGTTGAACATGGGTGTCATGAATTCTTCTGAAATACCTGCAGAAAAAAAGCTAAAGATTTTTTGGCTTCTTATTCAGTTTTCAAAAGTCTTAGTCGTGCATTGGCACCACAAGCTCCCCTCAAAAGCTCGAGTACAGACCTTGGATCAGTGATAACATTCACAATTTCTGTAAACAATGTTTTCTCTTGTCAACCACGAGCTTCTGACTGACAAAGTTAAACAGTACGGTTTTAAGTCCACTGTAGTCTCCCAGCCATCTGTTTTAAACTGGCCCTCACAAATGATTACCTATAATCTACAGAAGGAAAAGCAGGAAATGTAAGAGGAGTAGAAAGAGTTTGTCTTACGTAACAGTCTGCACTTTGAGCCAGGACATTCAATCAACACTCCTCCCTGATTTGTATTATTGTTCATCCACAGCAAAGGAAATAAAACTCGATCATACATAAAAGGACAGCGGACAGAGGCTGCAATACTAACCATAAAAGATTAGAAATCAACGGGTCAAAGGTCATTTGCGTTGTACCCACTGAAGTGAGTGGTATGGATGAACCGGAGAAGAGGAGTAGGGAGAACGAGGAAGGACACACAGCAAAATATTCTTGACTACATTTATGATTATATTGTACAATGTAAATTTTACGAACCCGAGTGATATCCAAATTAATGCAGTTAACTAAGGTGAAGAGAAGAGGGAGTGAATCGGAGTTAAAAGTAATGTTAACTGAAAAATATTTTCTATCCGTTCTGGCCGTCACTGTAAAATGCCATGTTGGATCAGTGCAATAATGTATAATATTCAAAAAGAAGACTGTAACTGAAATAGTTTGATTGCATAATGTCTTAACTCACCCTTCATTGTATATTTTCTGGTCATACATTTGTGTATATTAAAGTACTGCAGTTGCAGTGCAGTAGGATCTGCAGAGCCTACGGGAAAAAACAAATACCAGCTTCTTTGCTCTTCTTCTTTAGATACTGATTCAATAATAAATGAGGATGAATATTTCAAACTGCTCTCACTATGATTTCAAATGTTTGCGTTCAGTTTTCAAACTAGCAGAGGATGCCTGTCTGCTCGGGCACATCATCAAGCGTTCAGAAATGCCAGTGGGGCTCAGAGGGAGAGAAGTGGACAATAGCACTCTCGATGTTTTGATAAGGAACAATGGTCTCTTCAGACAGCTTTGCTCCCTTATTCTCCCAGACTGGCCTTTAGTGTGAATGTCTCCTATCCCCACCATTCACACCAGTGATGCGCCGAGGGACCCAGCGACGCACACACACTCCTGCCATCACTGCCACTGTCTGTCTAACTGTCCAACCTGGTTGACATAATGACACCTTGAAAAAGTATAAATTATTTTTGTAAACCACCAGCCTGAAAACTATTTGATATGGCATCTGAATTGAGAGGCAGCAAAAACAGTACATGTGAAAAAAAAATCTTTCTGTGGCAGAAAAAAAACAATTTTTTTCCTTTTTATTTTAATAAATTCAATTTTCCTAACTGCAAGCTTGTCCACACACACACACGCCTAAAACAAGTGAAACTGTACCCAGTGAAGGTGCGTGTGTGTGTGCATGTGTAACCCACACCAAGCCAGAGATCAACAGGCCAGCACTCATCTCCCAGCTGCATCACACAGATCAGGCAGATCAATTATTAAACGAGGATCCGACTGGACTTGGCTGCAGGTGGAACTACAAAAGTCCTGATGCTGCACCTTCGGCCTGCTGCAACTGGTAGAGCAAAGGACCAAGACTCTTGAAGGTCATGAATCAGACGTTAATGTAGTTCCACATGTGTTAAGTATTTCTAGATTTTGGATGATGGAAGTTTAGATGCTCACAGTTGCAGTATTTATACTATGATAAGTTATTATTCTAATACAGTACAGAAACAGATATTTTTAGGGGAACTACGTCAGCTGACTCACCACTCTTGCGTATCCTCTCCTCTAAAACTTCTGTGTGTCCGTTGGGCATCTTTCTGCTGAATACCTGGGCTGAGCGCAGAAACATGGCTTCGACAGCTGAACCCTTCAGCAGAGCGATCTGATCTTCATGATCCAGAGTCAGAAAGCCTGCCAGAGGTTTAATACCAGTCATCACAAAAAACAAGAAATTATTAATAACCTTGTGTTTTACACCACCAGTGTGTGTTAACCCTCTGGCCATGGTCTCTACATCAAACTGCACACATGAAACTCCATATGTTCCACAGGATGTGTAAAAAGTAATACCTGGAATATTTTTTGTAAATTCCACCAGAACTTGAACTTGACTAGTTGCCATTTCTGTCAACAGGAGGAAGTTTTCCTCTGCACTGTACTGGTCTTGTAGCTGTGGGGGAAACAACAATAATAAATAGAACTGAAACAGATTAGACCATCTGAGAGGAGACAGGCCAAGAGGCAAAAAAAATCCACCAGCAGGAGATTACACCAGTGGTGAATTGTTGTTCTTGGCCTCAGCTATGAGGATGTCAGGGCATGCTGACAGCCCATCTCTAAGCATGTAATAATGCAATAGATGTCAGTCTAGTCTGACATCTGTGCTGGTGCACATGAGCTGCACTCTCTCTTGCAAGCTGTAAGAAGCTCATGTGTTGAAATTCTTGATGACAGTAATCCAAATAGATTAAGTGAAACTTGAAGCAATATTAAGAGTAGCATACCAGTTTTTTGGCCACGTCTTGAGGGATTTGATGCCTGTTATAAGCTTCTACAATGATTTTCATGAGTGCCTGCTGCTCTTTGGTGATTTCAACTTTTTCCTGGGTTTAAAAAGAGGAAACAAAATCACACAGCATTCAGTGGTAACAGTTTTTTTTTTGTTTTGTTTTTTTGTTTGCAGTTTGTTTTTGCCACTGTTCATATGACAAAACCAGTGAATTTGGAGAAACATAGCAGGTGAAAGGGAAAACTGGTGGCGATTACCTTTGACAGTTTGGTGGTTGAAGTGACCTGTTTGTTGTCTGTGTTGTCTGCTGCCTCTGTCTCGTCTCCAGTCGACTGTCCCGGGGAGGCCTTGGTGTTCTTCCGTAGCCTTTTAGATTTACACTGGATCTCTGTCAGCAGGCCTGCCAGCAGTGATGAAGGCTTCACTATGTGTGTTAAATACCGCACAGCTCTTTACTCAACAGCCAAGCGATGCAGCTAGAAATGCTCATTTTCATTTGTCGTGAGACCATGTCAAAGTTGTTCTAAATATTGGAACCAATCTTCATAGAAACACTTGTGAATTTTTGAACCTTCATCGTAGTTTTCTCATTTTTGCCATTAATATTTCAACATGACATATCATATCCACTGTAACCCGACCATCACCTGTCAGTCATGTATGCTACTGTAATAGTATGCATTTACATTATCAAAAACTCTAAATATTTAATGAATTGTTTTGATTAATTCTACAGTTTTAATTTCTGTTTTATAATCTAATTATGTTTTTACTGTCCTGAATTGAGGCATAATTTTTATTGTGTAATGTTTTCTAATAATAATGCATAAATATAAAACCTTGTCATTCCTTCACATCTGTGTTTCTGTGTCTGATTTGTAGGTTCAGTCAAAAAAGAAGTAAAAGATGTTGTGCCGCCTCTTTACAAAAGACTTGAGTGGACAGTAGAGAGATGAAGGTAATCAAAGAAATAAGACAACAACCTCTCTCAGTGAATTAGCATCTGTCTATTCACACTATGACCAAAAAGGTCTAATTTTGTTGAGCTCCTGTTGTGCCTGCAGGTACAGTCATGAAAGCCTGCCACGCTGCAATATTCATCACAACTTCCCTGCACTATTTATGAGCAACAGGAGTCCAGTCCATCCTCCTGCTCTTTTCAACTGACAGCTCTTAATAGACCCAATAACTAATAATCCCCTGAAGATTTCAGAGCAAGCACATTTGTCACATTTACAATTTCTGTCCTCACATTGTGGTGCACTGATGACTACATTCTCAAAGAGACAAAGGTGTTAAGACTCATTTTTAAGACAAATTCCTTTTACTAAGAGTTACTAATTCTTAAATGAAGCTTTAGGTGTCTGTTGAACTGCTTCTATTCCTGTAACAGCAGCAAAAGCTGGACCTTTCTATTGTGTGTTATCTGATATTCAATCTCCCAGCAAAATTCAACACCCCATGTCAGAATGACAAATGAGGGCTCACCAGTGCAGCCTCTGACAGCTTCTCTTGATACTGCTAAACAGACAGTACGTGTGTATGTGGAAGCTGCAAGTCAGTTTGAACTGATGCATAATAGTAGGCAGAAATTTGCCTTTACAATTTTTTCATTACTCAGTGCATTATTTAGCGATCGTTTCAGGATCTTATCAGCATGAACAGGAACCAGAGTCTCTGGACGAGAAGTGATACTCACATTCAGCGAGCATGCCCATCTCCTTGCACTTTCTTAGCCGGCACTCTTGGCATTTCCTACGCATATACATGTCCATCTCACAGTTTCCACCACTCTTGCATTTGTACACAGCGTTCTTTGTTATGCTCCGTCTGAAGAAACCTGAAAACGGTGAAAACAAGGCATTATCATCCTAATCACTCTCACTACCAAGTACTGTCTTTGAAGCATTGTCATGGATTACACTCTCCAACACCAGATACAGCATCTAAAATTAATTCCATCTAATAACGCATAAACAATAAAAACGATAATGATCAAATAACACACCACATATAATAACACAGCACTTTGAAATGGGACATTCTGCACAGTGAGTCCTAACACTTTTGATATTTTCCTTGACAGTTCAAATGTACTTACTTCATTGCTTCTGCAATGAGGTGGAATATTTTTTTAATTGTTGTGGTAATGATAGTTTTCAGTAAATAAAGGATGTGAATAATACTTCTGGCAGTAAACAGTGCAGCATGTAGACTCTGACTTTTTTAACCATACTCACTGACAAGTTATGATTCTAATCAGATATAAATAAAAATACAGCTTCATAGGTTACACATTGTTCTAATAATGTCACGCAGAGGATCCCGTGAACCCAGCTGGTCCTGAGAGAAACAGCCACACACACACACACACAGAATAACTTTGGAACAGTTATTAGACATTCTGACATACAACATTAAGCACAATGGCTTGCATTAGCGTAACTGAGCTCAGGTTGCTCCTGCATTGTACAGCGGAAAGCTGAGAGGGAACCCAATCTGGCAGCAGTACCAGGTAGACCTGAACCTATTCTCAGACAAATGGCAGGACAGACCAGCTGCTGCACTCCTGGCATTGTCCAGCCTCCCAGTGTGGAATTACACTTCTATCCATTCAGCCCACGGTTTGGCAGGAATCACAGCAAATTCACAGTGTCATAAAAACATGGGGAGGAGCTGCTGAGGGCCGTGACTTCACTGTCACTAGGTGGAAAAGGGTTGTAAAGTGCTTGCCCTGCCACTGTGATATTTCCTCACATATCCTTAAGCTCCTTTTGAAGCTCAAGGATTTCCAGTCAGATCTGCTCTGACATATTTAATAACTGCATGGATTTACTGCCTGTTCCTGTTGTGTGGTTAAATATGGAATTAGCAGCATTATGCCAAAGTGTACAGCAGTAGTAGCACCTTTCTTACCAGCTGCAGGCATATAATGACTCATTTGAAGCCTCAGATTATATTCATCTTAAAGAACACATGTTCACATATTACTCTTCACCAGCTGCTGTTTGGACTGCAGACTGCATGAACATCCCTGTTGTGGGTGGCCCCTTAAAGTCAACAGCTAAAGACAATAACGTAATTTTTGCCATCTGGGCCAAATGTCATTCTACTCATGAGTATACTGCCTTATCCGGCAACTGTGCCTGGACATGTACTTTAAACAGTACAAACCCAGACAAACCCTGGCTCAGGTAAATAGACTATAAAAAAATCTAAAAGGCTGATCATATCTAAAAAGCAAAACGAAAGTATCTTTTGTACAGGACACTTACAACTGTGTTTTGTATTAGAGTTGAAATGCATTAGTTAATCAACAGAAATGAATTCTGTTGCTATCTTGACTTATTGACTATTTTATCAAGTCTTTTGGGCTGTGGATTGAATAAAACAAACAACTTTAACATTTTAGCTTGGGCTAAACCATGTTTTTTCCATGTCTTCTGATAATTCATGGTCAAAATGATTGTAATAATCAGCAGAGAAAACAACTAGTAATACACTAATAGTGAAAATAATTATTAGTAGCAGCATTTGGGATTTTTAACACAAAAAAAGAGTTTAAAAATTCCTTTAAAGTAGCACTATGTAACTTTTGCTGAGCAGCAGCAACAATGGCCTCTGCAGCCACAAGTGGCAATTTACAGGACGCTGGTGCTTTAAATTCTTTTGGACTCGGAGTGTGAGTGGTTAAGGACACTGAACGCAGTGTACCACAAGAAGCTGACAACTGTTCAGAAAACAAAGCCTATTAAAAAGCATCATAACAAATCATCATCTCAGTACAAACCAGCAATCACACTATCCACTATGTCAAATCAACATTCGGCTAATCTGACTGACCGAAAATGTCTGAACTCACAGAGGTTTTGTGCAAAAATGTAGATGCTAGGAGCTAGTCTCTTCACCTCTGCCATGATGTCCATACTTATAGCTAGCTGAACATCCATAGTTGCTGGTGTGTGACGTAGTGTCAGCCTTATGAACTTCTCACAGGAGATCGTACCTGATCAACCCAAGTTAATTAGTGCAAGAGCAGGCATTTGGGGCTTGGAGAGGGAATGTAAGAGGAGCCATTCTTCACATTACAAGTCAGTATATCATCGAAATGATTATGAAGCTATTATTTTAAGGTAAAATAGTTGCACTATGTTGCTTTAACATCAACTGCCCTTACTGTTACAGTTCAATGTAAAAAAAAAACACTAACTAATCCACTGTAACTAAAAAAGACATTTTGCAAAACTGCATGTGTTAGTATGTTATGGTTTCAGTTATTACCTTTACACCCCTCACAGGTGAGAGCGTTATAGTGGTATCCAGAGGCCTTGTCTCCACACACAACACACAGTTCCTCCCCTTTGACCCTGCCCGCTTGCGACATGTGCCGGGTCCTCTTGCACACGGTAGGCACCACAGCAGAGGTCTCCTCCATCTCTGCATCATAGCTGAGCTCCAGGGGTCCTTTCCTCAGTTCATAAATCCCTGTGTGAGAGTACCATTCATCTCCATTGTACTGAGGGTAGTAGTTCTGACTGGAGTAGTATGGTGTGGAAGACATGGTTGGCTCCATGGATGGGTACTGCATGCTGGGATAGCTGGTGAAAGGTAAGATGTCAGGATCCTGCAGGAGAGGACTGCCGTGGTCTGCCAGAATATCTATGACAAGAGGGGGAGAAATGTTGTTGAAAGTTTTGAAAAAAACTAGTAAACGGACCCTAAGTAAAGATTAAACTCCCATTTTCAAGGTCAAAAATGAACTTTCACACATAGTGACACTAATTTAATTTAACATAACATGGAGCTAAGAAGCTAAGTAAATACCAAAAGAAGGTCATTTGAAATTGTTTCTCAGCAAGATGAAAAATGTGTAAAAGACACCACTCCTTAAACCTGCAATAATTTATTAGCTACTTGGGTACAGTGTAACAAACAGTTACCGAACTGCACATGTGTGCTGCTTGTGTATTTATCAGAGCTTTTTAGCTGAAAACAGCTGTCCACTGCAGCTGAAGATGAAGATACTGAACCAAAGTGTTAAAGTTGCAAGATGTAAAATGGAAACACAGGGAAGGAAGGTGCTGAGATCAACAGCAGTCTTATGATAATTATCTGTGGGAACATCACTACAACTGACCTCTTCTATCCTTAAAATCTCAGTTTTGGAAAGAAAAAAAATCTTCATTAGTTTTATTTCAAGTGCTTCCCTGCAGAAGCTCATTAGAACAGTAGAAACTGGCTCAGCGGTAGTCAGTAACGCACACAACGCATACTATAAACTCATAAATGATTAACGACTTGCTTGTACAGCACACTGTGTCTTTTAGGAGAACATGTAACTCCACTCCAAACACGCTGACACTTTTGAAACTGATACAAGAACGTTAACAGGATCCTAAAATTGTTTCATCATTGTCCATATCCAGAGCAGGTGTAGTAGAAACACTATAATAATACATCCTTTTGAAAACATCAGTGTGGTTATGATTACAGTTTCAATATGAGTAGTAAACAAGAAGCGAGCTCAACTGCTCTGAGATACTGTCAGGTATCTCAGAACAGGTATCTCAGGCAAATCTGTCATTAAAAAAAATAGGTACACTCTTAATACTAATACAATATCTGTAAACTATTTGTAACACTGACCTCTTGAAGACTTGGTCTGGACCATGGCCATATCAGTATGACCAAACACACAGGCTATTCAGAGTCCAGCTCCATTTTGTAGGTCAGTCCTTCCTTTGTGTCTAACTAAAAAATCATCTTCCATTTATTTCTCCTAATGTAAAGCTTTCCTCCGAAGACGTGACCGCAGCAGATGAAAAAATGAATTACTTGGTGCTTGCTTGAGAAATTCCAAGGAGAGCAAAGGTTGCCACAGTCTACTCATTAACCACAGAGTCATATTTCTTCACATCATTACAAGTAGCTGGGTAATGTGTGAAGTCATTTTCAGAGTTGGAGCAATGGTACAGACTGACTGCTACTGTATGGTGTGCTTGGATTTATGAGCCAGAGATGACCGTGAACGTGTCTATGCAGGTATTAGAAAGAACATGTGCATCCATGAGAATGTGTGAATGAACATGTTCCTGCTGTTGAATCTGCTGTTGTATTGTAGTACGTTATACTGACTGGTGTTTCTGTTATTTTGTCCACCCCATTTACATCAAAAAATGACAAAAATGACTGAATCACAAATTTGATAAATTTGATACTACTACTTATTAATAGAGGGACAGGGATCCAATACTGTAAATGTTGTACTGTAAAAGCAGAAAAAAGAAGAATTGCCAAACTGGCAGTGTTAGTGTTAGGTTAGCAATGTCAGTCTGCTGGTTGGTCATTCATCACTTTGGTCCAAACTTAAATATCTTAAATACTATCAAATAGCTTTCCCTGAAATTGTGTACATTCATGGTTCCTAGAAGATGAATTAGACCAATGGTGACATTTGTGGCTTTGAGTGAAAAGTCTCTATTGGCTGGATTGCCATGTAATTTGTGGACATTTGTGGACTTTATTTACTTTGGTTATCCTCTGATTTTCCATCTAGAACCTCAATGTGGTCAAAGTTTCCAGTATATTGGTTCATGACCAAATACATGCAAAACTAATGACATTCCCACTGGCCTCAGCTGTGCTTTGTATTTTGTTGAAATTAGCAAATGTTAGCATCCTAACTGAGCTAAGCTAGGCTAATCTAAGCTTTTAGCTATGCTAAACTAAAACAGAGAGCAATATTAATCATTATATCTGCTAAACTTCAGTAAGTTAATGTCACGGTAGGAATATTAGCAAGCTAATACTAGCATTTAGCTCAAATCACCACAGTGTGGCAATCTTGTTTTGTCTTTCTGGGAACTAGTTGTGGGAGCTAGGGAGCTAGTGTCAAGCAGACTTACCAAACAAGTGAGGGCTCTCTGAGATGGAGAATTCATCGCTGGGTGGGATTTGCAGCGGTCCCACCACATTGATGTCGGGGCCCACCCACTCATTCATTCAGGAGGGTTGTCAGACACCAACTCAGGCAACACAGGTTGGACTGAGCCACAGGGTAGTAGTATGCCTCTCTTTACTTCTGTAACAAGCATAGAAATAGTTCAGTTTGTGGACCATGGTGAAGATCTCCTTAACACCCTTACAGTTCTGCAGGATCCTCTGAAACCTGCACCACAAAGTAATTAAATATCAGCTGGGGAGTCTCTACATCAACACACCTGACAGGTCTCCTCTCCCACACAGGGTTGACATGTTCGGTAGCTGCCTGCAGGGAGGTGGGGGATGAAAGTCAGGCCACCACAAGGCCTCCATAAGAACAAGTCATGGAAGGAGCATTTTCTTTCTACATTCGGCCTTATCAGTAATTATATGTCCTGTCCAATTTCATATTTATGTACACAATGTCATTAGTATTCACAGGATGTATCACAAGATTAGTGTCGTCTTTTTTAACGTAATGTGTGCAAACCTGCAGTCTTAGTTTGCATATAGAGCTCATTCAGTAATACAGTAAACCTACACAATCTACAAAAAAGCTTGTGAATAACAGGCATGTTTTTCAACTTGTCCACAGCCTTTCTGGTTTCAAGGCCACAACATGGTCAACATGTGAAGCAGTACTTTTAGAGACCTGACCTGCCCCATTTTTACTAATCAACTCAGTGTAATTTCCCCTGAGACTGAAAAAGAAACGCAGCCCACAAGGATTTAAATCTTTCCAGTCAATGCTAACAGCCCACACAACAGCCAAATATACCGCGCCACCCGTCAAATACAGAGGCTCACCAAGGGCTCATAAGAAGTCATCGGTTCACCAGTGAACATGAAATATGCTCATACTCAGTCTCATAGTTCTTACCTTATCCTGGTCAATTAATTCCTGCCCGATAACAGTTTCCTTCAGTCTTGTTTTTGATATCCACACTGTGAGCTACAGCTCCATCAATACCAGCTAATGAACATTAAGTTGCTTGTGTCTGGACTCCAGTGAGAGCATGTGTGACCAGTTCAGGTCAGGGAGAGGAGAAATGGATGGTGGTTATTAATTAAACTGTCCATTCCTGTCCATGTCATCCCCCCCTCCAAACAAACCCCCCTCACCCACCCCCCCCCCCCCAAAAAAAT
This sequence comes from Toxotes jaculatrix, assembly GCF_017976425.1. NCBI lineage: Eukaryota > Metazoa > Chordata > Actinopteri > Toxotidae > Toxotes > Toxotes jaculatrix. Next base: position 11,907,670 of record NC_054398.1, read on the forward strand.
CCCTCTTTATCTTAACAAGACAAGAGGTTGCCTTATGAATTCTCCAGCAGACCAGGGTCAGAAAGCCCACTCACATACACAAACATCACACATGGAACATATATCCAATCATTGGCGTGACATCAACATCTGGTATGTGTCTGAGCAAGCTGAGGAGAAGAGCTGCTATCAGTCCAATAGTTTATATATATATATTTTTAATCTTTGAATAAAAACAGAGGATCATGGTGTATTTTTGTGTGAAATTATGTTTTCTTTTCTCTGTACTTCTATAATATTTTCAGAGGTACAGCAAGAAATCAAGGTTATCGTAAAAAACCTTTGAAAGCAGACTGTGTGGTAATCGTTGCCATCTGTCCTTGAACTGATCACATCCATTTTATCATGCCACTACAATGTGCAGTGTACACTAGATTTGTTTAAATTGGCACTTTGATACCTCAGTGTACCTGGCCTGTTGTCTTTGTGTACTCTAAGATCAACATGCACACAGGAAATCAAATCCCTAATGTCTTTATAATCCTCAATTTGTCCAAAAACAATAGTTTAATCATTGATGGGCTGTTGCTCCATCCACAGAGGCCCTTCTGAGTCAACAGACAGTCTCTTTGAAATAAACAGAACCTTTGCCATTGGCTGTTTGTGGACTATGTGGTCTGTGTTTGACAGCATGTGAGGAATGAGCTGGCAGAGATGGCCTCTGGGAAGGGAAAGACACAACTCCACTGAACATATTTCTAAGTTACATGTACAGTAATCAAGGCTCTCAGAAGTATGGATGAGGTTAATTCAAAACAAATTTAAATATCTCTAGCCATCTCGCACAATGAAGACAGGAAAATATATTAGGTGTTGGATTGGGCTTTTGTCTTTCCTTTCACCTTGGTGTTTTGTTACTTATCCCAGACAGACCGTATTGTGAGCAACATACACTTGAAACACCAGAAACACACACGCCCTGGAAAGTGACATAACAGCCACATGCTCTCAAGGTCTTTAGAACACTGTGAGGACGACCGGGAGCAAAGTCTGTAACCTTGAAACTTTTCATCAGCATGAAAGATGGAAAAAACATTACTCTTTTTATAGATCACCAAATGCACAGAAAGCCTTATTTATAATTGTTAAACATGTATATGATAAATATTTCAATACTCTCTCTGGCTGTCATCTTTTCAAGCAAGAGTTGTTTGGAGAAGCAAGTTTGACACTAGTGAGGAGTCCAGTAATTATCCTCCATGGTGAAAATGAAGAAGGCTGATAAAGACAGATAAGACAAAGGATGTTTACTAGAGTGTGATGGGAAACAGAGCGACCTTTGGAATATTTAAAAATGTCTAATTTAAGCACACTAACATAAACAGGCATTGCTCGGGACAGCTTATACTCTCACACGGTTACAGGAAATAACAAGAATGTAACTGGTATGGATGATATACTGCCTTTATGACAGCTTTGTGTTAATAATTTAAGGGTGAAAATGAGCTGTAGTGGAGGAAATCAATAAAAACAAAATATGAACTCTACTTTTACTAGAGTGAGAAGGCACAAACAGGTAATAGCATTTCTTTTCAGCTTGTTTATTTCTTCCTTTGTGGTTTCAGGGATGGCAGTGTCAGTAAGTTGGTCCACCACTTTGATCCAGACTGTAATATCTCAACAAATGCTACTGCCATTAAATTTTATACAGACATTCATGGTCTCCAGAGGATGTAGCCTACTGACTTTGGTGATACCCAGACTTTTCCTTTAGCGCCAACCATGAGGTTGACATAATGTTTTCAAGTGAAATCCCTTAACAACTGTTGGATTTCTGGATGGATTGCCATGAAATTTGGTTTAGACAATTCATCCTGAGATGTTTAAATGTCTGGTGCTAATTAGAAAGTGTTAAAAATCAAATCTCTGCTCTCTCAAACAGTAAGATAATAATTTACTTTACAAAACTGACTTCTTTAGCAGTGCTGATGAAGAGTGAGCGTAATTTTCCTAAACTCTTTTATGATCAAGGTGAATCATTACCCCTACTTTATATTTAGAAACAAACTGGGTCTCCTTGTATCAAACATTGAGAAGTTGCAAAAAGACAAACAGCAGAAGATTAAATAGAGTTACATTAAATTTTGCATGGAATAACGTCAGCGCTGAGCTCACCATCCATTTTGTCCCATTATGAGCTCAGAGCCCTATAAATAATGAAGCTGATATAACGCTAGAAGAAGTGCCTCACAAACAGATGGTGCACTGAGATCTGCTCAGACTAAGGAGGGCGAGCAAAGCGGTGACAGAGTGCAATCATTCAGCAACAGCAAATACATACAAGCCAAAAAAAACAAAAAAAAAAACAAAACAATAAGGATCATTACATTAACACTGAGGTCTGCTGTCAAACCCATTATTACATTCCAGAAGCACGTCTCTTTACATGTTGCATAGCTGACACAATAACATGTCAAAAACTGTTCACATGGTTCAAAAGTAAGCTACGTAAAAGTTCAGCCAAGGTTTGAAGCACAGACGGAGTACGATCACCACAAATTGGAGGAAAAGTAAAGTCTGGTTCTGCCACTGATAATCTGCCTCTGATATGTGTTTCTGATGTGTTTTCAACACAGCACTAGCTGGTCCATGGATCTGTGGTCTGTGGTTTACTGTCTATTATATTATTCATACTAGTGTACTGTATTTGTCAGTGTAAATTAAATTTACTGTTCAATTTCTGTTCAGTTTCATCATTCTTGCTGATGTTTCCTTCTTTCTCATTTTTCACAAGTGGGTTTCTAAAAAGAATTATGTTTGACTTTGTTGTTTCCATATGATTTTGTTTTTCCTGCAGACATTATAGTACATTACATTTAAACTTATGTGGTGACCACAAATGTAAAAGAGTGGTCTTGAGGTACATGTGATGCTGTTTCTTCCGCCATTTCGCCGATGTTTCGGACATTTCCACAGAATTTGAACCTTCATCTTTGACTGGATTTAAGTGTTTGGGAAGTCCGGTCTCACTGGTACCGGTCCTGGTAGTCCCCATTTCCGTAATGTTCCTCCTCCTCTTGCATGGTCATGCCTCTCTTCTTTTTCCAGCCCTGTTTTCGATCGGATGAATTGTCTGTTGTTCCGTAACTCTTTTGGGGAGCCACTGTGTTCTCGCTGGTGAGCTCTGACTCTTCAGCCAGCTCGTCCTCATCAATAATGCCACATTTATCCTCGCTTGTGCTCTCAGGGTTGGCCCAGTCCTGCTGCTCTCCCGAAGCAAAGATAGCGTAGAAGATGACGCCTGAGTAATGCACCATGGCTGCAATAACAAAGACATTCTGCCACTCCAGACGAGTCTGCGGGAAGATGAATAGTATCAATGACTTTCCTGACAGAAGCAGACTTACTAATCTTTCAATGATGTACCACTGAGGAAAGAATGTAAATCCTCTGAATTACTCATGGCATTGGAAATACTACAACTGTAATGTGTATAATAAATTTTGCAGCGCTATAAATTATTAACAGTAACTGTTGATAGGTGCAAGATTACATACAGCAACCCAGTGTTGCTGTATGTAATCCTAATATATTTCATACATGTCCCCGGGGAAAAGCTCAGTGAGGAACACAGTTTCAATTTCAGCTTTTTTTTTACACATACAGGGAACTGGGCTTTACACACAATAATTAAAAACAAAGGACTGTTAAGCAAAAATATTCAGTTACAGTCAAGATATGAGCATGTTATTCATTAGTTGTTGGTGCAACAACTAATAAATATATGTTAAAATACTGTATATGAAAAAAGGTGACAAATCAGTCCATTATACCTTGTGTTTAGTCAAAGCTCCAACAATCAGGGGACACACCATTCCAGACAGCGTTCCCACCCCGTTAGAAATGCCCATCAGGATGCTGGCATAGCGAGGAGCGATATCCAGGTGATTCACATTAAAACCTAACAACAGAGTACACAAAGCAGTATCTAATCACTGTGAATGGCGACAGACAATGACAATGGGGAATCTCGTGATTTTTGGACATTATATTTTGTGAAACTGTACACGGTTTAGCTCCACATACGGGTTTTGATTTTTTGTTGCCATGACAACAGTCTCTGAAATATTCAAGAGAATGGCCTGTGTGAAGGCTTGGCATGTATACTGCATCACACTAGAAGGAAAAGTTGTGCTGTTCATTTTTTAGATAAGTCTTTTGAAACAGAACCCTCATGTTTTTGGTTTAATAGAGACAAACAAAACTAAAAATCTTGAATTTCAGGTAAAACCCAGACATTTCTGTGGAGCAGGTGTGGCAGTACCTGAGATGGCAAATCCACTGAAGCCTACGGCCAGAACTAGGAAGGAGATGGCGACCCCTCGAGTGTGAGAAAACCCGACCACCAGTAGCAAGGTAGCCTCCATACCAAAACCTGTGAAAATACAAGGCCAGAGACTATGGGCCATTAGTACACATAAGGAACAGCAAAATAAATCATTCCAGTTAAAATGTATACCATGTATTTGTAAGAAATGAATCTGAGGTTTCAGAAGAGTCCTGCATTATTCCTTCAGGACTCATTTACAACAGAAACATGTTCCTGGGGAGCTGGCTAATACATGGATGGTTGAAAACAGTCAAAACCTAAATCTAACAACCATAATACTGCTGCTGAAAAAGCTCCTCAAATATACTCCACTGAATTGTGCAAATTTTTTTCTTTCTCACAGTATCCTACTCATCACTCCTCCATCATCGTGTAAATTTGTATACAGCCAGTTTTTACTGTTTTTTGTATCTTTAACTTAACTTTCTTAGATTGTAAATATGCTTTTTTTGCACATTTTTTGTGCTTGAATTGCATGCACACTTCTTGTTTTTCTGCATTTTATTTCTTTTTTCCTGTTTTTCTTGTGAGCTGCCTAACAAGTAAATTTCCCTGCTGTGGGATCAAAAAGGTCTTATCTTAATTATGTTATAGTGTTCAATCGCTGTTTTTTTAATGAAGTATCAACAGTGATTTTAGAGAAGATTTATGCTTTGGAGGCTATATAACAAAACCAAGGAATGAGCCACTTAGTTTCCAGTGTCAAGATTAAAAAGGATAAAATGTGTTTGTGCTTCTTTACCATGACATACCTCCACAGTTCATGAGTTTCCTCACATTTGTGGTAGACATGATTTTGTTGCTGCGTAAGAAGTCGGCCAGCTGTCCTCCAATCGGAACCACAATTGTCATCACCATGTGGGGGACAGCAGACAGGAGCCCCACCTGTGTGGGAGTTCACACATTCAGGCAACAACAAAGTAAACAAGTCCTGTGATGACGAATCTGTGTCTGTGTGGATGTTTCTCATTGTCATTTGATTTGCTGCAGTGACACCGTGAGGCCAACCTTGCTGATGGGGAAGCCAAAGACTTCCTCAAAATATGCCGGCTGGCTGATGAGGAGCAGGTAGAAGGTCCAGCTGCGGCAGAAGTTGGCCACAATGATGGCATAGACCGGCATGGAGGTAAAGAACCGACGCCACGGAGTCTTGAATTTCTGTGTTTGGGAGACAGAAATCAGTGTATGCCGTTTATGCAATGTATATATATGTGTGTGTGTGCGTGTCAGGATTTTAGTGAAATGATTAAAAAAACTGCACTGTGTACAGTGCTGTACGGTGAAATTGGCAACATTTGACATACACACACCTCAGTTACACTAATTTGGTGGACTGTTTCACCGATGGTGGACTCAATGTACATCTTCTCCTCGTCAGTGATTGTGGGATGTTCAGCAGGACTTCCATATGCCAGCAGAAGCCACATGACATACCATAAGATCCCAAAGACACCTTTTTGTGAAAGGACAGCGACAAATATGTAAATTAAATTATCTTTGTAAAGAAGGTTTTGTGTTACAGAGCAGCTTGAGGGCTGGACAGACTAATTAAAACAAGCCCAGACCTTCTCTGGACCACAAGAATTTTCATTATTAAAATGAAATGAGGATGGTATGAGTCACAGAGCCCAGACAGGAAAATGCTAATTTACATCAATAAATCATGAGATTATATCGCAGCAGAACCAAAGTAGATTTTTATTAAAACACGCTGTGGCATGGTTTGCATTTTATGTGAGCGTTAATCAGTTTAATCAAACTCAAAAGCAATTCAGATAACGCTTATTGTGCAAAGCGTACAAAGTCTAAGAGCCAAAGAGGAACATGCTAGACAGGGATTAAGACAGCCACTTTGCATGTCACTAAACTGACATCTAGTGTATCTAATGACTCAACATCTGATCAACATCCTAAGTGATTCCCTGTAAATGTATATTCAAATATAGGGCTTATAAGTTGTAACTAATGGCTTTATTAATGGCTTACTAATGCTTTATAGATCCGTTATAAACAACCCTCTGGCTGGTGTTTAGTAATAATGTTGGTAATTACTAAATAAATACTGGTCCTCTAACAAACCATCAATTCTGCAGGTAAACATTTTGATAAGTTGTTAATGAATGGGTTTTTGTCCACATTCTCCACAAAAGTGGTCCCTTAGAAGGTTAATTAATGAGCTAAAAAGATAAGTGTCCTGCTGGATGATAAACCACAGCCAGAGGACTTTTTCCACAACCTGGCAACTCAAAGGTTGTTCTTATTAAAGGCTTACAACTTATTTAATAAAACAGCATGATTTATTAACCATTGGAAAAACCATTAGTTAAAACTTACTAACGTTTATTAAGTGGCACCAAATGAATTTATTAGATCATTTACCATATTATTATATGATACATATTATTATCATATGTTCATTTAAAATCTATCTTACCGTAGATATAAAAGACAGAAGGCCAGCCAACGTACTGAACGAGCACGCCCGCTAAAGGCATGGCGATCACTGCTCCTGCATAGGATCCTGGGAACAATGGGTGTCAGATTTCAACCCCAAGGTATTATTATGCCAGCAGTAACATAGGATCTCAGTGATAATTAACTAAAAAGATTTCAAACATTCAGACAAAATTGTCATACTAAAAAAACATGTTGTCTCTTGTTTATATTTCCTTTTCACAAGTTTGCATATTATAAACAACTGAACTTAATGTGGTTATAGTGCCTTCAATCAAACAAAAAAAACCCCCTATGCTCTATGGTGAAAATGTGTCTTAATAAAAATCACATAAAAGAAACACATTAGTTTAATTGAAAAAATGCTGTCAAAATGAGTCATTGGCTCTGCCTTGACAGAAAGGGTGTTTTAATGTGTTTTCTATTATCTGATAGATTCATGAACACTGTTATTTTGAATAGAGCAGGGAGCACAAGAGTGCTTTTGGACAGTAAGCAATGTGACACTTCATCTAGGTGAATAAATGGAGACGCTCCTTCAGCGTACGCAGGTGAGCCGTGTTCATTTACAGACAATGTCAAGAGGGTTTTGATGCACGGGTTGTCATGGTACCAGTTTAAAGTGCAGCATGGTTAATTTCAGGAGGGACAGCAGTGGCCTACATCTGCAAAACAAAATGAGCTCTCCCACATCCATTTACTGACCAGCTACACTCTGACTTGTAAGGCTGAGTAAGCTGAACAAGTAAGTAGTTGTTTTTTAATCAGAGTGAAATAGTTTGGGAGGGTTTGCTGAGCATTCTGGGGGATTTGCACAAGAGGAAACAGAAGCATCGCTTACCACAGAATGAAGTGGTGGCCAGTCGACTTCGTTCAAGAGGTGGCGCCCATTTGGACCACATCCCATGGCATGCTGGGTAGGTGACACCCTAGCAGGGACATGGTGTGGAAGATGTCATAGGTCAAAGTTTGACTTGAAGAAACCTTGGATACATCTGGAAATGCTTTAAAGGAGTAGTTTGATATTTTGGGAAATACGCTCATGTGCTTTTTTTTTTAATGTTGATAGATGTTAAATGAGAAGACTGACACCTGTCTCCTATCTGTACAATAAATAACAAGTTATGTTTTTACAAAGGTTACGTGCCAGACTATTTCTTGGATGGGAGCAGTGAAATAGTCCCTAAGCAAAGCTACCGGCAATAGCTTCATATTTATCATACAGACATGGGAGCGGTATCAATCCTCTCATCTATTTCTCAGCACAAAAACAAATATGCCTATTTTCCCATTCATCGTTTTTTACTAGTTTGCCTCCAATGTTTTTGCTCTTACCTCCACTAAGCCCTGCAGGATGCGAACAAACATGACGCAACCGTAGTGGACCCTTGCTGCTGATGGGATGAACATATTCAGCACTGATGTCAGGAAAATGGCAGCCCCAAACACCCTGTAGAAAAACTGGAATGTCATTATTTTGTGTGACAGAGGCTGTAACACCAGTGTCCACCTGTATCACTTATAGATTTAAAGGAATAGTGTGACATTTTGGGAAATATGCTCATTCACCACAGCCAGCAGGCAGTTAGTTCAGCTTAGCATAAGCACAGGAAAGAGGAGGAAAAACGAACCTGACTCTGGTCAGAGGTTAACAAAATCCACCTAACATGTTAACATGTTGTATCTTACTTGTTTAATGTGCACTAAAACCAAAGTGTAAAAAAGACAATTTATCATAACCACCACATAACCCCAAGACGGCAAATTGCCATTCCAACACTTTTGTTTTTCGCTTGAGAAAAACATGCAAATCAGATGTACTTTAACAACTAGATACTGGTAGCAGGATTATATTGCCTTTGTACAGTTTTCCAGTCTTTATGCTTATCTTAACATATACTTAGGTGTGTCAGGCCTACTTATAAGTGTTATCGATCTCATCTAACCAGAACACTTAACTATTCTTTTAAAGCCTTTTCCTTGACCAAATGATGTTATTTGACATTAACTACAGGGAAAACAGAGGCAGTACTTCATTGGTACACTTCCAATTAATTAATTTTGGTTAATTGATGATCTAACCTACAGTCTTTTAACAGGGCAGGAACACACTTAATTAGAAAATATTAGGAAGTTATTAGGAAATTACAGACTCCTGCAATAACACTTTAGCACCTTAGCTGTTGCTCATTGAGATATTATTCAGATTTGTCTGTAACATGTTGAAACACTACACACACATGCTACCCAATGTCTGAAAGCTACTGTAGATGTCTAATATTGGCAGGCAGTATATCTCCAAATATCTGACGGTCAAAGCATCTCAGTCAGCTTCATAATGAGACAGATCTCACGCCTCTGCCTTTCATGGACTGAGATAAAGACATCCCTTTCAATCCACAAGTTTCTGCTTCATCACCATGGTGCCACTTGGCTCCCTTCTCTTTTCTCCTCCACCTCATCCCCCCTTCCTGCTCTTTTTCCAAAACAGTGTGTAAGTGACACTTGTAATATTCCAGTGGCTGGTGTTTCTGAAAGAAATCAGAGGCAGGATCTTTCATTATTAACTCTGTCAGTGGCGTGTCCTCTTTTCCTGTGAAGCTTTTATTACAGGATTGCTATCTGCTCCATCAGCACCGCTCACCACACCGTACAGCTTTAACCCTTTAACTGCATGGACTGAGGAGGTTCTCCTCCCAGACCTTTATCTGTTTTTTTTTAAGTCCCTTCCTGTGATCACTTCTTAACATATGGGCTGCATAACCATGACTTGATATAATCCTTAAGGAAAAAAGTTCAGAAAAGACAACAATTATTTTCAGGGTTGATAAATTGTCAGACAAAAGTGAAAAATGGCAATCACAAGCACCCAGAGTCCAATTATCACCATCAAATAGCTTGTTTTCTCAAACCAACAATCCAAAACCTAGAAATCATCTGAGACTACAGTGTTGAAACTATGAATAGTCATGAAGTCATGAAGTGCATGTGACCTGTTGGCAGAGAGTTTGTTGGAGATGAAACCACCAGGGATTTGAGTGACAATGTATCCCCAGAAGAAGGAGCCATGGATCAGCCCCACTGTCTCTGGGTCCCAGTTGAACTGAGCTTTCTGGAAAAGGAGAAAAAGGGCTTTCAGAAGAAAATGAAGAATTATAAGAATGAAATAATATCAGTACCAAAAAGAAAAAAAAAGAGGATCACACTTTTTACAATTATGTAACAAAGAAACAAAGAAAGAAACACACATTATACAAAGTCCTAAAAAGCCAATAACCCAGAGGTTGTGTTCTATTGGTCCAGTTACCTGAAGTACTGGAGTCCCATTGATATAGACAGTGTTGTTGTTCACCATCTCCACAATGGCGACACCAAGGTTGCATCGAATGCCGAAGGAGATGCAGAAGCCAAGTCCGCTGAGGATGGCGATGATGTAGCGTTTAGGGAGACCGCCACAGCTGCAGTCCAGGAGTGGGGCAGGACGTGGTGATGATGCCACTGGACACCCGTCCTCCGTCAATTCAATGTGGTCCTCTTCTTCTACATTGGTACCATCTATTTTCCTAAGGAGCAAGTAGCAGGAAAAATGGTTATCTGTTCAGTCTGAAATAAAAATATTTATTTTTATTCATATTATCTACTTTCAGTGTCCCATGGGCCTAAATTCTGTGCTATTTTAAACTGAATATATGAAACTGAAGTCATACAAGTATTTACATAATGTGGTTTTGTGCAATATTCACATGATTATGTCCTATTCTATTGATTCTGTGGCAACAAAACAGCACAATAACACAAGTCTCTCCGCTCTCTTGCAGAGGTCAGGAGATGAGGCCAAGACACACAACTAAAAAGGTCACAACATCTCTATTACCATGTACCCTGCCCCATCTTTGTTGTTAAGTACTCAAACCTCCTTTTTTCACATCAGTGTTTGATGATGACTGTCTTTAAAGTGGTGACATCTAGTTTGTCAGGTCATATTTTGTATTTTTCTCAGTTAAAAATGTAACAAGTCAGAAATATAGCCTGTCTGATAGACTTAAGACACTAGTCTAAAAAGCCTGCAGTGACATCAGTGAGATGACACACACGCTTCTGTTTCTGATCAGTATAAAACTCTTCACCTCACCTCTATAAACTGCAAGATGAAAAGTGTGACATAAATTTTTGCAAAAAAAAACATATCTTCAGTTGATTAGATCAGATCGTTTCACCAGATGCAATCAACTTTGGTAAATGGGTGAGGCTATTTAATTCTATCCCATGTTGTGATTCAGTAAAATCGCAATAATTTACACAGAAGTGAAAAACAACTTGTCATTTTCAAAATATAAAATGATCATGATCAATTATTATAGTTATTATTATTATTGAATCCATATTAATCAAAAGCAAAAACTAACATTTTTTCCCATGTTCCACTTGTTTGTAATGCAAGTAACTGCATTCCTATTCTACATGAAATAAGCACACACACATTAATGATACACACACAAAACTCTCCTTCCAGGAAATTGCCCACTTAGTGCTTTATCTCTTAAAATGACAACAAACGTCCTTATATGTGGATGATCCCACCACAACACACACATCCCTCTGTGAAATATGTATTAGATATAAAATATGTATTAACGTCTTAAAATAAAATCTGTGATTACATCACTAGTAATGTCTAGCAAGCACAAGAATCAAATATTTATTTATTGTCGGGATCTCGGGAAACACATTGGGGCTTAATGTACTTGCCTCCAGGCTCTCAGTCAGTGGATATTTCCGCCACTCTTAGTTTAGAAATCTTGTTTAAAAAAAATTTCTACCCTGAATTTGTGGACAATGAGCAAAAAGACTGAGCTTATTACATGCCGTCCAGCAGTATTTCTGGATTAAACACCCTGCACACACAGTCTTCATGCCTCCTTCCCACCATTCTCCATACAAAGCCGCTCACCTTTGCAGTTTTCCTAAAGAGTCGCCCACAGTGTTCTTCACTTCCTCCTTTCCAGGCTTAAGCACCTGCTCCTTCAAACCTGCTAACCCACCAAAAGGCATTTTTGTTTTCTAGGTTTTATCTCCACCTTTATCTCAAAACAGTTTCTTGATACCTAACTAGCACACTTTGTTCTGGGAAAAGACTGAATAAAAATCCACTAGACGCTGTTCTTCATCCTCGCTGAGTTTGTGGCACCAGTGGCTGGCTCCACCTTTCAGTGGTGCCAAGAGTCAAGGACCTTCTTCTCCACTTTTCAGAGATGATTCAGAGGAGAGCTGGAGGGGGGATAATGTTGAAGTATTCCTCTGTCCACAGTACCATTCAGACAGAGCTTCTGGAACTTGTTTAATCTCCCAAAGATCCATCCAAGATTGATAAGTTCGGGCAAGAGCAAATAAAAGCGTAGAATCCAGTTATTAGTCTCCAGGCATTGTGAGCCTTCTTTGTCTGCAGCTGGACTGAATGATCCGCTTAGATCTCCTCTCCATCTCATAACCCATCCATTCCTGGTGAGGAGGGGCAGGTGTTAGCTGGTTTTCCAAAACCCAGCCCCTTGCCTTACACATCATCATCTTCACCGTCATCATCATCATCATCGTTTCCCCAGAACCACCCCTTCACCTAGTTAAGTTCATCTGATAGCAGCCCAGTGGATGAACAATTAAATATGCATGAGTTTGACAAGTTGCGTTGAAGAGAAACGGCTGCGCTGTAAAAATTTGAGCAGGTGAAACCTAAGACAGAGCCTCAAGTTCTGGGTTTACTCTCCCATTCTCTGCCAGCTTTTACATGTCAGATTTTCCTATTTTCTGCATGTATAAAGGAGTGATGGAATCATAGCTACGACCATAAATCTGTATAGTTCATGGACTTAGAGACAACATCATGTTAATAATCATTTCACACTGAAAGGATTTTCTCTGAAATGCTTATTTTCCCAGCAGGGGGAACTCATAATTTTCGAAACTGAATTTCACAGATTATAATTAATAAATAAATAAATAAAGAGAGAGAGAGAGAGAGAGAGAAATTGAGATTTTAAAATTTAAACAGTAGGGTCAATGGTGTGGGCCTGAGCCCTAAGAGTCTGTTTTACTGATGGGCTGTTGCAGAGTGGGCTCACGGTAGTTACAGTACTCCAGCTGTCCCACTGGACACTCTTTCAATAAATAGGGTTCTTTATTCTGGAGATAACACAGCTTCATTACAGGTAACATGAACAGAACTGCCTTCTTCTTTCTTGGTACAATCTTTTATGGCATGAAAATTAGATGCATGAACTTGCTTGATCTACCTAAATGTGTTGTTTTAATAGATGATGGTGGTAATTATAACCACAATGGCAGATCCCCAAATAGAAGCAATAAATAAATCTACACATATTTCACATATTACTTTCCACTAAATAAACTGTATAAGAAACTTTGCAGTCTTGTTGTTACTGTCTGACCCAACTCTAATACTTTGCTGTAACTGTATAATTAGATTGAACAATAGTAATGTTGAATTTAGCATTTGTCTGAAAGTAATTTATGGACTTGTGTTGTAAAATTGCCTATGGGGGTAATATCTGAATATGAACCCAAAGAGTGTGTGAACAAGAACGATCCTTAAGGCTTTTTGTTTCTAAACAGGTCATGACTGCCATCTAGTGTTTGGAACAAGCCTAAATAACACTAAAGCGGTTGTGGTACAAAAAAATTCAACCCCCCACAGTGTTCACGGAGGTGAAAACCATCAACAGAGAACAAAAACAAAAAATGTACCAGGCAGTAAATATGTTTTTTTAGGCTGTAAAATTGACTATTTTAACAGGGGGGTCGATGGAGAATTGCTCAGTTCTGGAGCCAGCCCCCAGCGGCAGCCGAGGAACTGCAGCTTTTTGAACGCGGAAGTGATCCTCACTGCTGAAACCTACAACTCCCCCCTTGTGAAGAGACTTATACAATCAAGAAGCTGTATATAGTTCTAATATCTATCCAGTATAGTCTTTACTAAGGGACTAAAACTGACTCGAGAAATTAGAAGAAATAGAAGAAATCTATCTGTACGTCTATCTGATAAAACAAATACAACAACAGTCATCACAACAATAGAAATAACAAAGGAGCTATAGATCCTTCAGAATAATTGGGTTTACTGAAAAATACGTTTACTTTTAATATAGTCTTGTCAGAAAAGGTCCGTATAACAGGGACTCCGAGCAGGAACAACTTAATACATAAAGCTAGCAAAAACGGGCCGTTTCAGGTGCCGTCCTTTTTTACATGTCTCACCGGTAAAGTTCAATCGAGTGTGTCCACAAAACCGTTATTGCTGCACCGCGGGCCTTGCTGGAAACCGCATCGTGAACCTGATTTCCTTGTCGATGAGCTTTCGGACCACATCGTTAAAAGAGCGACGCTTCAGTCGGACCGCGTTGGACAGACCCCTCCTGTTCCAGACTTGTCGCCTTCCTTGCACCTGCTAGGATCCGAGGTTTATCCCGGGAGTTGTGAAGTTTGATGATCACCGGTCTCGGGCGGTCCTTCCTCTGCCCGTGAATCCGGTGCGCAAACCGAGGGTCTTTGGCAGCCAGGACTCGAAAAACTCAAGGGGATGTTCACCCTCAGTGCCTTGCTTCAAATTTCGCGTCTGCTGCGGTTTTCCGCATCGTCTATCTGGTCAGCCAAGGTCATCTGCCTTTTCTCTACCTGGGCAAGGCGGAGCTCGATGGCGGTCACCCGGCCATCCACGGCGGAGATCCGTTGTTCTGCTTCGGTGATGCGCCTCGACTGGCCCTCAGGCTGCTGGCAATTTTGTCCAAAGTGTCAATTAGTTTCGAAAATTTCTGCTCCATGATTTCCTTTATGTTTTGAGTAACTTCCCGTACGAGCTCGGACAAGTCCATAGAGCTAGCTTCCATCATGCTAGCGCCAGTCGGAGACGGAGGCGCCATGTTGGGCAGCGACGGGCGATTCGTAATCTTCGACTAGATTGTTTGCCTCAGTTTGGCCGGTCTTTCTCTCTGAGATTGTCTGCCAGGTTTAGTTGCCATGTTAAAATGTCACAAATAAGGATTGTTTTTTTTTTGTGGGGGGGGGCATTTAGATTGTGGGAGGAAACCCACGCATGCATGTTTAGTAGGGAGGTGGTATTTGTGTGGAGAAGTAGCAGGGTTTACGGTCAAGCTTGTTGTCTAAGCAAGGAGAGTTGCAGTTGGAAACCAGTTCGATGGTCAGGACAGCTGCAGGTATAACAATACCCACAGTGACAACACCAACATTCAAACCTACTCTCAGTAGTCGTTTAAAAGAGCAGCGCCACAGAGGTTCTGCAGCAGGAGTCTGCAGCTGTTCAGCTTCCACAGGGCTTTCAAGTTTGTGAGGTTCTGCAGCAGGAGTCTGCAGCTGTTCAGGCTCTGCAGGACTTTCTACTTGCTGCTATCAAACAGTGAATGTCTTCTTGATTTCTCTCTCTCTGATGTTCATGATGGGCCACCTCAGCAGTGAGTCTCTTGTTCTTCTCATTCAGTGTTTTCTCATTTACGTGCAGAGCATGAATTTCTGCCAACAGATTTTCATTTTCATTCAGTTTTTTCTCTGCAGTTTCTCTGCCAGGTGTTCAAGTTCCACCAGCTTCTGTAACAGCTCGTTGTTAACACTGTCATCGTTTTGAGCCTTCACTACTAAATGCTCAAGGTTTTTGTTCTGTGTCTGCAGTTTCTCTGTCAGGTTTTCAAATTTGACGAGCTTCTGTAATAGCTCATCTTTATCTATGTAGTCTTTTTGAGCCTTCTCTAGTTGATGCTCGAGGTCACACCCTACTACCTTAAGATTTTCATTTTCGTCTCTCTGAGTCTTTGACAGCGATCTGAGGTTGTACAGCTCAGAGACCATTATTTTTATGTCTTGTTTCAGGTCTTTTACATGCTCTACTGTTACATCAAACCTGCAATTTAGCCCCTTTCATTGGTTAAGCAGTTTATAGAGACCTTCCTGTTGTTCAGCATCCGCGGCCTTTATTTCCAACTCAAGCACCAATATTTCTGACTGTAACTTAGCATCATCCTCCTTACAGGTCCTGTAGCTGACTTCTTGCTGTCCTTCAGGTAGCTCCCTGCGACAAAATATTTCTACCCCTGACATGGACCGGCTACACGATTCCTCCAATTTCTCTGAAACATTCAGAGAAGTGTTGGCCATTTTCTTGTAAAATTCTGGGCAGAACCCATCAGGGCCCGGAGCTTTTCCACCAGGTAGAGATTTAATTGTTTCATAGTGGGCGGCAAAGAATCTCCCTACTCTCAACTGATAACGTCGGGAGATCTATATGATCTAAAAATTTCTCCAATTTCTCTGAAACATTCAGAGAAGTGTTGAAATTAACTTCAGACATCATTGTCTTATAGTTGTTTGGGATTAATTGTGTTCAGAGTCAGAAAACCGGGGGGCAATTTAAGTTCTCAGTCTCTCAAAAGAGAAAAATATTTGGTTTCTTGTTTCAGTAGTAGTACTTAAATAAACTACTGTAAAATGAAAACTGTGATGTAATCAGTGATGTTGTGACGTTGACTGTCTGAGCGTCAGCTGGGATAGGCTCCAGCTCTCCCGCAACCCTGACAGATCAAGTGGTGTAGAAAATGAACAAATGAATGAATGAATTGAATTAAAACGGTGCCTTTGATTGAATTTTAGTTACTACAATAACTTACTGTCAGAAACCAGTCCTTTCAAATGTTTTTCTTTATTTATCCAAGATTTTTATGGCATAATATTGCTCTCAACATGTAAATTAAAAACAAAACTTTTGCTTTCATTTCAAAAACTGAAACTCAAATATTTCTGAAGAACAAATGACAGCATGACAAATTTAAATTTCCATAACATTAACTTGCAAAATTATTAAATGTACCTTCTTGTTTACAAAATAACATGGTCTTGTGGGGGACCATAAGGTGTGGTACAGGCCTGAGGTCGATTCTGGCATCTGTATTAAAGCACATAATGTAATTATGCCAAATAAAATTACTTTCCTTTGCAGAGCAAACATTTTAGGTAGCTCTCCATATAAACATTTATTTTGACTGGTGTGAACTCAATCACCTTCACCTCAATGCCAACAAGACGAAGGAGATGGTGATTGACTTCCTGAAAAAGGCTTCTCAGACTCCACCAGTGAACATCCAGGGACTCGACATAGAGAGGGTGAATGTGTACAGGTACTTGGGTGTTCACGTCAACAATAAACTGGACTGGTCAGAGGGCCAGAGTCGCCTCCACCTCCTGAGGAGACTGAGGTCTTTTGGAGTGTGGAGGACACGAAGGACTTTTTATGACACTGTAGTTGCATCAGCAACTTTCTATGCGGAATAATGGACAGGGACAAGAGGGAATAATCTATGCGGAATAACAGACAGGGACAAGAGGAAGCTGGACAAACTGATAAAGAGGGCTAGCTCTGTCCTGGGCTGCCCCCTGGACTCTGTGGGAGAGAGGAGGATGATGGCCAAGCTGGCAAGCATTCGGAGCAATCCCTCTCACCCCCTGTATGAGACAATGGTGACGTTGGGGAGCTCCTTCAGCCATAGACTGCTGCACCCTCTGTGCAAAAAAGAACGCTGCAGGAGGTCCTTTGTCCCGATAGTAGTCAGACTGTATAACAACAGTATCACATAGGACTGCTCACTGCTGCTGTTTCTTTTTCCTATGCTCCCATACGACCATTTGTATTGAACAGTACAGATTCTCTTGTGCAATAGTAACAGTTTATAACAGTTTTTCTCATGTGCAATAAATAGCAACAGTATTTTGTGCAATAATAACAACAGTATTCTTAACAGTAGGTTTTTTTGTGCAATAGTAACAGCAACAGTGTAATACTCCTATTGGAGTTGTTAGTATTTCTCTTTCATGATATTCATGATGTAGGACATAATTACACCCCTGTACATTTCATTTTATGGTTATTCTGTATATTCTATATTTAATTTTCTAGCTTATTTGTTACTTTATATTTTTCTAGTTTTCTTGTGCTACCATAGTAGTACTTTGTGCAATGCCATGTTATTTCTGTTATGCTGCTGTAACAACTTAATTTCCCTCCGGCGATCAATAAAGTCTTATCTATCTATCTACATTACAAATTGAATTTCAGGTAAAGATTTTCACAGAAGTCATGCACAACCTGCCAGTTTTTCATCTCTGGCCTAGCACAGTGTATTTTTACCTTTAACTTCACACAACACATTGGCTAAACACTCCCAGTCATATCCTGGACTTTGTCTTTTCCATGGGTTTAACAATACATAAACTCTGAGTCTCAACTTATTTATTTCAGACCACAGACCATTCATAATGGACATTGACACCCCAAGCCCAACCACAAAAGAAACACGTAGAATATCCTTCCATAAGTTACGGAAGCTCTTGCATCTAGTCCATTGAATGCCTGTATCCCCTCCACCAGTGCCTACAGTTACACACTCTCTCCTGGCTTGACCAGCTGGTTCCCATCAAAACCAAAATCTGCAGGCATCAACTTGTGAGATTCAGCTTGGGAGAAAAGTGGTTCAACAGTCTATCTCCAAGCCTACAAACAATGCAAAGATGCCCTCAACACTGCCTGCTCGACCCACAACTCTCATTTCATAAAGTCTGCCTCAACTAACCTCAAGGTCTTTTGTGCAAAAACAAACCAAAGGATAACACCTCCCAGTGGGAGGCTCCCATCTCTCTGCCTCAGATTCTTCTCTGAATGTTCTCACTGTATACCTTACTGTATAGTCTTAGGAGATTGTCAGCATGTTATTAATTATCTAAATTGCTCGGACCAGAAAGAAATCCCTATATAACTTATTTATTAAACTTATTTATTATAAGTTATATATAGAATTTATTTAATCCACATTTTAATGGAATTTATGCTACAGATTTGGACAAATCTATCACATTTGTTACGTTTTTGAAGCCAATCTTGCCTCAAATTCACAATAATTATGACTGTTCTATTGTTTAATGAAGTTAAATGCTTTGAGTCTTTGGCATTAATGTGAAGTTTATTTTTATTGTTTTGGTAGTGGGGGGGTGTGGGGGGATGGGAGTGTGTGTGTGTGGGGGGGGGGGGGGTTGTGCATTTAGATTGTGGGAGGAAACCGGAGCACCCGGAGGAAACCCACGCATGCATGTTTAGTAGGGAGGTGGTATTTGTGTGGAGAAGTAGCAGGGTTTAAGGTCAAGTATGTTGTCGTCATAGTCTAAGCAAGGACAGTTGCAGTTGGCAACCAGTCCGATGGTCAGATGGTCAGGGTTGGGCATTTAGATTGTGGGAGGAAACCGGAGCACCCGGAGGAAACCCACGCATGCATGTTTAGTAGGGAGGTGGTATTTGTGTGGAGAAGTAGCAGGGTTTAAGGTCAAATATGTTGTCGTCATAGTCTAAGCAAGGACAGTTGCAGTTGGCAACCAGTCCGATGGTCAGAACAGCTGCAGGTATAACAATACCCACAGTGACAACACCAACTTTCAACCCTACTCTCAGCAGTCGTTTAAAACAGCTGCGCCACAGAGGTTCTGCAGCAGGAGTCTGCAGCTGTTTAGGCTCTTCAGGACTTTCTAGTCGCTGAGGCTCGGCAACAGGAGTCTGCAGCTGTTCAGGTTCTGCAGGACTTTCAAGTTGCTGACGCTCGGCAGCAGGAGTCTGCAGCTGTTCAGGCTCTTCAGGACTTTCTAGTTGCTGAGGCTCGGCAACAGGAGTCTGCAGCTTTTCAGGTTCTGCAGGACTTTCTAGTTGCTGAGGCTCGGCAACAGGAGTCTGCAGCTGTCCAGGCTCTGCAGGACTTTCTAGTTGCTGAGGCTCGGCAACAGGAGTCTGCAGCTTTTCAGGTTCTGCAGGACTTTCAAGTTGCTGAGGCTCGGCAGTAGGAGTCTGCAGCTGTTCAGGCTCTTCGGGACTTTCAGCTTGATGAGGCTCGGCAACAGAAGTCTGCAGCTGTTCAGGCTCTTCAGGACTTTCAAGTCGCTGAGGCTCGGCAGCAGGAGACTGCAGCTGTTCAGGCTCTGCAGGACTTTCAAGTCGCTGAGGCTCGGCAGCAGGAGTCTGCAGCTGTTCAGGTTCTGCAGGACTTTCAAGTTGCTGAGGCTCTGCAGCAGGAGTCTGCAGCTGTTCAGGCTCTTCAGAACTTTCTAGTTGCTGAGGCTCGGCAACAGGAGTCTGCAGCTGTTCAGGTTCTGCAGGACTTTCAAGTTGCTGAGGCTCGGCAGCAGGAGTCTGCAGCTGTTCAGGCTCTTCAGGACTTTCTAGTTGCTGCGGCTCGGCAACAGGAGTCTGCAGCTGTTCAGGTTCTGCAGGACTTTCAAGTTGCTGAGGCTCGGCAGCAGGAGTCTGCAGCTGTTCAGGCTCTTCAGGACTTTCTAGTTGCTGCGGCTCGGCAACAGGAGTCTGCAGCTGTTCAGGCTCTTGAGGACTTTCAAGTTGCTGAGGCTCGGCAACAGGAGTCTGCAGCTGTTCAGGTTCTGCAGGACTTTCAAGTTGCTGAGGCTCGGCAACAGGAGTCTGCAGCTGTTCAGGTTCTGCAGGACTTTCAAGTTGCTGAGGCTCGGCAGCAGGAGTCTGCAGCTGTTCAGGCTCTTCAGGACTTTCAGCTTGATGAGGCTCGGCAACAGGAGTCTGCAGCTGTTCAGGCTCTTCAGGACTTTCTAGTTGCTGCGGCTCGGCAACAGGAGTCTGCAGCTGTTCAGGTTCTGCAGGACTTTCAAGTTGCTGAGGCTCGGCAGCAGGAGTCTGCAGCTGTTCAGGCTCTTGAGGACTTTCAAGTTGCTGAGGCTCGGCAGCAGGAGTCTGCAGCTGTTCAGGCTCTTCGGGACTTTCAGCTTGATGAGGCTCGGCAACAGGAGTCTGCAGCTGTTCAGGTTCTGCAGGACTTTCAAGTTGCTGAGGCTCGGCAACAGGAGTTTGCAGCTGTTCAGGTTCTGCAGGACTTTCAAGTTGCTGAGGCTCGGCAGCAGGAGTCTGCAGCTGTTCAGGCTCTTCAGGACTTTCAGCTTGATGAGGCTCGGCAACAGGAGTCTGCAGCTGTTCAGGCTCTTCAGGACTTTCTAGTTGCTGCGGCTCGGCAACAGGAGTCTGCAGCTGTTCAGGTTCTGCAGGACTTTCAAGTTGCTGAGGCTCGGCAGCAGGAGTCTGCAGCTGTTCAGGCTCTTGAGGACTTTCAAGTTGCTGAGGCTCGGCAGCAGGAGTCTGCAGCTGTTCAGGCTCTTCGGGACTTTCAGCTTGATGAGGCTCGGCAACAGAAGTCTGCAGCTGTTCAGGTTCTGCAGGACTTTCAAGTTGCTGAGGCTCGGCAGCAGGAGTCTGCAGCTGTTCAGGTTCTTGAGGACTTTCAAGTTGCTGAGGCTCAACAACAGGAGTCTGCAGCTGTTCAGGCTCTGCAGGACTTTCAAGTTGCTGAGGCTCAGCAGCAGGAGTCTGCAGCTGTTCAGGCTCTGCAGGACTTTCAAGTTGCTGAGGCTCGGCAGCAGGAGTCTGCAGCTGTTCAGGCTCTTCAGGACTTTCTAGTTGCTGCGGCTCGGCAACAGGAGTCTGCAGCTGTTCAGGTTCTGCAGGACTTTCAAGTTGCTGAGGCTCGGCAACAGGAGTCTGCAGCTGTTCAGGTTCTGCAGGACTTTCAAGTTGCTGAGGCTCGGCAGCAGGAGTCTGCAGCTGTTCAGGCTCTTCAGGACTTTCAGCTTGATGAGGCTCGGCAACAGGAGTCTGCAGCTGTTCAGGTTCTGCAGGACTTTCAAGTCGCTGAGGCTCGGCAACAGAAATCTGCAGCTGTTCAGGTTCTGCAGGACTTTCAAGTTGCTGACGCTCGGCAGCAGGAGTCTGCAGCTGTTCAGGTTCTGCAGGACTTTCAAGTTGCTGAGGCTCGGCAGCAGGAGTCTGCAGCTGTTCAGGCTCTTCAGGACTTTCTAGCTGCTGAGGCTCGGCAACAGGAGTCTGCAGCTGTTCAGGTTCTGCAGGACTTTCAAGTTGCTGAGGCTCGGCAGCAGGAGTCTGCAGCTGTTCAGGCTCTTCAGGACTTTCAGCTTGATGAGGCTCGGCAACAGGAGTCTGCAGCTGTTCAGGTTCTGCAGGACTTTCAAGTCGCTGAGGCTCGGCAGCAGGAGTCTGCAGCTGTTCAGGCTCTTCGGGACTTTCAGCTTGATGAGGCTCGGCAACAGAAATCTGCAGCTGTTCAGGTTCTGCAGGACTTTCAAGTTGCTGAGGCTCGGCAGCAGGAGTCTGCAGCTGTTCAGGCTCTTCAGGACTTTCTAGCTGCTGAGGCTCGGCAACAGGAGTCTGCAGCTGTTCAGGTTCTGCAGGACTTTCAAGTTGCTGAGGCTCGGCAGCAGGAGTCTGCAGCTGTTCAGGCTCTTCAGGACTTTCAGCTTGATGAGGCTCGGCAGCAGGAGTCTGCAGCTGTTCAGGTTCTGCAGGACTTTCAAGTCGCTGAGGCTCGGCAGCAGGAGTCTGCAGCTGTTCAGGCTCTTCGGGACTTTCAGCTTGATGAGGCTCGGCAACAGAAATCTGCAGCTGTTCAGGTTCTGCAGGACTTTCAAGTTGCTGACGCTCGGCAGCAGGAGTCTGCAGCTGTTCAGGCTCTTCGGGACTTTCAGCTTGATGAGGCTCGGCAACAGAAATCTGCAGCTGTTCAGGTTCTGCAGGACTTTGAAGTTGCTGACGCTCGGCAGCAGGAGTCTGCAGCTGTTCAGGCTCTTCAGGACTTTCAAGTTGCTGAGGCTCGGCAACAGGAGTCTGCAGCTGTTCAAGTTCTGCAGTATTTTCAAGTTGCTGAGGCTCGGCAGCAGGAGTCTGCAGCTGTTCAGGCTCTTCAGGACTTTCAGCTTGATGAGGCTCGGCAACAGGAGTCTGCAGCTGTTCAGGTTCTGCAGGACTTTCAAGTTGCTGACGCTCGGCAGCAGGAGTCTGCAGCTGTTCAGGCTCTTCAGGACTTTCAAGTTGCTGAGGCTCGGCAACAGGAGTCTGCAGCTGTTCAAGTTCTGCAGGACTTTCAAGTTGCTGAGGCTCGGCAGCAGGAGTCTGCAGCTGTTCAGGCTCTTCGGGACTTTCAGCTTGATGAGGCTCGACAACAGGAGTCTGCAGCTGTTCAGGTTCTGCAGGACTTTCAAGTTGCTGAGGCTCGGCAGCAGGAGTCTGCAGCTGTTCAGGCTCTTCAAGACTTTCAGCTTGATGAGGCTCGGCAACAGGAGTCTGCAGCTGTTCAGGTTCTTGAGGACTTTCAAGTCGCTGAGGCTCGGCAGCAGGAGTCTGCAGCTGTTCAGGCTCTTCGGGACTTTCAGCTTGATGAGGCTCGGCAACAGAAATCTGCAGCTGTTCAGGTTCTGCAGGACTTTCAAGTTGCTGACGCTCGGCAGCAGGAGTCTGCAGCTGTTCAGGCTCTTCAGGACTTTCAAGTTGCTGAGGCTCGGCAACAGGAGTCTGCAGCTGTTCAAGTTCTGCAGTATTTTCAAGTTGCTGAGGCTCGGCAGCAGGAGTCTGCAGCTGTTCAGGCTCTTCAGGACTTTCAGCTTGATGAGGCTCGGCAACAGGAGTCTGCAGCTGTTCAGGTTCTGCAGGACTTTCAAGTTGCTGACGCTCGGCAGCAGGAGTCTGCAGCTGTTCAGGCTCTTCAGGACTTTCAAGTTGCTGAGGCTCGGCAACAGGAGTCTGCAGCTGTTCAAGTTCTGCAGGACTTTCAAGTTGCTGAGGCTCGGCAGCAGGAGTCTGCAGCTGTTCAGGTTCTGCAGGACTTTCAAGTTGCTGAGGCTCGGCAGCAGGAGTCTGCAGCTGTTCAGCTTCCACAGGACTTTCTACTTGCTGAGGCTCGGCAACAGGAGTCTGCAGCTGTTCAGCTTCCGCAGGACTTTCAAATTGCTGAGGCTCGGCAGCAGGAGTCTGCAGCTGTTCAGCTTCCGCAGGACTTTCAAATTGCTGAGGCTCGGCAGCAGGAGTCTGCAGCTGTTCAGCTTCCGCAGGACTTTCAAATTGCTGAGGCTCGGCAGCAGGAGTCTGCAGCTGTTCAGGTTCTGAATTCAAGAATTTGTCCTTTTCCTGAAGATCGTGCAGTGCTGCCCTCAACTTTTTGATCTCTGCCTCTTTTTTCTCCATCACAGATTCTACGTTGGTCAGCTGCTGTGTTAGCTCATGTTTTTCCCTATGAACCTCTTTCATTTCACACTGGAGATCAAGCACTGTCGCTGTCAAACGGTGAATCTCTTCTTGATTTCTCTCTTTCTGATGTTCATGATGGGCCACCTCAGCAGTGAGTGTCTTGTTCTTCTCTTTCAGTGTTTTCTGATTTACTTGCAGAGCATGAATTTCTGCCAACAGATTTTCATTCTCTGCCTGTTTTTTCTCTGTCTGAGATTCAGGCAGGACTAACTCTGCAGTGATGGTCTTATTCTGGTCGCTCAGAGAGTTCTTAATTTCCTGCAGATCCTGCACTGTTGCCAGCAGGATTTTGTTCTCTGTCTGCAGTTTCTCTGTCAGGTTTTCAAATTTGACGAGCTTCTGTAATAGCTCATCTTTATCTATGTGGTCTTTTTGAGCCTTCTCTAGTTGATGCTCGAGGTCACACACTACTACCTTCAGACTTTCATTTTCGTCTCTTTGAGTCTCTGTCAGGGATCTGAGGTCGTACAGCTCAGAGAAAATAATATTTATGTCTTCGTCCAAGTCTCTTACATGCTCTACTGTTACGTCAAACCTGCAATTTAGCCCCTTCCATTTGTTAACCAGTTCATAGAGACCTTCCTGTTGTTCAGCATCCGCGGCCCTGAGGTTCTTTAGTTCCAACTCAAGCACCTCTATTTCTGACTGTAATTTGGCATCCTCCTCCATACAGGTCTTGTAGCTGAATTTTTGCCGTCCTTCAGGTAGCTCCCTTGGACAAAATATTTCTACCCCTGACACAGACTGGCTACTACACGGTTCATCCAATTTCTCTGAAACATTCAGAGAAGTGTTGAACTTGCCTTCAGACATCGTTGTCTTATAGTTGTTTAGGATTAATTGTGTTCAGAGTCTGAAAACGCGGCGGGTGGGGGGGGCGTGCAATTTAAGTTCTCAGTCTCTCAAAAGAGAAAAATATTCGGTTTCTTGTTTCAGTAGATCCTTGTCTCAGAAAATCATTCGGTATTTAAACTACTGGAAAATGAAAACTGTGACGCAATCAGTAGTGACTCGCATTTCAACCAATGACGTCACACTAAATGTGTCCTTTGATCAGGTGTGATGCATCATGACGGGTTTTCATGTCCGAATGAAAAACTGTGAGATTCTCGTCACAGTTTTTAAAGTTTCCCACCTCCCACACTCTGCTGCTCCCATCAATGCTGAGTCCAGCATGAATCTCAGAATGGAAAAAAGAGGCAGAGAATTAAAATCTTTGCGCAGAAATTCATGCTCTGCAAGACTGTAGAGTCTGGATCTACTGTTGTGGGTCAAGTACTGCCCCCATTGCTAGTCTCATTAATTATTATTCCTATTGTTAGTCTTACCATACCTTACCAATTCTTTTATTGTTGTTGTTTTTATTACTATTATAAAACAGCGAAATTGCTTATAAGCAAATAAAGATAGAGGAGTATCATGTACTCATAAGGGATTTGAGACAGTCAGTCCATGATCTTGAGAACCAGCTGCAGATGAGCCAGGAGGAGGACGTACTGCCTCACCTGCAGCACCAGCAGCAGCAGCAGCAGCAGAGAGGAATGTAGGACTTTGGCTGAAAATGCTGCTGCAGAACCTCAGCAACTGGAAGCTCCTGCTGCAGCAGATTGTGACCTTGAGCATTTAACACAGGGGAGTGTGGGAAGTCTGCCTCAACTAACCTCAAGGTCTTTTGTGCAAAAACAAACCAAGGGATAACACCTCCCAGTCCTTACAGTCAGTTCCTTCCTGGGAGGCTCCCATCTCTCTGTTCCTCGGGTGCCGCTTTCATGAGGTTGCCATCTCCCTGTGCCTCAGATTCTTCTCCGAATGTTCTTACTGTATACCTGGTAGTATGTCAGCCCCAGCTGGCCTTTAAGACTGTAGAGTGATATTTTCATATCACTTGTGAGAATGTAGTTTTTATAGGGGCTCTTTGAGTCCAGCTCAAGCGCAGTTACCTCCCTTAAATTTAATTTCTATTAATGTTTTTTTTTTCTTTTTCCCACTTTTCCTCCCTACCATCAATGTATTTTTTATTTCTTCCAGATAAAATTAAATCCTTTACAGTTAACCATTTTTTTTTTTAAATGTTTGACTTGATAGGCATATAGGCTTCGTCCTACGGAAGAGGATTAGGGCCATATTTGCCGACAGACGTGAAGCATTGAAGCTGCAGCGGTGACTCCGGTGAACCGGCAGGAGGAGACTGCGTCCTGCCTTCCGCGTTGCCCCCAGTTCTCCACACTGTCCCAGTTTCGGCGCACGTTGCTGTAGCTGTGCTTGTTTCTGCGCCTTCTCCCTCTGGTTTTCTTCATCTGGGGGGGAAATAAAAGTAAAGTATTACATGTTGCTTGCGTCTCGGCTGTCACGCAACCTGCCCTGTTAACACAGCAATACATCGGAGTAGTCGATCGCTCCATCCATGCATTGGAGTCTTGGGCCCCAGCGCACCGGCTCCGGCTCCAGCCATGTCGGCCAGGAATGCGTCGGCTGGTGGCGGTGACAGAGCGGGAGGAGGCGAACCGGCAGGTAACTGGAATACTGCGAAAAGCTTCTTACTCTTTTGAATGTTCACACTGAGTGATCCAGCATATGCGCGATGTTGAGATTTACCACAAAAGAAGGAAGTGTAGCGGTGTATTTTCGGCTGTTTTTCACCGGCTGACCGTAACTTTGCGCTATTCCAAAAACTAGGTCAGTAGATCAGTAGAGCAAACTCGCCATCTACGGTTTTATGTAACACCGCACGACATTGTTTGTCATATCGCCAGCGTATTGTACAAAAAATAGCTTTATTTAGGCGTGTCATGACTGAGGACGTTATTTAATGTAAATTGTGTGTATTGTGTGTGTAGTGTCCCTCGGCTAACGTTAACCTAAGCGACTAAACCACGCAAATGTTAGCTTAGCAGCCGTAGCATGGCCTGTTTACCAGAGCAACTGTCTCAAAACAGCCACTTCTGTCAGAGGTGGTTTTCGCAACCCGTGTTTATTTCTCGCCGTGGATAGTTTGCATACTTTTGTTAGTCCGTGGTTTCTAAAAGAACCGGTGTCACACTGTGTAAACCGGGCATTAATGTTCGCTGCTGTTTAGGCCTAACTAGATGTACGGTCGTTCGCCCCAGCGGCTGAACCAGCTCAACCGTTTATCTCCTGCTAGCTAGGACGATGCAGACATTGCTGTACGTTAGCTGTGCCATTTTAATCTAAAACACACTGAGCAGCCCTTTACTTCTAACCGAAATCTGTTAGTTAAAGACCGACTTCAGCTCAGTTCACCCACCGGAAAAGACGTAAGCGTTGTAAACATGGTGTTTTTCTATTTAACCGTACGGATAAAACTATGATATTCTGCACTGGAAGCTCTTTTTTGTGTTTTGTTTTTTAGCACCTCTTATTATGGTTCAACAGTATATGTGTGTGTCTTTCCACGACTCTGAAGTGTGTCACACTCGATCAGGAACATTTGAAGACCATGTATTGCACAGAGCAAACATCAAACTCAGGTACCACAGGGCTCAAATTTAGCAAAGCTATGGTTTTTAATGTTTTTGATCAACGTATTTTAACCTTTGTCATTTTAAGTATATTTTGAACAGAAATATTTGGTTTACAATGAGATATATTTAGATATTATTCTTTAAAAATGTTTATTTTGCAGAGTAAATGCAGGAATGACAATAAAGTTCTCTGAATCTGAACCTGAAATCCAGTGGTTTTGAATGATGCTTGAAATTACATTAAATGAAATGTAGGTCAAACAGAATCTGTAAGTTATTCATTATTGGTTGATTTTCTCAAATATACCGGATTTAGAAATAGAATGTGCCTGTGATGAATTCATAATATGAATGGTTTATTATATGTTGCAAATATGGACATACATGCAACAGACCAATTGTGTTTTTATCTTTTTGGGATTGACTCAAAAAACTGGTGTCAGTCCACAAAGATCAAATTCAACAGCTGACTGTGCTTGAACTGATTGTAAATCACACACTTTTGTAAATATCACACTTCCAGTGTGATTTTCATCACATTTGTGTTTCAAATATGTAGTTTTGGAAATATAAAAATGACTGAGCTACATGTACCTCATGTTTCTGTTGAGTACGGGTGCTTTCAGTTAACTACTGGGAAATTGTAACAACATCAGCTACTGGACATTTATTTGCAGCTAGCTTAAATTGATTAATCATTTTAGTCTCTTTTTTTTCTTTTTCAATCAAAAAACATCTAACGTACACTAGTTCCAGCGTCTCAGTTTTTCTTCGTCTTATGCATGAGCAAACAAAATATCTTTGGGTTTTGGGCTGTTAGTCAAAACGAATAACGGGAAAAGCGTCAAGAGGTTCATCAATAATGAAAATTTTCATGCATATATTTGTCCAATTACACTCTTAAAAAAAGTAATTTATTAAATGAAGGAGATTTTTAATTGTAGTTTTCGAAAGTGAAGAATTATGTAGTATCCAATTGTTACAATATAAGGACATTAGGGTATAGAGGTTATTATAATAACTGATTAATCTATCATTTTAATCCATTTATTTGGTTCATAGAATGTTAGGAAGTAGTGAAAAATGTCCAGGGTATTGTCATCATATTGCATCTTACTGCTTGATTTGATAAGCAGAAAATCCTCACAGCTGAGAAGCTGGAACCAATTAATGTTTGACCTTTTTTGTTTGGGAAAATCATTTCAGTGTTTTATCAGTAATAGGAATGGTTGCTTCATTTTTTTCAGAGTTTGTAGGGCACACTCATTGAAATACCCAGTCAGGATACCACAGTGGGCATTTCCCTGTCAACTCATTGTCTACTTTTATATGAATAGTTTTCATCAACGTGTTGCTGAACAGAATCTTCTAGTCGTTGCTTCTTTTGATCTGTATGTATTTCTCTGGCTACCAACACATTCATCAGTATTAAATCATTGTGTCATTAGCTGTGTGTGAGAGCAGGATAAATGTTTGATAGTGACCTGAGCGTTATCAAATCATGCCGTTAAGTTGGCAGCAGTTAACGACTGTGGACTTACTGGGCAGATCCCATGTGAATGTATGATTAACTTAATGAATGTGAGGTAGGGTGGCACAGGGGAGCTCATGAGTCATGACCTAGTTTGACAGCCTTTTTTTTCCTAGCCATGTACATCTGTGGTTATTTCTGTCTTACATGATTTTGTAGCATAATTATAAACACTCCTGCAGTTAAATTTTGGTTGCTGTTTGCAAAATTGTTGAAAATACAACTTAGAAACTTGACTTTGAAATAATTAGACACCCATCGTTTCTTGTGATACTATTACTCTGTGACAACGTGAGTAAGACAACCCTGGGGTGTGGGGTTATTTCAGTGCAGCAGATGCTCATTCAAGGATTGAGTGAAAGAGTAAGTTAATGAACATGTGAGCTAGACAGAGGGATTGTGGGAGTTGGCAGTGGGATGTGCGTTTGGCGTGATGTCCAGTAATCTAGTTACCTTCTGTGTAACCCTGTAATCCAACAGATCTTTACAGGGGGAGTGGGGTTAAAAATGAGGTTGTTACTGATCTTTTTAATGGCTGTTTGGGTTACAAGGTCAGTGAAGCGAAGTTAAGACTATGGATATCAGCCCCATTTGGTTTGAAGTTTCTCTCCTATACATATGCTCCATGGCTTGCCAGTATAGACAGGAGGCTGTGGAAATACAGAGATGTGTATGTATTCAAGCATGAATGCTCTGATTTTGACTGGTTCCACCTTCTCAGACGTGGAAAATTTGGTGCTTTGCTCTGTTTGTGTGTGTGTGTGTGTGTTTGAGGCCGTTTTTATATTTCATTTTCAAAACATCTTTGTCCTAGATCTAGAAATCAATCAGCTTTTGAGTGCAGCAAAGTGTCTACATAAATCCACAGCCAATGCCAGTACCCATACATGTGTTTTCCTCTGTGATATATCACCACAGTGTCAGTATATTTAGATTTTCGGCTGTTGTTCGGACAAAACAAGCAATTTCAATATGTCACCTTGGATTTGGAAATTATGATGAGCATTTTTCATTATTTTGTAGACTTAATGATTTATTAAATAGATGAAACACGCACTTGCCAAAATGTATGAAACCTAAAATACCTGAAATAATGATACTGACATAGCCTGTTGTGCAGAGACACTTATAGCTCAAACATATGTACAGAGGTTGAAGTTCCCACCAGTCAAAATAAAAACAGCGACACCAGAACAACCAGTTATGAGTTAGTTATGAGGCTGATCATGGATTGAGTGAGATTATGGGGATTTACCCCACGGGTGCTCAGCAGTAGACAGTAGTTTGAAAGAGGGAGGATTGCTGCACGTTTACTTACCACACCAAGAATTTACTTCCTGTGCTGCAGAGTTTAGCTTTTGACCTTTTAGTCACAAGCCAGCTCCTCTTAAGGTCAACCCGCTGTTGGAATATTAAAGATCATCACTGAATACAAGTGCATTAAAACATCATCAAACATCCAAATTCTGTGGACCAAGACATTTTTTGATAATTGGTTAATTGTTTTAGTCATTTATCAAGTAAAATAGTGAAAAATGCAGATTAACTGATAATAATCTTTAGTTGCAGCCTTTTATGCAGACAGCATAATTACATATGATATACTGACGTATTGAAATGTCACTCTTTAAGATGGATTGGTTTTAGGAGCTGTTGCCTTTTTCCCACACTACTGTGATCAGTTTTGTGGTCAGTGAATTTATTGGCCGTTTTCATCATTTCCGCAGCCTGAACAGACAGGGGCTCTGTTGCCTCCTTATTAATGCTATTCTACAGAGTCTATTATGTAGGCTGAGATGGGGCCATTTTGAAGGAGTGGCATGACAGATAGAGTCTGTGAGTTAATGCCTCATCAAGGCTGTTTATGAGCTCCTAATAAGAACATTGTGATCATGTTTGGGCAAGCCCACGGTATGACAGTCCAACTGATTCTTTATCTCTTACATCTGAGAAAGTAAAATCTAACAGACTTCTAGTCTGAAATGCAGTATTGCGAGGGAACATTGCCTGATCTCATTAGTATTGCTAATGAGATCAGGTTTCAACCCTTTACGACCAGTTGCAGCTCATTGTGTTTTGCGTTTTGTGTTTTCCAGACGATGTGCTGGTTGAGGAAAACCAAAGCAGTTCTGTCTCTTTGCCCAGCCTGATGACCCCATCCTCAGCTGCTGGCTTGTCCTTGAACATGGAGATGCCCCGGAAGCGCAAGGGCAGCATGGATAATCAGTGAGTATGAGCGCGGTCTCCTTAACTTGGCTTTAAGATAATCTCTTAAATCCACTATTTGTTATTGACAGTCATTTTTTTTTCTTCCCAGGGATACAAAATCTGCTTCCATCCCTGATGCCGATATGGAAGATGACCAAGACAGGTGCTGTGTGTAGAACTGGGACCAATTAGTTGGTTAATTGATTAGCCGCCTCAGGAATTTTTTGAGTGAAATTAGTTGGAGAAAACAAACATTTTCTGATGCCAGCTGTTCAAATGATATGATGCCACTTTTCATCATATGTCATAGTAAACTGAACGCTGTTTCGAACTGTTGATAGAACAAAATGAGACATGAAGACATCACCTGCAGCTGTGCGAAGTTGAGAGGGGCATTTTATATCTTTTTTTATGTTTTGTAAACTAAACAATTTATAGATTAATCAATGACCAGATTAAACCTTAATGAAAATGAAAATAATTGTTAGTTGCAGCCCTGTGTGCTAAGAATGTTCAGAGCTCTACATTTCAAATGTGTTCAAGTGTGTTTTTTTTCTCTACAGGTCAGATGGAGAGGACCAACATGTCAAAATTAAATGCATCAGGTAGGCCATTTGACACCAACACATTTTTAAAACCTTTTTTAGGCTCTTGTGATATTATCTTTAGTCTGAAAATGTCCATTGTTGATGTTCTGAAATTTAGAATACGGTGCGATTCACAGACGGTCTGTAAAATCAAAGCAAAAAACTTCTTTGAATCCTCTTGAATGATTTCTTAATTTGTGTCTCTGCAGGGAACCACACAGCCAAATCGAAAAGAGGAGACGGGACAAAATGAACAACCTCATTGACAAACTCTCAGCCATGATCCCGACTTGTAACCCCATGTCTCGTAAGCTGGACAAACTCACTGTGCTCAGAATGGCAGTGCAGCACCTCAAATCTCTCAAAGGTACCTAGTCAGTTGATGGCCAGCAGTGTTGAGAATAATTTAGCCTTACTTTGTCATCACCAATGCATTCATTTAAGTAAGAGATCATTTGTGTTTCTTACAACTTAGGTTTTGTATTTGTAGTTTTAGCCATCATTTTTATCAGTTATAAAAATTTCCAGTACAATTTTAAATACAGAAATTGCAGAGATTTGGAAACAAGAAAACATTCCTACACGAAAGTCCATCTGGCAGGAAATGAGCAGTCAGACAATCCAGCAATTCGTAAACAAGCCAATAGTTTAGTCAGATTATCTGAAGTGACCATGTTTCTATCCCTTAATAGTAAATTTAGTAGTATGTTAATAGGACTGATGGC
This sequence comes from Toxotes jaculatrix, assembly GCF_017976425.1. Lineage (NCBI taxonomy): Eukaryota > Metazoa > Chordata > Actinopteri > Toxotidae > Toxotes > Toxotes jaculatrix. The sequence goes on from NC_054398.1 coordinate 11,940,190, forward strand.
TTAAAACTCTCTTAGCTCCGTTTACTAAATGTAATGAATGAATCTGTCATTTTTTTCAGGTTCAGCAAGCTCCTTTTCTGAAGCAAACTATAAGCCGTCATTCCTTCCTAATGAGGAACTGAAACACCTTGTCCTCAAGGTAAACATACTATTGGCAGTGCAGAACACCCATTGTAGTGGAATATGATAATTACTTAAGTCATCTGCTAAGAGATCTTAATACAAAGCTTGTAACCTGTCAATCACTGGAGGACGTCTAAAACATTTTAGTCAAAAGCTACCGATCAGGTTACAAACCTATGCTGGTGGCAATTTCCCTGCTTTTCTTTGAATTCTGTTCATCATCTGCTCCCCCTATTCTCCCCCATGTTTTTTTTGTTGTGCAGGCTGCAGATGGGTTCCTGTTTGTAGTGGGCTGTGATCGTGGGAAAATAGTTTTTGTCTCAGAGTCCGTCACGAAGATATTAAATTATAGTCGGGTAACACTTTTACATTTGTTACTGTATCTGCAGCATCTTTGTTCATGAGAAAACCCCGGACACACCAGATGGGTTACGTTGTCTTGGTACTAATGTTGATAGACCAGTCCATAGCAACACGTTTGGCATCATGTGCACACACTTCACTGAAGTACACTGTAGAAATACCAAATTGGTCATTATATTTGCAATGTGTCCTTTAAGAATGCACATCAATGTGTCTTAATGTAAATTCATGTCAAGATGAAAATACGATGCATCCTAAAACTTAATTTTGTTATGTTTTAACTTAAAGAACAAGGCACAAAATTGCAGCCACTGACTGTAGGCCATGTATTCTGTAGCCACTTCCCTTAGTTTGTGGATCATTATCAAAATGAAATGGAAATCCTGATAGATCTTTCAGGCTTTTCCAAAAACTGCCAGGATTAAATCCTCAGTTGACACACATGATTATTTTGATGATGAATATGAAGATGTTGGTGCATCTAAACTTTGACTGGATGTTAATATTTTTCATTAGTGGAGTAAAGGGACATTCATACGCTGTCCTTAGCGAAAGCTATGAGAAATGATCCGTTGCCTCTCTTCCTCATTGACTAAAATGTAAACCTCTTCTCCACACAGTATCTCGTGTGCACCGGGGTCAGTAGTCCACATTCAGTGTACCTTCTTAAATTAGTTATTTGTCAGCAAGAAGACATTCTGCTTTACATGCAGAATGGTTTTGACATTTTCTTTTTATCAGCATGGGAACCGTGTTTAGGTCAGTTTGATAAGCTGTTTCTTCTTCCTACAGGCGGAGCTGATTGGACAGAGCCTGTTTGATTACATACACCCTAAGGACATGGGAAAAGTGAAGGAGCAGCTGTCAGCTTCTGAATTATACCCTCGTGAACGGCTAATAGATGCTAAAAGTAAATCACTTCTTTCTGTGTTTATGTGCGTGCATGAGTAAGAGAGTGAGAGCTCATTAACACCGCTGTCATGTCCCCTAGCTGGTCTGCAGGTCCAGGCAGACCTCCCAGTCGGTGCAGCACGGCTGTGTTCAGGCGCACGCCGCTCTTTCTTCTGCCGTATGAAGTACAACAAAATTTCTGTCAAAGTGGAGGAGAAAGAATTCCAGGCCGGCACCTCCAAAAAGAAAGGTAGGGAAATTAGACGCCTTATTACACATTCACAGTCAGATTTGGTTTTACGTAGAACAAATAATTTTTATCAGGTACTAAGTACTGTTATTTATTTATATTTCATTTTTGTTTGTGTGTATGTTTTGTTTGACATATGTGATGTGTGTCTGCATGTGCCTACAGAGTCGCAGAAATACTGCACGGTCCACTGTACAGGCTACATGCGCAGCTGGCCGACCAGTCAGTTGGGAGCAGAGGGGGAGGGCGAGGCGGACAAGCAGGACAGCTCCCACTTCAGTTGCCTGGTGGCGGTGGGACGCGTCCACTCTCACTCATCTCCCCAGGTTAACGGAGAAGTCCGGGTTAAACCCACCGAGTTCATCACACGCTATGCCATGGATGGCAAATTCACCTTTGTCGATCAAAGGTAGGATTGAATTTCAGTAAGGGGGTGGGTGGGGGTTTGGAGCTTATTTCTTGGTGCATGGCTTTGTTGAAATAATGTATAGTTGTTGAGACATTTCAAATGTCTTTCTTTGACATTTACAACATCTTTGACACTGATCAACTGAAAATACTAAGGATGTCAAATTGGAAACAAATCATATAGTATATAGTAATAATATATACATGTTTCTAAGTAATTCATTCTATTATTTGTTTTTAACATTTAAATGTTTCCTTTTCTTCTGCAGAGCGACAACCATTCTTGGTTATCTCCCCCAAGAATTGCTTGGGACATCATGCTATGAGTACTTCCATCAAGACGACTTACCACATTTAGCTGATAGACATCGAAAAGGTAAAATACATTTTTCAGTGACCTTGTAATGTTCATCTTTCTTCTAATTGTACAGTATGGCTGCAGTGTTGAAGCACAGGTAAATCCCATACTAAATGTATGTCTGTCTTGATATGTTTACTCAAGTAGGATTTCTGTTGGAAAATCCTCATGGTTTCATCATATTTTATGTCTGCTGGGCCTGAACTTGTAGTGTTCTCTGCTTTAAGCAGGTGAAACTGTTGCTCTGTTTTCCCCTGTTTAGTCCTTTAATCTGTCCTCTCACTGTTTTTTTTCCTCCACAGTGCTGCGGAGTAAAGAGAAAATTGAGACAAACTGCTATAAGTTCAAAACAAAATACGGCTCTTTTGTCACTCTGCAAAGTCAGTGGTTTAGTTTTGTAAATCCCTGGACCAAAGAAGTAGAATACATAGTGTCAACTAACACAGTCATATCGTGAGTACCTGCTTCAATCTGATTGTGCATTACCTGAATATCTCTGTGCGTGAGATAGATTTATATTGATCAGTGCTTCATTTGTTTTCTGATCCAATGACAAGGCACGATCACAGTCGAACCAGTCGGTCAGGAAACAAGTCTGAACAGTCGAGCAATTCCAAGACTTCTGAAGGTCAGTTTCAATAGAATATGAAATAAAAATCATTGATATATCAGATGTACCATGATGAAGGTTGTGTAGTTATTGCAGACTGAAAAATGCATGTTTTCTGGTCTGTTCTGTCACGTTTAACTTTCTGTCAGAAGATGGCAAGAAGTCCCTTCCAATTATACCTGGCATCTCCACCACACCTGGAACTATGATTTATGCTGGAAGCATTGGGACCCAGATTGCCAATGAGCTGCTGGATTTCAACAGGTGTGATCTCGCAACAGCAACAGAGCATGTCCTCTCTCCTGTAACAGAGATGGACTGTGGTAGAATTATACAACTAAAACTAGCTTTTTCTTTTTAGTCCATTTTTTATGGCTACAGTTCTTACGCTTATTAGTTGTTGTAGGTAATACTTGATCTGTGTCTGTGCTGCTTTAGGATGAACTCATCACCTTCCAGTGGTAACGTCAGCCCGTTCAGTTTACCACAGGATAAGTCTCCGCAAACTCACAATCAAATCAGCAACAACGTAAGTTTCTGTACATTGATTTCTTAATTGGTGCTTCTGTCCCAATCATTAGAGAGTTATTTAACTGCATGAAGCTTTGCAGGCTAACCCAGTCGGAAATGGCCTAATGTCATTATTAAGCCATTGTGCATATTTGGTTGAAAAAACTACTATATATGGGCAGTAAGCCTATTGTAAAGTATACTTTTTACAGTGCTTGGAAATAGTGGAAATCCTTGCGTGAGGTTCATCACTCATTTACCAAAGTTGCTCAGTCAAACAACCTATGACTTCAAATTTGAATTACACCAAATCATCTTTTAAAAATCAGCTTTTTTGTTTGTCCCAATATTGGTCTAATGCAGTAAAAATACCTATCACTATCTGAATGTGTGAATTTCATCTGTAAAACGATTTAATTTTGCAGGAGACAATCAAGGATTAATCTTCATAACATGCCAAATATTTGAAATGCCACAAAAAACTTCTTGCAGATGTATACAACTGTTCATCCAGCTAGCCAATAATCACTGTGATTAATAAGACAGTTTTTTTTCTTTTGAACAAAGCCATGCAGAAGATGTTGGTGAAGAAACATGTTTCAAACTGGCATTTGACTGTAGAAACCCAGTGTGTTTTTACATGTTTTGTCTTTTGCCCCCTTTGTTTAAACATCTCTGAGAAAAGATTTTTCAGCGATAGACCAACTATAATGTGAAGCAATCACAGCAGTGTGCACTTGGAAATTATGGTGAAGTTCCTCCAGAGGTTGAAAGGCATATTTTAACCAGCAAAGATTTGAGTCTTTCCTCTTTTTTTTCCCCCTTCATAGCTGAACTCCTGCCATGTTGCTGCTGGGGCTATAATTTTCTCCTCTTTTGGTCTGTAGGTGCCAAATGGAGAGGCAACAGACATGGAGATGCCAGGAAAGTCCAGCTCAGAGGATGAGCCCCAGGGAGCTGCATTCTCAGGAGGAGAAACACTCATGGGTACTCTTTCACATCCTGTAAAATAGTCTGTTTATAAACTGCATACAGCATGATGTTTAATTATCTCCTCCTATAACACCATCACCTTCTTGTTTTTTTTTTCCTCTGTCATCTCATCAGGAGAGAATTCCCAGCTGGATTTGGACAGCGTGGTTGGACCAGGCCTTAGTAGTCTCAGCAACGATGAAGCAGCCATGGCAGTGATCATGAGCCTCCTGGAGACAGACACAAACCTGGGCGAGGCTGTGGACTTTGAAGAGATGCACTGGTCTTTATAGAGTCTGCTCCCACAGTGTGACACTGTAGCACACTGAAAAATACTTGGACCATCCGTTTTTTTTTTGGTGACGAGAACTGCTTGAATGCTTACTCCAAGACGCAGCATTCTGTTTTGTTTTTAAAGACTTTTTTTATTTATTAGTTACTTTTTTCCACATAAGCTGTGTAGTCTTCGGGTGGCTGCTCTAACAGGAGCGGGATGGACGACAATAAGGGACACTCTTCAGAAGGAGGATTTGCCTCTAAAGCCTTACAGCGGTCTGCCTGCCCTGAAACGCTGTTCCTCACTGCTATTCCTCACATCTACTGTCATCCTCTGTTTAACTGAAGAGGCCTCACAAGATTGAAGAACCAATGGACACAAATGGCAGTGACAAAGGCGTACATCACAGTGGGATTCCTGCTTGGATTTCTCTCCTCCACCGACATTTGAACAAAGGTTGGGAGTGACGAAGCAAAAAAAAAAAAAAGAAAAAAGAAAGAAAAAAATTGCACTGAATCAAGTTCATGTTTTTTAAAAGGTTGTAATCTGATTAGGTACTGTATGTTTAATTAAAATGCGAGGAAGACACCCTGACATCCTGGCCCATCTCTGTGACCCCTCAGGATCCAAACCGTAGGTAGGCAGTGTACCACGGAAGACCACACTTCCATAACCTCTAACTTTGAGAGTCACCTAATGATGTGCCGCTCAGAGATTTTCTCTTAACTTGTCAGTATCTGAACATTTTCCATGGAAACGGTCCAGTAACCTTGTACACTGACTTGAACATACTGTATATGTGTACATTTGGTATGATTGCAAACACCATGTCTTCAGGCCATATCTGTCTTAAAGGGATAGTTTGCATTGGAAGATTATTTTAAATTTTTAGTATGTACACTTCTATAGACTACCCTCAGATTTTACTTGCCCTAGTTCTAAATATTTAAAATTTCTTGGCAGAAATGATCCACTTTCTTAAATTTGTTAGAGAGCAATCAGTTTTGGCGGTTGTCCATTCACGGACTCCTATAGATTTATAAGCACTACAGTACTACTTCATGCAAAGCGAAACAGCACTTTAGAGGTGCTGAAATGGAGGCTTGGTAGCAACGGCTGAACAGCAAACCAATTTCACGTCTGTGACATTTTATCAATACATGCTTGAGGTTGAGTCTCATGGTAGAAGTGATAAACTCAGGGAGTGATGGAAGCAAAGCCGCCCCAGATATAGACATACAGTGACGCAGTTATTAGTAAGTGTAGCAGTATTTTGACCTCGGGTTTAAGTTTTACATACTTTCCTACATACTGTGCATTGGTATGTGGTGTAATAAGTCTGTACTTGTTCACCTGTACGTCTGTGTTCTTACACTTATTGTCTGCTTTATAATCTTGCAGGTAAGCCATAGCTTTAGCTTCATTTTTTTTCTTCATGTACTATTATGCACTGACAGTCTTTCAAAAGACATGTTTATGTTTTATGTGCTTGTCAGAGGCACACAGCATTGTCATGAACCTGCATAAACTTGTTAAGGGATTATGCTATGCAGAGCTATCATTCCATAAATCCTAAACTTTTAAGATATGTCTCTTTCTCTCTCCGTGTAATTGTCACTCCCATATCATGCACGACTCAAAGGACTAGAAGGTATAAGACATACCAATGACTTTTGGTGAGAACTTGAAGAAGTCTGTGAGTTGTATGGATCCAGTTTCCATTTACCTCATCGAGAGTTCTATTTTGCCCCTGCTTATAATTGCACATCTTAGATTTTACAACATTGCTGGCCATTATGTCATGATGTATATGTTGGTGATCACGTGGCAGCGCGATGGCCTTGTGGGTTGATGTAAGGTAAAAATCTGAATTTACTAAAATATGTCAGATTACTGTCACACCATGAAATTCAACAAGATTGGCAGTTTTCGCCTTGCTGATGCCAAATAATACTGAAATAATGTCTTATTCATAGGTTCAGTTCAATGAAATTTTTGTTTTGGCTTGCTTTAAAAAAAATGTTAGCACCTTGAAACACATCCCCAATTCAAGTTAGAAAAAAAATGAAACATTTCTCTTCATGTAGTGAGTGCGAAGTCTACAAATTATAAAGTAAAGAGAAATAGAAGATGAACTGCTGAAGTTCATTTAAATGATCTGTTTGGCATATTGACTTTTGGGCTTATTTAATACCCTATCGACTGTTGTGTATGTTACGTTTATCAAATCACATTTCTTTTACCAGAGTGTTGAAAACTGCTCTAGTGCAATGAAAGGCAAAGTCTGTACATGTTAACTGATTTTTTTCCCCCCCAAGATACTTAAGAATATCAAGTTTTTGCCTGAAGTGTTTAGACTGTGTATCTGCATCTTAACCCTCAGTCGTTCAGTACCTGAACCAGTCAGTCAAAACATAGCAGTTGTGTCGCTGTCCAAACAGACAACACATGAAACTGTGTAGCTTTTATGCCATGCCATTGCTCACACAGGTAACTCGGGCCACAATTTATAGTCACCTCTTGAGGACTGTTAAGGATTTTCCAATAAGAACTCTAGTTTCAAGGATAGAAATGGTGGCTGTGAATCATGAAGAATACTGTCTCTTCTCCCTAATGCTTGAATAACGAGGAGCCAGTGGATGGAGCAGCTGAACTCACAAGGACCCTCCTGCCTGTGTCCGACGTGCCTTTGGACATTTCTGCTTGGACACACAATAAACCTGTGTTGCTTTTGGAGATCGCCTCCCACCTGGCGCCTTTGCAGACTGAAAGGAGGGCTGAAATGTATCTTTGGATTAACTTGATGCAACATGGCATACTGTGCACATCATGACTGAAGTGGAAGCTTGTTCACACATGAAACAGGAGCTGTACATGTTGGCTTCAGCACTCACTACCTAACCAAACAACCAGAGCTATGGATTTGTGCCATAGACACAGGCTGGTCCTTTTTTTTAAAGGCTAAAAGTCCATTTTGTATAATTTGTTTTTGTTCATGTTCATTCAATCATTGCACTGTTGTAGCTATAATTTCCCCAGAAGGCTAAAACATTGCTCTCACTTCAAGCTTATTTGGTAGTAACTTAGTGATAAACCTTGCAAAGAGGTGACACATTTTGCTTCTGTCTCCATTTGAAATAAAACAGTAGACTTTGTAAGCTAGGGAACTTTATGTTTTGATTTCATGACCTGCTTTGTGTCTAGTTGCATGCTGTTCTTGTATCATTTATTGTTATTATTAGTTTTTGAAATGTGTTGCATCATTAGACTTTGAAAGTTAAAACAGACACAGCCAGCAGTCACTGCACGGGAGGAAGGACCTCATCTTTTGGGCTTATATGGGGCAGTTGGGGGGGGTTGTTACTGCCTCCATTGTACCACTTCCTGCCACTTTATGAGTTCATTCTTGTTTGATTTGTGGGCTCTAGAGGAATCACTTAACTGTATTTGTTAACTGCATTATTGCTGCTACTTTCAACATGCCTGGGCTGTCTTCCCAGGTTGTCGTGTTGTTAATAAATATTAGTTTACTAAACCCTCAACAGGAATTTTGGGTATATTTTTGAATCTCTGTATTTGGATCAAAACTGAAATACAGAGAGAACGTTTTGTGATCAGCTGCGCTGAACTCAAAACTTTTCATCAAACTTTCCACTTTTCAGTCTGTAGTTTTCTGTCCTCAGTGAGGTACACTGAGAAGCAGCAGCCTTCTTTGGTGAGTAATTACATTTGCCTTCTCCAGCACCCTGACAACCTTCCTTATTGTTCCCTCCTCTGAGGGGATTAGCTTTGAGTAATTTGTCAAATGTGATAAGGCTGTGGTTGGTGCAATTAAGAAAGCATGGCATAAGCTGGGATTTGTTGTGCATATAAACTCAGTGGCGAATGCAGAGCCGTTGCTCTACCTTTAGAGAATGGGCCAAGCTGCTACCCTGCCTTGTCGGAGAGGAGAGTCTTATGTTACAGAGCTGTACGAATGGTTCAGGTAAGACTTTCATTTGGTTTTCGAAATTTCTACGGTAAGCAATTCCATGCCCTGTGTGTGCTCAGGTAGAAGAAGCCTGTTTTTGTAAATGACAGGGGAGAGGGAGTGGAAGACATTTGATGAGGCTACATTCAAGAAGTGTCCCATTTTTGTTATTTTCCAGACAAATCTACAAAGACTCTCCTTGGCCTATTTGATTTTTCGATTTTTTTGTCTCATTTTACCTCTTTACCCCATTAATTTTGCTGTGACAGCAGTAGTATAAAGTTGAGGAATCGTGTCTTTATCCCTTCTTTATTTCCATGAGTGCACACTGCTGAATGGCTTCATGGAACAATGCTGTAGTAATTTGGATCAAAATCATTTGGCCTAAGTATCTTAGCACTCTGATCGCCAAGGTGTAAACCAGCTTTTGAACACAGGTAATCTCCACAGGTTGGGGATGGGCTGACCTTAATTCTCTTAATTCTCAATTTAAAGGACATGTTTGTCCTGCTACAAATCTAACTCTTCATCCAGACTACCTCAGATTTATTTGCGTATTGCAATTTAAACCGTTTTATTTTCTCCTAAATAAATCTTTTCTGTGTGTGTGTGTGTTTTGTCATAGAAAGTTTATCAATGAATGTCCAAGTGGGCTGATCACTCTTCATGAGTTTCAAAGGCATTTCTGCAATGGAACAGTGGGCAGTGAGTCAGCCGAGTATGCAGAACAGATATTCCGTACACTGGACAGTAACAGGGTAATGAGCACTCTAAATGACACTACACGCTCTGCATCTGATGAGTCTGGAGGTAGTACTTTTATAACAGCATTAACGGGAAAATAGTAATAAATGCCATTCTATCTTAAAAACAATTAAATGATTGAAGTTTTTAAATGCCACAAACAAGCAAAGCTGTTAATGAGGGTGCTTCTCTTTAGGATGGGGTGGTTGATTTCAGGGAGTATGTCATGGCCATCAGCATGCTTATTGAAGGTTCAGCGGTGGAGAAACTCCGCTGGTCATTCAAGCTCTATGACAAAGACAGAGATGGAGCTATTACAAAGGAGGAAATGCTGGAGATCATGCAGGTGTGTGTGTGTGTGCCCGCATCTCTTTCTGTATCATACACAAACCCTGTTGAAAGCAAAGTCAGATCGCACATTTCAAGCTCATCATGAGATGGTATCACAGAGGCTGTAAATGTCAATTTAACTGGTTTAATTTTTTTTTTTCACAGGCTGTTTACAAGATGAGTGTGGCTGCTGCTTTAACCAAGCCCAACCCACTCACAGCTGAAGAATGTACCAACAGGATATTTGTGAGATTAGATAAAGACAATAACGGTGAAGAAATCATTTCCCCTTTCTATTTGAAATCATGGTGCAGTGTTATTTCAGCTTGAAGCGATGGATGTCATGTCACACTCATCCACTATAGAGCATTTAGTGTGTCTCTGTCTGAAGCGACCTCATAGGGTTAATGGCTATGTTTTTGTGGCACTATGGGGATCCACGCAGCAAAAACATTCAACAAGGGGATTTGTTTTCCAATCTGCTGAATGGTTTTCCAGACTATGTGGAACCATAACAATTGAGATAAAGGAATAAAAAGGAAATTCTGATTTATTTTTTTTTTAATAAAAAGTGGCTGTTAAAAAGTTATCATCTCAAAGACTTCATGTTGATTCTGAATTCTTTCAATCAAGGTTTTGCTGTGGTGCAAACCTTAAGAAACACATTTATCTTGCCAGTTAAGACAAGTCTGTAAGATCATTATTCAGCCTGAGAGTTTAAGAGATGAAGCAAGCACATACCTAAAGTTGAGGTAATGCATCTAATAGAAGATAAAATGTGTGTCAGGCGCACAAAATGTTAAGATATTGAGGTGTATCATACCTGTGCAGAGGTTTGGCCACCTAAGCAATATGAAGGTCTAGACCCATGTGAGGCATATGTGATTATATATTTGTACATTTTAAGGACATAGTAGTGAACAAGCATTAGAACACATTAAACTCCTGCTCATTAATAAGAGCTCTTGCAGGCATAGATTTAGGAAGGAACAGAACCAAATGATATTAATAGAGTCTGTCTTTTGCTCTTTGTCTCTAATCACCGCCTGTCCTTGTTCTGTCTGTAGCCATCATCAGTCTGGAGGAGTTCATAGAGGGAGCGCTGGATGATGATTGGATCAGAGAGATGCTGGAATGTGACCCCAGCACCGTGAAGGTGGAGAGGCCCCTGGGGAGGGACACCGCTTTGGGGACCCATGGTTGACCTGAAGTGGGATATTCTGTTCACTGGGTGCAGAGAAATCAACTCTTTGATATCCAGACTGAAATGTCCAGGCTGTGCAGCAACACAGCCTCCATTTTGCTGCAACAAATTATGTCACTATCTGAAATAGCTGAAGTTTGAATTAGTGATTGTTGTTCTGTTGTTGTTGTTGTTGGTGTTTTCTTTGTTTTTTTCTGTCTGAATGCACCTCATGAATCATCCATCCTGCACTTGTGGCCATACAAACTTGCACTAGGTGACAGACCATAAATACATTTTGAGTAAGCATGTTGTACTGACATTTGGATTGACGTTGCAAATGTGTAGCTCTCAGTTGCCATTAATGCCCAGGGCCCATGTCTGTGTCTGTTGATTGGTTACATCGTTAAAATGCTACTTGGATGTTAATGCATCAGTAACAACAAAATAAACAATGTGAAAACGGCCATTCTCATATTGATTGTTGAACGTCTTGCTGTTTAGTATTTCTGAATTTATACTTAAACTTGTACTACTACTACTGCTACTACTACTACTACTACTACTACTGGACTATTTTTGCATTGTAGTGTTTATGGAGGAAGATTAGGGTCACATGTGAGGAAATGTAATTCAATAAATAAATAAATGAAATTCGAATTCTGAGTTTAATCTCGGAAATGTGACAACTCTGAATATTGATTTATATATTTCTTCCAACACTGACACTTAAAAACCACTTGATGTCGCCTGTGCTTGTTTAAAACTGACACGCAGGCACCTCCCAGACTTTGAGGAATATGCTACTTTCACGTTTCAGCAAAAATAGGAAAGGTGCCCTGCGTTATTGACTTGAATACGGTTGAAGCCGGCAACCGCTGTGTTTGTAAGCGACTTGTGTTTTAACCCTGGTCAGCTTTCACGCGGATAAACAGAGAAGTACAGACTCCTCGCTTTTCAAGTAACCTTTATCTCTTGTTCATTGTTGATAATAAACAGTAAATGGTTTTGCACAGCTGAAACCTCGAATCTCCAATTATTCCTAAGCCTCAGTAAATGCGCCGTTACTTCCGTCATATAAAAAGTAGTTGCTCCGAGGCCAATCCAGGCTGCGGCAGGGCGGGATTTTCCAGCCGTGACGTCCAAAGTTTTCCAGCAACCCTGTCACTTCGACATCATGGCGTAGCGATGTGGACGAACGGGGGGTAGTACTGGTGGGAGCGGAGAAGTTCAGAAAGCAGGCACGGTGGAGTTGTTTTGAATAATAAAAGAAACAAACTAACCGGAATATTTGAATTCTCTTCGAGCGGAGTTTCGGTAAGTGGGTTTCTCGGTGTTTTGGCTGTGATTTATTGTCTCCACTAACTCAGGTTTAGGAGTTGCTAGCCTTGAGGCGAAACAAACGGCTGTTGTGGCTTGTGCAGATGAATGCCCACGTTTTCCCAACGTTGTAACTTTTAACGGTCACTTTTTTCCCCCCCAAAATGCCGACATCGTGTAAACGGTCCCCAAAGTGTCCCGGTACCTAACGGGATAGCATTTAGGGAGTTGCTCCAGTGATCACCACAAGTTACCGGTAGTTAGATCTCAGTTTGTTTCACTGTTGTCGCACGGTAAGAAAAAGTTGCGAGCAAACGTTGTCAGAGTGTATTTATACTTCATTCAGTGTTCACGGTTTTATCTGGACGTTAACGTTAATGTTTGACACTAAAATGCTCATCCTCACAATGGATGGGACAAGTTAATCAAACTTGTCTCTGAAGCTTCCTGACGTGAGAAAGTCAGTCTAACATTAGTTTATGAGTTTTCCACAGCTCCAGACACCGCCACACGCTGTGGTAAGTTACTCCCAGTTGCCCGCGGCCACCTCTTCTTACACAGACTGAACTTCGTCTGGTTTGATTATGTTGCCTTTAGGTGTTGCTGACCGATGAGATATCCTTTGGTGCCGATTTTGATGGTGTTATCCAGGGTGAACTGACCCATGCTGTAAACTAAGAGAGGCTGTTTAGAGTTTGTGTCTGGAGCTGGAGCTAAAGCTATGAAATTTGATCAGCTGTTGTATTGCCCTCCAGTCGACCTCTTAAAACTGTTTGCTCTCCCTTTTCAAATGCTTCCCAAAACAACAGAATGGTCTGCTCTCAAGGCAATGACCCTGCAACAGCACTCACAATATCTCTATCAGTTTAAGAAGGGGTTCTTAGGTGTGGTATTCAAGGTGTGTCTTTGTGTGATTTAATTCTGGGGTTTTACTTCAAAAATGTTAATTATTATTCACATTTTAGGAAAGCCCCCAGTGCTCTTCATTATAGCTTCTTCTTGTCTTTACTGCAGCAAAAAAATGCAAGGAATTTATGTTGGAAGACTGCTAAAAATGTTGAAGCTGGCCTGCAAAACTGCAACAAACAGCTGTTTTAGTTGTTTTACGGATACAGAGAGGTGATGTTTGATTTACATAACCTAACCTCTGTACCACAAGTGTACTATGCAGTGTTGTGTTGCTTTTTGAAATAACTGTTAAAGATGAATAACGTCTAAGTCAAGTTAAGGTACAAGCAGTGCAGTTGTGAGTATTATGAAAAGAATGTGCTCTGCTGTCCAACATAAATGAATTGCTGCTGTGATCTTTTGCATACATATGGGCCGGAAAAATTCTTGAAGATTTTATCACATGGAAGCTCTTTATTTCAAAAACTCAATTTCCATCTTTTGTTCGCTGTGTTTACACTGCATCACCCATTACACACATGCCCTTGTGGGCTTCTTATTTTTAGTTCCAGCCCGCCTAAAGATAGAGAAAAGGCTCCTTCAGCTTTAGACCCGCACCTTTCATAATGGCCTGGTTGTTTGGTGGCATAAAATTAGTGATTTTGTGTTCTGCCTGCTCACCCAGGTTGGAAATAGCTGCAGGTTATTCCAGAGCAGCGCCCTGCAGGCAGCTGATGAGTGCCTTGACTATGTCTGCGCCCGGTGAATCACTGGACACCCAACCTTCTAACCACACTGCTTTATTTCATTCATCCTTAAACTTGGAGACAGTGACACTAGCCCTGTCACGAGATTAAATCGCAGCAGACAATTAGGGCATAATATGATTATTATAAGCTTCCTGTGTATAGCACACCGCTATGGTTAGTGCCCAAATACACCTACAGAAGATGATGCCTCAAGAAAAGCCTAACCTTGTGACCCGTAATTATTCTTTAAGGTTTTCAGTGCTGAATAGAGCAGTCGCTGTGTGAGGTAAAACAGGATGAGGTATGCAAGCCAGAATTAAGGCTTATTTTTATGGAAACTTTGTGTGAAGGTAAAGACTAGGTCAAGGCCTGAATGAGTCAAAACATGGAAAGTGTCATTATGTGGTGAGACTTGGATCCATCCCCTCATGTCCACAGAAATCGTCACAGATTTATCTTTGTAACCTGGATAAAACTAGAAAAACTAAAGTGCTGTATGATTTATGCCTGTGTTGTAAATTCCTCTCTCCCCAGGCCTTTTTACCACCAGTGCAGCTCATCTCAACCCAGGCTATTAAAGCCAGTTGCATGGCTGCTGTAAACACTTTCTGCCCTTAGAGACAAGTGGCTCTGGGGGCTTCTATTTTGTTTTCTGTTTCCTGTGTGCACAAGAGCGTAGTTTACTAGTCAGTCGGGGACTGAGGAATTACAAGATTCTGTCTTTCTTATACTTGAGCTCTCTGTCGAGTGTCCTGTGAGGATGGGTTATGATGGTTCTCCCTGCCTGAAGGGACCAGAGCTGATGGATCTGAAAAGCCATTATAGTGGTCCCCCACCCCCCACCCTTGTGCTCATTATTCTCTGCATGTCTCCACGAATTATATGGCTGTTTTCACCAAAGGGCAAGATTGCTTTTTGAATGTTTTTTTTTCTTTGGTTTTGTTTTGAGGCTCTTTGGGTCTGAAAAGAGGCAGAAGGCTGCCAGGTGCTGTTGCAAATGCCGTGCATACTGTAGTGTTGCATATTGCAGTGTTTTTTTCCCTCTTTTGTCTTCTTGTGCCTTTCAGTCAAAATACTAACCATGATACCACGAACAATAGCCCTCTCTGTGTGTGTCTTATGGTTGGCGTAAGTGGTACTTATAGAAAGGCAGACAGTGAGACTTTGTTTTTGAGAATGATGCGTTCTTGTTGGGATTTTTTGAGATGTCTCCTTTGATAGTAGGCTTGCACAAATGGAGTAAATATTAAAGGGCCAATACAGGTACAGATCTAGATCTGTCTTTGTTTAGTAAAGACAGCGTTGGTGAAGTCAACTCGTCTGCTTGCTAGACAACTCTCTCTTGTTTACATGTGACTCACATACCATAGAGGCATCCCAGCACTTGAGGACTCAGTGCACTTCTCTGTAATTAGGTATTCTTTGTGCTGGACTGTGTCCACTGGATCCAGGATGAAGCCACAGAAGTTCTCAGACTGGGTCTTAACACTTGTTTAGCACCGACTGACGGACAGCAGGTTTCAGAGCAGCATGTCTGGTCTTGGCCTGGTGTGTTTGAAGTGTATTTGCTGAAAGCCATGTGTTAAACTTAACCCACATTTTCCTTTCTGCTGTGAGAGAAAAGCTGACTCAGGTTTTTTGAGGGGGATGCCCTGCAGGCCTTCATTCCGGTTTGAGTCATCATGATCCAAACTCCGTGTTGTCTGCTGTACAATACTGGATTTCTATTGCATCTGTTGTTGGAGTGTAGTGAATTGGCTGTAGTTGGTCCTCGTCCTGATTATTTTTTTCCAATGGATCCACCACAGCATTTATAAATTATCTAAGATGTCACAGTAATGGAGGTCTGTCCTGATTATGTAGTTTATGCGTAATCAGGACAGTTAGGAAAGGTTTTCCTTTTCCAACAGTTTGGCATTGTTGGAAAAGGAAAACCTTTCCTGATCTGAATTATAGCAACCTTATTCAACTGTTTTACCTTAAAATAACCGCTTGAAAATCATTTTGGTGGTACACTGACTTGTAATAGGAAGAATTGTGCCTCTTTTATTCCGTCTCTGTGCCCCAAACGCTTGTTCTTGTACTGTGAAACTTGGAATGAGCAGTTACTATCTCTCACAAGAAGTGCGTAACACTTTATGGCACTACGTCACACACCACCAACTATGGCTCAGGAGATGGGTGTTTTTCACAATTTTCTGACATTTCATAAACCAAATGATTAATCAGTGAATTGAGAAAACAAGTGATGGGTGATTCAATAACTAAAATAACTGCAACTTCTGCCTTTCTGTCTAACATTGCATGTCTTTCTGATAAGATGCTGATTCTAGGTATTTGCACAATTGCTAGTCTTTCAGTCGACATGACATTTTTAGGTTCCCTCTGAATAGATGCCCATTTAAATGTCATCTCTGGAATGACTCAGTTAATTTTGTTCATTTTGCCCAAATAGCAGAACACCATCTTCGTCTTTGGGGAAATAACTGTTAGATTCTGTATACTGCAGTGCCTTTTTTAAATGTCATGGTATTTGTCTGCTTGTGTGTGTGTACAAGAAGTGGGACAAACAGTTACTGTAGGCAGTAGGAGACGTATTTTTGCTCACATTCAGAACTTTATTGTTGGAAACCACCAAACACTTTACTACAGAGCTGACTGATGGCATGCTGGTTCCTCTCATCTCCTCTCAGCTTACTGTGTGTTGTGACGATTCTGATGTTTTAGTGCATACTTATTTTACACATAATGGAAAAAGTGACCACAGGAATGCTGAAATAACAGTGGAAGGTCTGTGGGTGCTTTCCATAAAGTTTGAAAATGGCCCTACGTCCCAGTGTTGGGCACTCCCAGGATGTGAGGCAGCTTATTAAAGGAAAAGGTGTGTGTGGTTGTGTGTGTGCAGATTAGTGTCTGTGCATGCATGAATATACAGCAAAGCCCTTTTGATTAAACACCCACAGAGAAAGGGATCTCTGTGCTGTTTGGGCAGATGTCCAAGACTGGGACACTAAAATGTGTCTTCACTGAGCTCCAAACAGAGCATCCAGTGTCCCATTGGCAGGACATTCATTGTGCCAATATTTTAGGTAAATGGCCTGATTGATATTCTAAAATGCATTATTCATTAGTGTTACTCTGACAAAATTTACATAAGATTTCTGCAGCATTGAGTGTAGAACAACTCAGCAGAGCACATACCATTTTCTTTAAGTTGTTTTTGTTTCAGTCTTACTTTCTAAGCTGCCACATACCCTGGTTATCATGTACCCATTTCGATGGGGTGCTTTTCTTACGTATCACTCAGCTTATCAGTTTTTTTTTATACAGTCAAACCTGTCTCACAAATATGCTCTTTTACCAGACGCTGTCCTTTTTTAGGCATAGAGGGTTGCTGAGGATGTGCTGCAGTTATAGCCTAATTCCTGGGTGGGAACCTTTTGTAATGACATGCTTAACACCAACATAACTGAACTTTTTTGCCTAGAAAGCTGAACACAGCTGTAACTGGTTTGCTGGATTTGTCCTCCCCTGTTAGTCCATAGACTGAACTGTTATCATTAGTGCATGACATTGCTGGGTTTGCAGTCACAACAAATATGAATGTTCATTTTCATTTCCTTGTTTTCTTTTTATGTGTTATTGCTTTGCTCAAACTGTAAGTCTGGTGATCTTTATTAAGTCTTTTAATAAAGAAAATGTTATTTAAATGCTCTGTTTCACCTGATTTTTAATTATTGTTCATTTCAGTGCAAAATCTGTATTTTGGAGCTTAAAATACAGGGTGGCTGTCTTCTTTTTTACATAGTTTGTCTCCTTCCAGGTTTATCAGTGAATGAAGATGATGTCTGATGCCAGCGACATGTTGGCAGCTGCCCTGGAGCAGATGGATGGTATTATAGCAGGTGAAGTTCTCTTATAACATTAAGCATCAACATAACATTTTGTTCAAGCGGTCATGTTGTGATTTCTCATTTTCCCCGGCTGTTTTAAAGCGACAGTGTCTCTGACTTATAACTCTTCCAGGTTGAGTCAACATTGATAAGCATTTATCTGCTGTCGTGTTATGGTTTGTTGTGCAGCAGGCATTTATACAGTCATCATGTGATTTCTGGACCTCAGTGTTTGTCAGAGACCTTTAAATCTATACTCCGTCCTCATTTAAGCTGTGTGGCTCTAAACCATGTTCACCAGTTTTACAACAATGTTAAATTTGTTTAAATATAATCTTGGATTATGTTATCAATGGACTATTTAAGATCATTTTCCCAAATGGACTTTAGAAACACTGGATGTGTCTCCTGGGGATAAGATGTCAACCCAGTGCTATTAATAGTTGTATTCAGATAAATGGATTGATTGGAATTATACACTTTAGTTGAGATTATGATGGCAGACTGCCATTTAGTAACCACAGTATTACTAATACATAACAAAAGTGGTTAAACTCATGAAACTCATGTCCCTTGTATGGCACAGTGAACTGTTACTGTGTCTGCTTTAATCACTATGAGAACCTGAGACACAAAATGGTCCATTGTCTTCTCCAACAATTATTTAGTGTACTATGAGATAGCTCCTCCTAATATTTTCCTTTCTTCTGTTTTGCTTCTTTACCTCAGGTTCCAAGGCTCTGGACTACTCCAATGGGTTGTTTGACTGCCAGTCGCCCACCTCTCCTTTCATGGGCAACCTGCGGGCGCTTCACCTTCTGGAAGACCTGAGGGGCGTCCTGGAGTTGATGGACACAGAGGAAAGGGAGAGTCTTCGCTGCCAGATCCCTGACTCCACAGCTGACAGTCTGGTCGAGTGGCTTCATGGTCACCTGGTGAGAGCCTCACATGTAGGAAAGACACATAAACACTGCATAAGATCTGGAAGATAACAGTGCTTGTGACATTGAACAGATTTAGTAACTACCACAGGTACCTTTCTGAGCTAAGGACCATGAAAATATACATTTTACATGTCACATGGATCTTTTATCTTGTCCTCATCAGAATAGTGTGGCCTCAGGGAAGATCAGTTTCACTAGTAATGTCACGTAACTGGTTTATCTAGATGCAAAAGGTGTAAAATATAGGACTCGTGGTTCTTATCTTTAACTGTGAAAGTGATTACTGTAGGTGCCGATGACATTCAGCTTTTTTTAGACCATTGGGTTACTTTGAGATGTGTTTTTCATTTCACCTTTGATATATTTGTGAAAGAAGAATTATTGGACTTGGAGTTTAAGTTGTGTAATCATGGAAGAGGTTTTGTCTGTGATGATTGGACAGAATGTACTCCAAACAAGCTTTAGCACATCTGGTTTGCTGCTGATTAAGCTCACTCTGTGTGCTGCATTAAAACTCTATGAATGCAGACAAGCGTGGGCAAACAGTCCTGTTTCCAAGTAGACAATCAACTTGTTTGCTAAGCGAAAACATGACTGTCCCTTTCTGCTGAGTGCTCTGGGAATGCAAGATGAAATGCTGGTGTTTTCAAAGTTACAGCCAGTGTGCTGCAAGAAACATGCCGACGTCTTGGGAACCAGAGCGGTGTTTTGAAGAGTGATGGGCTGTAGGCCAGACAAATGCCAGAGTTTTTGTTTAATGCTGTAGCTCACTCTGTGTACAGCAGTCTGAATGTGAGCCTTCTTCTCAGCCATGTAAGGTTTTGTTTGTGCAGGGCAAAGCAGTGTAACCAATCACACTTTGATGTGAAGCATTTCATCTGCGATCGTCACTAGGCACTGAGACCTTTAAGGTTTTTAACATCAGCAGAATTAATTAATTTACTCACATCACTTTTGAAGCTCTTGTGATTCTTTATCTAATCCCTGTTTTCTTCTGTCTCTGCAGTCTAATGGGCACATCTCTCTGAGCGGGGGTGACCACTACCAGGAAAGGCTTTCCCGACTGGAGAGCGATAAGGAATCTCTGGTTCTCCAGGTACCCATCCAGTAATACTTAGCAATTTTACCAGTGCCACAAAACCTCAGATCTCACGTTTATACTTAGTTACAGAGACCTGTAAATTTCTGTTTTTGAAAAGGAGTAATGGCTTGGTTCCATACAGGTGAGTGTGCTGACAGACCAGGTGGAAGCCCAGGGAGAGAAGATTCGGGACCTGGACTTGTGCTTGGAGGAACATAGGGAGAAACTCAATGCCACTGAGGAGATGCTGCAACAGGTGTGTGTGTGCAAGTGTGCGTATGCGTGCACATCTGTTTAATATATAATATATCTCGAGACAGGTTGTTTGCATACAAGATCAAGAGCCACCCAGTTGTGAAGGCTTTGTGCATGTGTGGCAGGGACATTGACTTTCAACTGGAAAATATGAGTTCACCCCCTGTTCTAAGCAAACATCTGTTGGGTGTGATAAATGTGTATTTACTAGTGTGCTGTTGTGTTCATTCCACAGGTGTTTGTTATAGTGGCTACTTCTTGTGTTTCCTGTCAGCTATTTAGATCATGCTATCAGCTGTCGGTGTCTTCTCTTATCTCTAAGCACTGAGCCACACTGTAATAGGACAAACAACAGGACTACACACAATGCTTGCTAGTGACCCATGAACATGTTGTTGTTACCTTCACCCATATTGCTGTTTTAAATATTTACAAAAACAATGCCCATACTGCTTGTGTTATTTCTGTTGTCAATACTGACCACACAGCAGCCACAAAGTTTTTTTTTTTGTAACAGTCTTTTCATTTATCATTGTAGGAGCTTCTGTGCAGAACTGCGCTGGAGACCCAGAAGATTGAACTGATGTCTGAAGTGTCCAACCTAAAGCTGAAGCTTAATACCATGGAGAAGGAGAGAGTGGACTTTGATGACAGATTTAGGGACAGTGAGGTATGTGAGCTAATTCATAGGACAGGAATCCTCTTTGTTTCTGCCTGTGTTCTTTCTCTCTCGCCTAAGTACACACGCAAATGCACATGCACTTGCCCACACACACACACACACACATACACACACACGCACACCAAACAAACACTTATTCATGTTGTCTGACACCTGTGTGAGAGAGGGACGTCTTATTTTACTGTCAGTCTCCAAGCAGCTGTGTGTTGAGTAAGAAAAGAAAGAACTAGCCAAGAGAAATATGCCTGCTGTGTTTGCTGTTATTATAGACGAAAAGCTGTGGGGTGCGGAGTGCTTTACCTTTTGTTTTAAAGCTTTATAGTCATTATGATGTCAGTCATTTGTTTACTATAGACAGGGACATTTCTGCTCCCAGATGGACCATGCAGAAAGCTTGGAATGCTTTCAAGCTCGTCATGTTGAAGCAGCGTGGTTGTCACTTCCACTCCACTGGAACAAAAAGTTTCTGTCCTTGTTCCAACTCACAGCACACAAATGACTTCTTTCCCACAAGTAGCTTCCTCTAGTTGTATCACTCCTGCTGCTTTGAAGCATCTGCTCTCTGAGGAATTCAGTCCCTTCAGACGACGATGCTTCAGACGATTTGCTTTATAAAGTTTGTTAATACTGTGAACTCCATAAAGCATTCTACATATTATGGTTATTTATAAAAGATTTGAATGATATGAATGGTTCATGAATATAAACTTTTAACCAAAATTGTAGAATTCGAGAGCTGCCATGTTACAATACATACTAGAAACTCGACAGCCATTTGAAAAGAAATAAGGGCATCTGTAGAATCATCTCAAGTGCCTTCATCTTTATCGCTAGCTCTGCTGTTTTACTACCTTTCTGTGATACGTGTTTTCTTTTGTTTCAGGATTTGATTCTTGAAATTAACGAATTGCGGTACAGACTGACAGATCTGGAGAGTGAAAAACTACTATACGAAAAGAAACTTAAATCCACAAAGGTGAGTTGTCAGAGTAGTTTGCACATTCCCATTGTTTATATGAAAAACAATTCAACTCTGCCATCCTATTCTTTCCTCTGTGGTTATTTATCTCCAGGAGCGGTCTTCTTCAGCTAAACAAAATGTTTTGTAGGAATCCCCTTGTGATTGAAATAGTTAAAAACAACTGGGGCCAATGCATAACAACCACTTCACTAGAACTTGGCATTTTCCTTCATATGCTCTAAAATCCGATCCTCACACTTCGTTCATGATCTGGAGAAAGATCATTCACATCACCATCTTGTCCTTTGATTACTGTAGCTCATGTGCTCACCTGTTGTTCATCTGAAAGAGCAAAGTCAAAAAGACATCACATCAACTCGTTGTCTGCTCCCAGTGTGATTTTTTCATTATATTCATGATTTATTCTGGTTCAAAGAGTCTGTTTTTGAAGCACTGAATGGAGTTATTTATGATTACATTGACATTTGATCTGAAGGATACTTTTTCCCTGGATATCAGGGTGTAAGATCTAACTCAGCCTTTTGCAGTTGTTAACCGTAGAGCGGAAATCTGCACTTTAACTTTTAACAATGTAGATCAACAGTGTCTATTTTTGAATGTGTTTTGTGCTGTAAATATCTTGGTTTGAGTCTCTGGGTATTCCACCTATTTGACCTCATTTATCTTTCACCTCTTGCACTCCTATTTTCTCTTTCTTCCTTGGTTTGTCTCTCTACTGCTAGTCGCTAATGGCCAAGCTTTCTAGCCTGAAAATCAAAATGGGCCAGATGCAGTATGAGAAACAGAGGAAGGAGCACAAACTCCAGGCTATGAAGGTTGGCTTTTCTCAGGATGACTGTTGTGCTTGCCATATGATTATGGTTTTTGACCTCTCCCTTTGGCTCCTGTTCTGTTTTTATTTTTGAGGGAAAAAAATCATTCAATCTGGTTTGCAGCTGTTTTCAAGGTTTTATTTTAGGCAAAATGATGTCATATTTTGCAAACTATGAAATAATTTGATTCACTGAACTGTGTCGTTCAGTAAAAGGTAAACAGCAGTGAAAAATACCACTTCTTTAAGTCCGCCTCTAAGAGGCACCAGTTTGATCAAAAATTCACATTTTTCAAACCACAGGTATGCTTTAATTTTTTTTTCAAGACTTGGCTAGAGTTCTGGTTTTCTGTCTTTTTTTCCCTCTTTACTCTCGTCCCACTGATTGCCTTTATTCTTTATTGTCTTCATTAAAATCTCTGTACAATTTCATTTGTCTGTCTCCATGCTTGATTCCTATTCCAGTTACTTAAACATGTTTATTTGGATAATGGCTCCTGTATTTGTCATTACCTCAGCCCCCCCACACATCAGTGCTTACCACCCACCTCATGCTCATTGCCCCTCAGAGCAGGTGTGGCCTGCGTGTCTGTACGCCACGTCAGCATCTGTGAACCTTTGTGTTGTGGTTTGTTTGTAGTGTGGAGGTGAGGTGGGGGAGGTGGTGTCTGTGTGGAGGAAATATCTTCACTGTTGTCCTCTGTTCAACAGGAGGAGCTAGCCTTACTGAGGAGGCAGCTGGAGGGTAAAGATGGTGAAATGAGGAGACTACAGGATGAGACAGGCTTCAAAGCCCTCGCCTCAAGCAGTTCAGATCCCTTAGAGAGAGGTGGGAAAGCCAGTCCAATCACAAGCCTCACTGAATATGAGCATGCATGATGTTTAACCTCACACATTCAACTTAATGTTATAAGATTGATTGGTAATATTTGTGTATAGCTATCAAAGCACTAGGCTTAGTCCTACACAAAGTCAAAATCAGCAACCAACCAGTTTTTGTTTCATAATTCTTTGTCCTGTTTAGTCTCTCATCCAGATGAAACTCTTAGAAAGAGGCTGAAAGAAAAACGTAAGGGGGGTTTTCATGTTTGTGTTTATCATTGCACTTTATCACTGCACCCATCTCAACCCCTGTTTGCATGAACGAGCATGAGCCATCTGAACTCTGCTTGTCCATTATAACCCATCGGAGTGCTAATACTTGACCACAGAGCACCACATCTCTGTTAAACTTTTAAACTTTTATTTTTCTGATTTTGAGCTGAACAAATCCAAGGTCATCCACAAGCCCTTATCTGTGTGTTTTTAGTGTGTCCAGCCTGGAACAGCAACACGGAATGTCTGCTTTTGTGTTTTCAGCAGGAATGAGGAATGAACTGTGTTGTTTGTCATAGCTATTCAGGCTGCTCACTCATCCTTCTGCCTCACATCCTCCAACAATAATCACCTCCCCTACCCCTCAGTATCTGTCCCCCAACTCCTCTGTACCTTCAGCTGCTCACACCAACAACCAGTGTGTGCCCTGCTAACCTGTAATGTTGTTGTTGTCATGTTCAGTGTTGTGTGACAGTATCTTTGTTATAAGTGCTGTCTTCATATTTTTGCCTTCCCCCATTAGTGGTCTTCCACTTCAGCAGAACAGTTTCATTTTTCACTCAGTGCACACACACTTCCTCACCATAACTCTGCACATACAGTAGTCTGTATTACCCGCATTGGCCACAATAGGAGTCCTCAATCAGCACTTATTTTATTATTTTTGTCCTATTAATATTATAGACCTCACACATCTTCAAGCAAGTTTAAAAGCACTGAGCAGTGTTCTAGTTTCTTGTTAGAGAACATATTGAAGTATCTTTATTTTGGAGATAATAAATCTGTGGGGCTCTTAAAAGGCTTGAATAACAAAAGATCAGAAGATAGATGTTGAGGGTTGACTCACAGAGCCTTGTGGCTGAGTGTGTGTTCTGAAAAGTGAAAATGCTCTATGGAAGTGAAATACTGTATGTGAAATACCTGCACACACAAGGATATGGTATATCAATTTGAAGGATATTTTAAAAACAAGGAATATGGCTGTGATGTTACTGAAATGACTGTCAGTAATATTGCAGCCAGTTATGGTCTGTTTCACCCTGTGTGTTCAGGCTTATTATCCATCCCACTTTTTTTTTTTTTTTTTAACTCTCTTTAAACTTCACACCGTGAGCTCCACAGTTCTTTGTCTGTAATCGTTTTTTTTCCTCACTAGATGTGGAAGTGCAGAGAATGAAAAAGGCAGTTGAATCATTGATGGCAGCCAATGAAGAGAAGGTACATTTGACAAGTTGTGATTCACTTTGCATCACTCCAAGTGATTCAGCTCTCTTCCTGAAAAAAAATGCCTCACTGTGTTTTTTTTATTGTTTTTTTTTTTCTTTTGCAGGATCGTAAGATTGAAGAACTAAAGCAGTCACTGCTAAGGTATAAGAAAGTTCAAGACATGGTGATGTCAGTGCAAGGGAAAAAAGGTTAGACATGTCTTCATTTATATGTCCGTGTAGATGAATAATATTACTTTAATGTTGGAGATAAAGAAGTACTAAAATAGCCCTTTTTCTGTTTGCCTACTTGTTCTCTGGGTGCATTTCTGTTGCTCTGACCTGGCTGTTTGCTCCTACACTGTTTTATATAGCTCTGCTCTGTAGCTTTCTGCAGCAAATTTCTTTTGACTTCATTTGTAGGCTGTCATAAAAGATCTCAGCTAACCTTTTTTTTCTGTCACTCGTAGCTCTGGGATGAGTTGATTAATGCCAAATAAAACAGCTGATTCTTATTTTACACATGAAATTATACACGTCTTTTCTGTTGCATCTTATTCTCTCTCCACTCCAGAGAAAACCAAAGATAACGAGCACGTTGAGAGTCATGGTGATGGATCTCTTGCATTCATGTCAGCCAACCCTGTGTCTGAGGAACCCGAAAAGCATGAAGATACAGATGTTCAGCAACCGAAAAGAAAGAGCCCAGATGAGGTTTGTACAGCATGATATGATGTGGTGTAGCAAATGTTTGCATATAAAAATCAATCTAAAAGTCAGAAGTGTGAAGACTTTATTGGACTAAATACTAACAGGATACAGAATGGAAAAATAAAATTTGAATTACATAGAAAATGGGATGTATTAAAACATAGGTTTACAATAATTTCAGTGTTTCAAAAGATGTAAGTTATTTAAAGTGTTCAAAGGAAGCATATTTTTAGTGGTGTTTACCTTTTTGTCCTCAAGGAACTTCAGACCTCATTAACGTCAAAAATTGTCTGTAAAACACTAATAACTCCCTTAAATTTCACACTTTTCAAATAAGTGTTGAAGGTCTCGACAGCCAATTAATTAAATAACATCTCCTGTCAGTTCACCAAGTGTATGTACTTATTTAGACTGCTGTGTTCTCGAGGCCCCAGGAGAATATATCATTTAATGTTTTAAGGCAGCACACACTGAGCTTTTAAGCAGTTTAACTTTTCATACACAACATTTTAGTGTATAGATAAATTATAGTCTTATAGCCCTCAGTTATAGCTTTTGGTACTTGTTTTTTTGTTCTTTTTTTCCTGTCATCAGACTGTCTTCTTCTCTCATTCTGATCCATCTTTAGCTGGAAATTCTCAATGGCCTGAGTGAAGAGCCTTCACCTACACCAAGTCCTTCAGACCCAGAACGAGTATCCGAGTCCACACCAATAGATGTAGAAAGGTAAAATATGACAAAGACTTCAGCTAATGTGAGTTTTATTTTTAAAGCAGATACTGAACATTTTTTTTTAAGGGTTTTAAAGTGTAATCGTTTAAACTGACTGACACTGACACAGTTGGCTGTGGTGTTCAGTTTCTAAATATTTGATATGCATTAAGTCAAACTTTAACAGAATCAGACCTGTGAGATCTTAAATACAAAAAAAAATATAGGTTTTGCAAATTAAAGGATTTTGTTCCAATAAAACAAGAAATAAATGTTTGGACTCAATAGAAGAAATACATATCTAAATATGTATTGGTAAATATTTAACATGTTGATATTAAGATAATGCTGTGATCACAATATTTTGTCTGCACCATACCCTCTGTCTATATTCTGTCCAATCCCTGCAGTGATATGCAGTGTATGGAAGTGTCTTTGTAACCCTCTGTAAGTTACATGTGAAAACAATGTGTGAACAGCAGTTCATACCCCGTGGCCCCTCATTGCTACTTCTCAGGACCATGTGAGACAGGCTCACTATCTCTGCTAGACTGCCATGAGTGAAGTGTGTGTTGTTATGCTTTGTCATTTCAGCAGTAAAGATACCACAAAGACTAGCAGCCAGGACCACTTGGATAAGAGCGATATGAGCAGTAATGAAAAGGTAAAGACAAAAAGTTATATCTGGAAAAAACTGCCCTATTTTTTTTAATTCATGAGGTTTAACAAAAATATAATATATATATCATTACTTTCAGAAAAATGTTGACTTGACTTTTTAACAATTTCCCTCTGAGGGATGAATAAAGTATATCTATCTATCTATCTATTTATCTATATGAATGCATATAGACTTTTAGCGTAACCAAAACCTTTCTTTGTTTCATTCAAATTTCTACTTTACCAGAACTTCCAGCACAATATGTGTAAACACTAATGTTGTATGTGAGTGATGTTTTTTTTTTTTTGTTCTTTCAGAACACAAGCGAAGAAGTCAGTAAGATAAGTGAAAAGCCGCCTTTGAGTCCCTCGGCCACCTTGCCCACCAATACAGAGGATGACAGCTTTGGCTCGAGAAAGGCTCGTTCATCTTTTGGAAAGGGTTTCTTCAAGATCCGCGGGGGCAAGAAGACAGGGAGCTCTCCTAACCTTGGTAAGAGCATATTACATCATTGAGCAGCTGGATAAGGAGTTACGTCTGCAAGGTAACTCCGCCTGTATTAGATGGCGTTGTGTGTGACACTACGTTAGCTGTGGAACTGACTGGCTGTCTATGACACAGTGAGATTTTCTTGGAGATTTTTCTTCCACCATGGAAAACATTTTATTTTCCCAAGCCACACCCATGGAGTATACTATATGGACCATAATTTGCAGCCCACACAAACTGTGGTCCCCATTTAATTATGGAAGTCTGTTTTTGTGCTGTTGTATGCCCTTCGTCTTGTTTATGTGTTTTTTTTTTTTCTTTTTTGTGTGTGTGTGTGTATGTGTGTGCGAATCGTACACATGTATGTCTGTGTTTTTCCCACCTCCCCAATCCTGTTATCATTTCAATCATAATTTCTGCCCTCTTGTCTTGTTCTTTTTCTGTTGGACCCTGTTGTGTGTTGCGTGTGCTTTGTAACACATGAAGACCGCAGCCGGAGTGCAAGTGCGCCTATGCTAGGTACAGTATTGACCACAGGTCATTGTAGGGTTGCAGTAGTTCTCCAAAGGAAACAAAGGAAACTACTGAATATATCCTATATGATTGTACACCTTTGTCTTTTCTAAACTCATTCATCAGCTGACATCTGTTTATCACGTCACCTTTCAGTAGCTGCAGTACTTTAACAACCACACCCTTGTCACTACCCTTTATTGCTCAAATGTTGTCTGTCCAACATACAGCCAGTCTGTTGTGTATGTTGATTTGCCTGTGTGCCTGCATGTATTTGTTTACACTCTCTTGTTTCTGTCAAAGCCTTCCCCCGAACACAAATCTGTGTTGAGATCCAGACTGCTATAATGGTTTATTTGACTCTTGAATGTCCCCCACTAAAAATCTAAAACAAAACAACTAATAAATTCCTTTTTATCTAATGAAATAAAACTTATTTTTTTCCAGTCTTAATCAGACATCAGCTATGTCTGATGCATGTTTACTAAAGAGAGTATTGTTTATAATGCCCATAACCTCTCAGTCTGTCTAGGTCTAGGACTGGTCATGTGTCTGTCTTGAGTGTTTTCTGGCCCCACGAAGCGGCTCTGTCTCCACTGATCCGTGTATGTCTCCCACACTGATGCTCATGATGCTGATGATGTTCTGTGGGTGTTTGTTTGTGTAGCTGAAACAGAGCGACAGGGCACTGACCATTTGGATCTGGCTGGGTTGCCGCAGAGGTCGTCTAACAGCGACAGCACGCACACACTCCCTACGACCCCAGAGAGCAGGAAAAAATCCAAGGGAATAAAGAAACTCTTTGGGAAGTGAGTAACAAATAACATGAGAATCTTGAGCTCTTGATTTTAAATAACACTTTAAGTAATTAAAAAACTTGGTTAAACAATTTAAATACCTTAAAATAATAAATAATAATGTAATTCTTTTATATGCAGCAAATGAAAAATGTCAAAATGATTGTATTACTGTTGAGTTTTGTATAATTGGTGTAAGAAGGTTTCAGTAGTTAGACTTGAATGTCATATTTTCCAGGTTAAAAAGAAGTCAGTCTACCACATTTAACCTGGATGACAACCTACCAGAGGGTGAGTTCAAGAGGGGTGGAGTGCGAGCCACAGCGGGACCCAGACTGGGTTGGTCCCGTGACCTCCAGCGAGTCAACAAGTAAGTCTGTGCATTCAGCCTGAATA
Organism: Toxotes jaculatrix; assembly: GCF_017976425.1. Classification (NCBI taxonomy): domain Eukaryota; kingdom Metazoa; phylum Chordata; class Actinopteri; family Toxotidae; genus Toxotes; species Toxotes jaculatrix. The sequence goes on from NC_054398.1 coordinate 11,969,362, forward strand.
ATGAGACTCGGAATGTGGTTTCCTTGTTTTGAATCTGCTGCACAATGAAATTTAGAGATAATGGAGGGATTTTTAACAAAGCAGTCTTTGTCCCGATAACAGACATCAAAAATGTGTGTACTATATCTCACAATTTAAACCAGTATTTATTTGTTACCTTTTTATACTTTTTATACACAAGGGTGTGTCTGCATAACTTTTGAAAGGTTTTGCTTCTAATCTATTCTGTTTTTTTTTCTTAGTGATGTTGATGCTCCCTTTGCACGCTGGTCAAAGGATCAGGTGTGTGACTGGCTGCAGGAGCAGGGTCTCGGCCTTTATGTGAACATGGCTCGCGTATGGATCTCCTCTGGACAGACGCTGCTCCAGGCTTCACAACAGGACCTGGAGAGGGTGAGATGAAGCAGAAGAATTTAATATGTTTGCTAAAGCTGGCAGGCAGACAAAGTGTTCATGTTGTTGAACTGTACTGTGCATTACCCAGGGACATGTAGTTCTTACTTGTCTTCTTGTGGACATTTTAGGAGCTGGGCATCAAACACCCGCTGCACAGAAAGAAGCTGCAGCTGGCTCTGCAGGCCCTCGGTTCAGAGGAGGAGGATAGTAAGGGAAAGCTCGACTACAACTGGGTGACAAGTGAGTGCTGGATGCTGGCTATGAAATCTGATGTGGATTTTGTGATTTTATTTATTTATTTGTTTACTTATTTATTTATTTTTCCTGGACCAGTTTGACTTTGAACTGCACTTGACTGTCGACATGACTTCCTTCACATGACACTTTGTTCGTTCCTCTTCCTCTCAGGATGGCTCGATGACATTGGTCTGCCTCAGTATAAGACCCAGTTTGATGAGGGAAGGGTGGACGGTCGCATGCTTCACTACATGACAGTGGTGAGTGTTGGCAAGAGACATGCACTTCCTCCGCAGACCCCGTGGCTAAGTAGGTCTGACGACTCCAGTGCCATCTCACATTAAGATTATTCCACAGAGAGTCTGAGCTCCACTGGAAATGTCCTGGCCTCAACCTCAGTGATACTTGGGACAATGCTGAAGCTTCTGTCTCTGTTCAAACTATGATTTCTTTGTAGAGGTTCCTGTACTGGAGAATCTTGATTGTTTACTGCACACAAAATGGCTGTTGTGCTATTTAATAATATTCTTAGTCACAGCTTTAGCAGAAATTTGCTTTTATTGTTGGAATTTTATAGCAAGTCATTGACATCTTGTTTTGTCCCTCAGGATGACCTGCTTTCTCTGAAGGTGGGAAGTGTCCTGCATCACCTCAGTATCAAGAGAGCTATACAAGTGCTCCGACTCAACAACTACGAACCCAACTGTTTACGTCGGAGGCCATCTGATGAGGTTTTAGCAGCCCACTCTGCAACTGTATGTAAACATAGTCTCAGTTTTCAAAGTTGTGATGTATTCACCACTGTTCTGTGCTTTGTGCCCATAGAACAACATTTCTCCAGCGGAGATTTCCCAGTGGACCAACCACAGGGTGATGGAGTGGCTGCGGTCTGTGGACCTCGCTGAATACGCTCCCAACCTGAGAGGCAGCGGAGTGCACGGGGGGCTGATGGTGAGGGAGTCGGGTGTGTTGAGTCTTCTTGAAATACAGACTGTCACTAAATGTACCCATTCATCTAAGACATCTCCCTTCTCCTCAGGTTCTGGAGCCACGGTTCAACGTGGAGACCATGGCGTTGCTGCTGAACATCCCTCCGAACAAGACTCTGTTGCGTCGCCACCTCGCCACACATTTCAACCTGCTCATTGGTACAGAGGCCCAGCAGCTCAAACAGGAGTGTCTTGAAAACCCAGACTACACTCTGCTTACTGCCACCACCAAGGTCAAGGTAACACACACATTGAGGATTCTAAATAATCCTTTGGTTTAAAGAAAATGGTAAAAAATTTCAGTAAAATTTTGTAAAAGTATTTACATTTGATGTTATGATACTGGGTTTATCATTTCACCTGCAGTCACAAAATGCTGGTTTGAATTAACTGAAAACATTTTGAGGGACATGGCACTCTGCTCTTTGTGTATCTAAATGTGGCTGTGTAAAACGTGCCTTTGTCTCCTCTCTCCTCGTTCACACCAGCCAAAGAAACTGTCGTTTGGTAGCTTTGGGAGTCTGAGGAAGAAAAAACAGGATGAGAACGAGGAGTATGTGTGTCCGATGGATGTGGAGATGCCAAAGGGAAGAAGCTTCCAGAAAGGCTTCGAGCTCCAAATCTATGAGGACGACCTTGACAGGCTAGAACAGGTGATCTTGTTCTTCAGAGAGTACATTGAATGATTTTATATCACTTAAAACATGAGCAGTTATAGATCTAATTGCATGTCATGTACCTCTGCAATCTACCTCTGTCAAAGGAAATTACTGTGTACAGTTTGATCTTATTTCTCTATTGTGTGCGTGCATTTTCACCAGTGTTGCTCGGAGGGTGACTTTTTTTCACAATCAGTAGAAGTATCTGCTTTCTGTAATCTGTTACGATGCTCTGTTTATTGAGTTTGGAAGCTGCTTCTCTTTTTACAGATGGAGGACTCTGAGGGAACCGTGAGACAGATTGGAGCTTTCTCTGAGGGTATTCAAAATCTGACGGTAAGAATCTAAAGGTTGGACCAGGACTCACTGCACCTTCTACTTATCAATACCATTATATCAATACAGTTCATATTTTTGTTGTGAAGTTAATGTTTTTTTTCTGTATTGTGGCTTTTACCAGAGCATGCTGAAAGATGATGAATTCTTCAAAGAGATTTCAAATTCACCAAACCACAGTGTAACAGATGAGGACTCGAACGCATGAGACTGTCAGCACCAAAAGACCTGGTCCTGCTGTGAATGAAACTCTGTGCCAACCCCCTCCACCCGCACACGGACTTGTCTCAACAAACGCCACGAAAGAATGCTCCCTCTTTTCCTTTTAGTGTTACATTCAGAGATGAGCCAAAAGTATTACAGTGTCTTTCCCTTTTTTCCGTTTGAAACAATGGTGTTGTGAAAGCCTGCAGTCCAGTAGCCACTATTACTCCTGAACTTTGTCTCTGTTACTGTCGTCTGACGGCAGAAAAAACATTTAGGGCAACACCACTGCTTGCCCACCAGCTGGTTTCTGGAGATATTTTGTACTCAGTTGTGTACTGGCATCTTTCTTTTTATGACAGAACTGACTTGTCAACCAGCAGAAAGATGGCATCTAGTCTAAGCCAATATAGATTTAATATATGTTTTCTAAATGGCCTTCTGACTGTAGAAATACTGGGAAAAAGAAATGGACTTCATAGAAGTGGTATGCTGAGCAGATTCCCCCATTTTTAGAAGTTAGTGTAAAATAAAAACTCTGAAACAGCTGCTATGTTTTCTACACAATTAAACCCTGCTAAGTAATTGATAATTATCTCATATTTTATCCTATTCTGAAGACTTAACAGGTTTTCACTGAGCAGTAACTCTCTGCATGCATTTGCACCAATACATATCATACCGTACAAAGCCTAATGAATATCATTGCATGGTATTGAAATCCAACACATTCATATATGAGTTTGTCATTTATTTTATTTGAACCATAAATTGATTTCAATGGAAACCGGTTTGTTTTTACAGAGTTATTTTTGGAAAGTGTTGTGGCATATTCACATTTGTGAGACAAGTAAGTAATAATGTTGTAATGCAGCCCTCAACGATACCTAAGAAAATAGATGTTTTGGTTTTTTTTTTACATTTATCCACTTACTAAGATCAATAAAGTAATTTAAATAAATTGAGCTTTTCCTCACATGTTAAGTCTTTAACACATACAGAGCGGTGTCTTTAAAAACTTGGCCATCAGAGCATTAAGCAACCCGTATAAGTCTAAATTCTTCACTACGTACAGAGGCAGTGAATTACAGGGGTTATATCGATTGCTTTCTTCTGTATTTATATCATAGCTCAGCTCTGATAATGCTGACCAACCTGCAGGACAAGGGCAGTATGATAGGACAGAATAATTGAGCACCACACGATAAATAACTACACCGTATTTAAGATTTTGGATTTCAAAGCTTCATTGTTTTGACAAATTCTTTGAGTGTACCCAGATACTTTGAAGGGTTTTTATTTAGTGTCGCGCAATTTCACCCACTTTATGCAATCATTTAAATTAAGCTGAAATCCTTGGCACAGGAAATGGTTTATACCCCTAGTGCATAGTCAAAAATGTGCTTTGTGCTCTACATAACAGTATAATAATATGAAAACACAGTGGTCCTCTTTTGAATCGTTTCTTCTAAGATTCTGAAAGTGTCAGTGGAAAAGTACATTGAAAACATTGGTTTAAACTGTGTAAAAATCTCACATCTTCTATGAAAAGAATCCTTTGGTCGATGACAGTAAGCCTTGAGCCAGATGTCCAGCTGCACAGGGTCATAGGTTGTTAATGTTTAAATGATCAGGTCTAAATGATGAACCTGGAGACAAAACATGGAAATAATGGGAACTTCAGGTTCGTCATAAGATCATGTCTGTTCTGACAGTCACATCTCACCAGAGATATCTGGACAGAACAGGACAGAGAATGGTATCTCTGAGGCAAAGCGCCCTCTGGTGTCTGTTAGGTTTGCCCACTTGCATTTAATGAACATCATCCAAGTGCCTGGTGAAGACTGGACCCATAGTGAAACAGAGAAGTGAGAACTCTGCTGTAGAGAGTCTGAGCTGAAGGAGTGGAAGCTTTCATGAAATATCATGGCTACAACTTCTGTATTTTTATTTTTGACACATTATTCTGAAAATGAATTTACTGCCTGTAGACAAGGTCGATTTAGCTATATATTTACTGTGGCACTGTGTGTTAATGCTTTTTTCTTTTTCTTTTTTAGTTAGTATTAGAAACTTACCACAGGCTAATTATTAAAAGTCAGAATATCCAGGCTATTGTTGTTTGTTCTCACTTTTAATACATCAAAAAAAGTGTCAAATTTGTGATGTACAGGTTTTGTGGAGTCCTTGTTTCTCAGTGGACTGAATTAATCAGTCACAGTAGCTTATCTAAAAATGTCTCATGAGTAACTATGTCTATTTTGTCTGTCAGTATTTGTCAGTTGTCTGTACCTGACTCCTGACTTGACTGTAAACAAGGAACTGTCCAGTCTTTTCAATGAGCTGTGGACGCTGGATGTGAATCGCGTGAAGCCTGGGATAGACTACACAACATCTGTTCAGGTATGGAGCATATCATCTTATTCAGGCAACTCGCACTTTTTGTTTTTACAAATGTGTGTTGTGTGTTTGAACTGTATAGGGTAGAGCCAATTTTGTAAGCCAGACGAAGCCATGTTGCACAGGAGCGTGTCTCACAGCCTCTGTTCTCCTGACAGAAGTAGTTTCTCACTTTCTGACCCTTCAAAGGCAGGTTATATGCAGACTTCATTATAATAAATGAGATTTCTGTGCCTGCAGGGTTCATGAAACTCCAGGACAGCTATGAGCGGTCCACAGGCGTGACAGAACGAGTCACAACAGAGGAGCACACTGAAACTAGTCTCTTCCTGTATGCTGTCTTCCAGGACAGATGTGATGAAGGTAGATTTGATGTGCTAGAACTAGTTGCATCTAACAAACCACAGACATTTTAACAGTTCAGTTACTTGTTTCCACAACACAACACAACACCTCATTTCTCACACCTGTTTGTTTTCAGTCTTTGTGTCCTGGGCTTCTCAGACGAACAAGCTAATGTGTAACTGTTATTGTGTTTCCTATCAACTGGTTCTGGTTTGTTGTTTTCCTGCATTTTGTGGTTTTGAGGCTGCAGCTAACCTCTGGTGGGAGTTTTGTCTCTTCCTGCCTCAGTGCGGCACTGAACACATTACATAGTGACATTCATAGTGTTAGAGAGAGAAAAAAACATCCAAAACATCTGTCTGCAGCTGTGGAATGCTGTGTTGGCCTCAGTAGTCTCCCCAGAGAGGATCACTGGAAAAATGTGGACATGCAGTACTTGTATTTGAAAGAAAAGTTTTAGATTAGATGGGCCTGATGACTGTAGTTTACATCAGGACAAAAGGCCTAGTACTCTTTTGGTATGCAGTTCACTCTGTTAGTCAAGTTTATCACAGGATATAGAGGCTTCTCACAATATAAACATATCTGTTTATACAAAATACCTTTTTTGTTTTTCTTTTGATCTAATAATCAGATTCAAAGTCATGTTTGTATGTATGCAGACAATAAAAAACAGGAACATTCAAAAGAGGACATTAATAAATAGGTCTGATACTTTTAAAACAGTGAAATGCCTCTGGTATATTCCTTTAAAGTGTGAAAACATTAAAAGATGTAAAGTTAAAGAAAGTATTAAGAATTTTATAATTGTGTTGGAGCTAAGCTGTCTTCCCTCATTTTTCTGATTTGATCTGTTCTTTATTGCCAGAAAGTCCTGAATCAGAGTGTGAAAGTCAGAAATGTGATTTCTCCACAGCAGCTTCATTAGTACCTGGTGAGCAAAGGACGGTCCAGCTTTGACTTGGCTGTTTAAGAGTCAGCTACACTTAATCTGGTTCCAGCTCTACCACCGACAGAGAAACATAGGGTGAGACATGTAAGAAACAGATGCTTGTCCATCGTTAATTGAAGCCTGTTGGAAGTACTCTGAGGTAGAGATGAGCACTCTTCACCATCGTCTTCCTTGTGACAACAGGGAGGAGCACAATGGTCCTGGTCAACATTGACCAGGGTCAAAAACATCAAACATGGCCGCTCCCCAAAACTTCTCTGAAGCAACAGCGGATATGTTAGGCAACACTCACACTGAATTCGCTTCTGATACAAAATGAATTATTGTCATAAATAACAATTTTAATGAAGATGCTTTTTAAAATCAAATGTTTCATGTTTTTGTAATGTCTTCAGCAACCAAAATGATCTTCACTTAACCTTTGTAATAAATTGAAATCACGTCTTTGCAGTCATGTCTTGTAATTACTTAAACTGAATGTGTGGAAGAAATACTAAAATTCTTGTATTCTTGCAAGGCCTCCCTGTCCCTGATCCTGTTTCTTATTGCTGTTCTGGGATTTTATCAGGTCAAAACTTGAGACTTTAGTCTCAAGTTTTGCTTTTAGTTTTTAGAACGTCAAATCTCAAGAAGTAAAGTTCAATTCAAGACTGAAGCCTTCATTTTTGTGACTGAAGTCTGAGTCTGAAGTCTATAGGTCTGAACGTCTCAAATTTTATTTATTTATTTTGGTATAATGAATCTGATAGGTAACTCCAACAGTAACATGAGAAGAACACTTGTGTATACCATCAGTATTTCAAAATGACCATCGATTTTTACCACCTCTGTTTGTGAGATGAGTTTATACTGACATGTATTTTCACACGCTCCAGACACTTGCGAGGTAACTATATATACACTACCCGATAAGAGAAGGAGATAAAGCAACTACAATTATTTTTTATGCGATTTTCAGCACCAGGAATTTACCAAAAGCGGAACAATGTTTGTTTTGGTTCCGCCCGCACGGACGTTTTACAGCGTAACACACGAGACGGACGCATGTTGCAGCGACTTCCGCCGTCGCATAACAACACTGACGATATGAGCAGAGTTTTACGTTTTTACAGGTGAACAGTGGAAGTAACCATGGAGGTGCTGGGAGAGGAGTTTGGGGACATGACTCCTCAGGAGCTGGCGGCTCCTGTCAACACTGTGACGGTGAGTTTAGAGAAAATAAAGAGGGAAAGACTCACACCACGAGTACAGGGCAGCTAACGTGGTGTCTGGTAGCACGGAGAAATATAACAACGCTTTAGATAGTGTGTGCGTGCGCGGGATGGTGGTTATATGAACCTATACTACAGATAATATGTGAGTTTGTTGTGGTTTGAGTTTGTTTATTCGTTTATTCGTCTTACATTTTGTCGGAGCAACTGTCAGGTTGCAGCTTTGAGACATTTTTACAACTAAGCCTTACATGAGCTACAGCTGCTGAATAAACAGACTTTATGTTGTTTGTTTTTTAAAATTATATTATTATATTTATTTTTATCAGTTATTTGTCTTTTTTTTGTCTCTTTTTCTTTTTGACAGGAAAAATGGAAACTTTTACCAGCCTTCCTGAAGGTAACAGCACACACCTGAATCCACCTGCTGTGGATCCCAAACATTTCACTAAATTTCATCGCACACCTATGATTTAGTTATATAAAAAGCATGCTAAAATTTGATATTGCCCTAAAATAGCTTTGCCGGCAAGGCCTCATTCTCCCAGTAATATTAAAGAAAAAAACATTAAGCTAAACAGTATGTAAGCAACTATGAAGCTGCTCTCTATTTATCTCTGTGATTTGCAGTCAGCTATTTGGGAATTTTACTATATTTTTATGTGTGATCATTTTCCTGTTGATCAGTGAAACCGTTTCAGCACTACATACATCATAAACTGTGTTTTATTTCACTGTGCATAACTGTGCATTATTGTTGTGTTTTCCAGGTGAAAGGTCTGGTGAAGCAGCACATCGACTCATTCAACTATTTCATCAATGTGGAGGTAAAACACGACGCCAGCATGAGTGTTGTGATGCAGCTGCTTCAGTCCCATCCTGATCTTACTGAGAGTGTCTTCTTTTACAGATAAAGAAAATAATGAAGGCAAACGAGAAAATCACAAGTGATGCTGATCCAATGTGGTACCTCAAGTAAGTCACGTGAATTGTCTTCACCTGCTTTAACTCACCGTAATCGAACACAGTCAACCCCGCAGACACACATGCATCAGCTTTTAGCTTCAATGTATGAATTCCAAATATTTAAATGTTTTCCTTCCAGATACCTCAATATCTACGTTGGCATGCCTGATGTTGAAGAAAGCTTCAATGTAACCAGACCAGTGTCGCCTCATGAGGTGAGCTTATTTTTTTTATTAAGGGCAATGGCAGGATTTTCATGTTAAATTATTTGCATCAAAGTTTGTCCAACTATAGTTAAACATTTTTTATGGGTTAGAGGTTTGATAGTGAGAGTCAGTTGATAAAAAAGGAATTTCTAAAAATTTTGATGATTGACCAAACATTTCAAACTTGCCGGTTCCACTTTTTTAAGTAATTGGTATATTTGAAATTTTTATGGTTTTAATCATTTTTTTAACACTGGATCGTTTCCAGTGTCAAAGCATTAAAATAAGTCGACAAGTCCAAATGTCAGAACTTTTCACTCTGCTGTTGAGATACAGCTCATTGTTCCTGCTTGTTTCCACAGTGTCGTCTCAGAGACATGACCTACTCAGCGCCCATCACAGTGGACATAGAGTACACTCGTGGCAGTCAGAGAATCATCCGCAATGCCCTGCCAATTGGAAGGTATCATAGTTGTTTTTGTTTGTTTGTCATTTTTGTTTTCATCAGTCTCTCGCGATGATGTAACTTTTTTTCATAACTGCAGTTAACAATCACCAGTCATGTTTTGCTGGGTCTTACTCATATGTTTTTGTTGTTAATATGAAACTGTGCTTCTCACAGGATGCCGATCATGCTGCGAAGCTCAAACTGTGTTCTCACAGGCAAGACACCCATGGAGTTTTCAAAACTCAATGAATGTCCTCTGGATCCAGGTACACCATCATAATAAGAAAACATTTAGTTAATCAAAACATGACACAACCACAACCCAAGCTATTAGCTGATGTTCATTGTCACTGTATTTTATTTATCTATCTATCTATCTATCTATTCCAGGGGGTTATTTCATTGTGAAAGGTCAGGAGAAAGTAATTCTGATCCAAGAGCAGCTGTCCAAGAATCGAATCATTGTGGAGCAGGACAGGAAGGGTGCAGTTGGAGCCTCGGTTACCAGGTACTCTAACAACATCTCCCCCACAATGCTTTTATTTATTAAAGTGAGCACAGGTTGTGTACAGATGTGTACATTTATCTCCTAAAATTAACAATGTTAACTGACAATGCTTTAATTAGTTCCTTCTATTTCTTTATGTGCTCTGAATTTTATTCATATTATTTTTTAATCTTATCCTTTTGATTCCAGCTCCACTCATGAGAAGAAAAGCAGAACGAACATGATTGTTAAACAAGGCAGATTCTATTTGAGACACAACACGCTGTCAGAGGACGCTCCCATCGCCATCATATTCAAGGTAAAAGAGTTTGATGATGAAGATGATGGACACTGATGCTGCTGAAGCGTCCAGTAGAGGGTGCTATAAGACAGCCAGAAGCTGATGTAGGATGAAGCTGATGTTTTTGATGTTGTTACCTTACAGGGCGAAGCAAAGACTTCTGTTTTTTCCCAAACAGAAAAAACATTTTTATGTTTAACTCTGTTTTTTTCTGCAGCTCCCTGAATTGTGTTTTAAAAGATGATTTCATACAGCATAAATAGAACATGTTTAGTGAGAGGTTTTGTTACAGGTTAGTGAGTATTTAGAAGTCAGTGGTGCCAGTAGTTCTTCATCAGATTCATTTTCACGTGTCGCCCTTTGCTGTCAATGAAAATGTCAGTTAGCCAGCTGGCATCATTAACTTCTTTCCCTCCGAGGACAAATCTCTCCAAACATGTCAACTTGTGAGCGTCGAGTGTTGGGAGCTGGAGTCATTATCCACGAGACACAGTTTGCGTACTTTCTCTGTTTGCTGTGCACTTGTATATCCTGGGTGACTTCTTCTCCATCTCTCCCCGTGTTTGGCAGCGGCCTCAGATCCAGTGTGGGACAGACGGATCAGTTCCCACAGCCTCACATTTCCATAAGCAAATGTCAGACAACCTTATGACTCCCAGTACACCTCTCCCTCCCTGTGCACACACTTCTTACATCTCCTGGCTCTCCTCATGCTCCATCTGCAAAATGTTTTCTTTTTGTGCCTTTCACCTCACCAGCGAGGTTTTATCTGGTTACACAAATTAAATATTTAAATAGTTTTTCATTTTAGGTCAGTCCACATTTCAGAGCTCACACACTGTTTCCATGTCATCCACGCAGGGTATGGGTGTAGAGAGTGACCAGGAGATAGTGCAGATGATTGGCACGGAGGAGCACGTCATGGCCAGCTTCGCCCCGAGTCTGGAGGAGTGCCAGAAAGCCCAGATCTTCACACAGACTCAGGTACCTCAGTGGTTCCTCCATCATCATCATCATCATCACCATCATCATCTGTCGCTTATCTGGGTCTGGGCCCAGGTCACGGGGGCAACTGCCGCCCAGTCCACAATTCATCGAAGTCCTACGGCACCTCCCACGGGGGGTGGGTCCATAGGAGGCAGTGTCACCTGGAGTAGGGTTCAAAATCCACAACCCTGAGAGATTGAGTCTCATGCTCTAACAACTGAGCTAACCAGGCGGCTAAGTGTTCCTAAAATCATACATCAAAATAATTAAGCAGATGTTCAAAGCAATAACCAAGTGTGTAAAACCAAAACTTCAGCAGTTAATTTGTTAAGTTTTTAAATCAGAGCTTGTTCATAGTAATTAATCTGGACAGCATTAATTTGTAGCATTATGACATTATATGATTTACAGTACAGTTCACCTGTAAGTCAGTAAACAACAACACTAAATTACCAGTCATCCCTGACGTGTGCCCATTAACTTTGCCGCCCATTAACTTCTGTTGACAGAAGGTATTTTCTTTGTCTCTCTGTGATCAGATGACTAAGGTTTTGTCTTACCAGCCAGTTAAGTAATGCTTTTCATGGGTTATTCAGGAGGCCCACGTGTTTTCTTTGACATCTACAGATGAATGCAATCGGCCAATTTGTTTTTCATAAAGATTATGTTGTTAGAGGAACCACTGATGCATTGATGAGGCCATATTTGCTTCCTAGCAACCGGTCGCCACAGCTCTCATGTTCGTCTGTCTGCCAGCCTCCATGATGTCTTTTCATGGTATTCATTGGGTCATTGTATTGGGCACAATGACGCCAAAATCTATATAATTAAAGGCAGATAAGGCTTAAGAAACATTGTTATCAGATTATGATAAGTAATCTGCCTAAACTAAATTTGAATGTCATCTTTTGTTTTCCAGTGATATACTTAGACATCAAAATCTGGAGACAGATAAACATATGAAGATATATGTTATTTCTCTGATTTAGACAATAACTTGTTTTGTGTTTTTACACGGTTGGATATATATATGTTATACTTTTTATGTTTTTCATGCATCATGGGGGGCAGAGTGGGTGGTCTTGCAGAAAGTCTTCAGCCTCATTAACCTTCGACCTTTTCTATAGTTCTGTAGAGGGCTCCACAGGCACACTGACTCAGGTGTTTTGTGTGTGTGTGTGTGCTTGTGTGTGTGTGTGTCTGTGTGTGTGTGTGTGCTTGTGTGCATTATGTCCTTTGTGATTCACTTGACCTCCCACCACTCTGATACATTCGTTTTCTGTGCTCTTCCTCTAGAAAATTCCACACACATTAATCATTTCACAGTAACACTGACATCAAACAAACATAAATCAGATGCCTTTAAATGCAGCAGTTGATTATCATGTTGCTATCTTAACTATTGACCAGGACTTCAGTACAGAGCACCAGTCAAAATGCATTCGTAGCATTCAGTATCCAAAGCTGTCAAGAGTCTGAGTGAGTTCTGTGGATGCTGTTTCTGGAAAGAATTGTTGCTTTCTCACAAAACTCTGTAACCAGCCTCTCTGTCTCCTCATTATTTGTCACTTCTTTAATATCAAGCTTTAAAAAAGGCAGAATGCCCCAAAAAATAACAACAGCCATATTCACTTATTCTTTGATTAGATATTTCCTGAGCTACTTCAGGATACTTTCTAACTTTTGACCGAGTTCTATATTAAACACTGCTGCATTTAATTATTTGGGTTCTTTTGTTGAATGAAATACTCAGTTATCTGACTGTTGGACTAAAATATGTGAAACACTGCATAACACTTATGATGTAATAATTACTCTCAGTCCACTATTCCACCTTTCCTGTTGAGGTTGGATTTAGTGGGTTAGATGGGCTTTTATTTTTCAAAAGATCAATATTTAGATTTTGCATTAAAAAAATGTTTAAAATGGGTTTCAAAACTTACATTACAATGATACCAATACTGAAAATACCATAACAATACTCTGCATCTCAGTTGTTTCTTCTGCCCTGTGTCTCAGGCTCTGAGGTACCTTGGGAATAAAGTGCGGAGACAGCGCATGTGGGGAGGCCCCAAGAAGACCAAGATGGAGGAGGCCAGAGAGCTGCTGGCTTCTCTTATCCTCACACATGTGCCTGTATGTAAACACACAGACAATAATCATGGATGTTTCTACTCAGTATATTCCAGAAGGTATAATAATTTTGTATTTTATCTGCAGGTCAAAGAGTTTAACTTTCGGGCCAAGTGTATTTACCTGGCTGTGATGGTGAGGAGGGTGATCCTGGCCCAGGGGGACAACAAGGTGGATGACAGAGATTACTATGGCAACAAACGTCTTGAGTTGGCTGGACAGGTAAGCCTCTAATGCACATGTCCTCCATGTGGTCTCATTTACAGCTGGTCCAATACCTGATTTAATCCTCCATTCGGACCAGTCGGTCTTCGAAACAAAAACATCAGACTCATTAACTTCAGTTTGTTTGTTAATTTGTCAACTGATCAACAGGAAACTGTAAATGAGCCGGAGTTTGGTTCTGACCTTAAAGGCACCCTGTTGAACGAGGTGTTTATTCCTTTCATTCATTTCTGTGTAGCTGAAAGGTGTTAACTACCTTTTTCTTTACTCATAGAGTCACTAGAAAACAAAACACGTTTGATGCTTATTAATAATACGCGTATAGAAACGTACCAATAACGCTCACATGCTTTAGTGCGAATGGATCACAGGAATGAACCGGAGGACAGCGGCTCCTCCAGCCGTGATCTCTCACCTGCATCTTTGTTCCGGCCTCCTTCTTTTAATAAGACTCTCATTATTTTCCTTCAGCTTTGTTTTTCCCTGTTTTGTTTTCACACCCCCCCCTCCCCCTGTATTTCAGCCAGGCTTTGTCAGGAGAGAGATATGCGGTGGCACCAAAATCCCGAGGCTGTGGAAGCATGGGGATTTTTCAGCACCGTGACAATAGAATTGCTGCCTTGACTGGAGCGATTGAGCTAATCCGCAAGCCCGGCTCTGATAATGTAATTACTGCTGTCTTAAGGCCTTTAATTTCCCCCCCAACCTGCTCTGTATAAGGAGCTGGAGATGGGAGGAGGGGGAGCACAGAGCCCCCTTTCAATAGGGGGCTTACACACTAACAACGCCAGCAATCTCCTCACTCTCCAATTATGGTTCCCTGACATTCAACTAATTGGCCTGGCTGCGCAACGGAAGCTTAATTTCTTTATTAATTTCAAGCAGCGCTGCCTGTTTGTTTTGATGTATGCTAATGCACAGAGTGGGTGGGGGTTGTGAGAGAGGTTGCCTCCTGTAGGCCTGGCGGACAAGGACAGGGACCTGGGACGCGGGCCAGGTCAGGCTTATCAGTGAGCCGGCACACCTGGTTATTAAATCTGACTGTAAATGCACCTCAGCGCTGATTAGAGACATGAGCAGATGTGGCGTGCCAGGAGATCTGAGAGTCAGACTGTGTGAAGAGACAATGACGACTCAGACTCTGTTTGCGAAATGATAGCTGTTCTCACTCAATGGTCTCCCTCTGTCTCTCTCTAGCTCCTGTCTCTGCTGTTTGAAGATCTGTTTAAGAAGTTTAACTCTGAACTGAAGAAAATCGCTGACCAGATCATCCCCAAGCAGAGAGCAGCTCAGTTTGATGTGGTGAAGCACATGCGGCAGGATCAGATCACCAATGGCATGGTCAATGCAATATCCACGGTGAGTGTGCAAAAATCCGAGACCATAAATATGATAAAATAATTGAATAGAAAGGATTCACCTTTACCCTGCAGGAACATGGTTCACATCCTTTGGCCAACAAACCTCTGACTCACAAGTCATTGGATATTTTTTAAAATTGATATAAATAGTCATTAGTTATTTTTATAAACAGAGATACAAAGCTAATTTTTTTCTAAACTTTTTTGACTTATCTTTATTTATTTTAAAATTTATTATACGATAAAGAGTCTCACTGTGTCATCAGAGCAGTATGAGCAACATGTCAGTTGTACTTCTCAAATGAAAAAGCTGTTAATGTTTGGTTTTTTTTCTGTCCACAGGGCAACTGGTCTCTGAAGAGATTCAAGATGGACCGTCAGGGTGTCACCCAGGTCCTGTCACGTCTTTCCTTCATTTCCGCTCTTGGCATGATGACCAGGATCTCCTCCCAGTTTGAAAAGACCAGGAAGGTCAGCGGGCCGCGGTCCCTGCAGCCGTCACAGTGGGGCATGCTGTGTCCGTCTGACACTCCTGAGGGAGAGGTGAGTGAGCTGCAGCAGCCACACCTGACCTATCCCTGCTGACCATGTGAAGCCGTCACACTAAAGACCCCTTTAGTGTATCGTTTACATTTGATCGGATGTGAAGGGTTTTTTTCCTCTGTGATAACTAAAGAGTAGAAACTACCATCCAACAGGGAAACATATTACTGGTTGTAAAGACTGGTTGTTCGATGTCCATTAAATATAGGTGTGCGGTTTTCACAGACTTGTTGTGTACTGTTCTTGTGTCGTGTGCAGTGTTGTTCAGAGTCGACACACAGAAACCTTACCTTTAAAACCCCTGGTACATGGTTTCTGTCCTTGCTCTGTTTCTGGTTCTGTAGGCCTGTGGTCTGGTGAAGAACTTGGCTCTGATGACCCACATCACCACTGACATGGAGGACGGTCCAATCATCAAACTGGCTTTCAACCTCGGGGTAGAAGACGTCAACCTGCTGTGTGGAGAGGAGCTCTCCTACCCGAGCGTCTTCCTCGTCTTCCTCAATGGTAAAACTCCTCCGCACCAGTAGAGCCTAATAAAAAAATAAATAAATAAACAGAGAGAGAATTAACACTGGATGTGTTTGCTTTAGATCACTTGAAAAGAAAGTCTAATCCTCCCTGTTTTGAATACATTGCTTAGGAACATGAAGGGGAAAATATTCTGTTTAGTTTACAGAAGGTAATTTTGCATTTTGCCGGAAGGCTGATAAGTCATTAATTTCACGGCGGCAGTAGGTATTATTCTTGAGTCAGAACTTGGCCCATTAATTACTGTATATGTTTGTCTCGCCACTGATAACTGTCAAATTATATTAGCTGCCATACCATTTAATTAGTTGGTAGCAGCAGGTGTCAAAGCCCTTCAGAGTGTGTTCACTGCAAATGTGCCCTCACACAGAGGCAGAGCACAGTGTCTCCTCTGTTCTCCAGTCATTTGTCTGTCAGACTCGATATGAACAAACCCCTGCAGGCTCTGCTTTCACCCGTCGTGGAGGTTCAGTCCTCTACTGTACACACAAGCTGTCTCTCTCTTTCTCGCGGCTTTAAGTTTGTTGATGTGAGAATTTCAGTCAGAATTAAACCCAAACATTGAATCTGCTGTTTAATGCTCCCACCATTACCTGCTGCAGCTTTTTGGTCCAAGCCAAAACTGCTAGTCAGATGCCTCGAAAATTAATCAGCTGCAACTGTGATTTTTCAATTAATCTTTTGAGTCTTTTTTTTTTTTCCCAAACAAAAATGCCAAACATTTCCTGTTTCCAGCTTCTCAAACATCAATATTTACTGCTATTCTTTGTGTTATATGAAAGTCAACACCGTATATTTGCATTTCAGACTAGTGGTCGAACATAACAAGTAATTTGAAGACATTCTGATTGGGTTCTGGGAAATTGAGACGGGACATTTTTCACTGTTCTCTGACAGTTTATGAAGAAGATGAGTAATTGAGGAAAATAATGGACAGATTATTTGGTTATGAAAATAATAACCACACATTGCAATGCTGCTTTAGACACAAGAGGAAACAAATACATTTGACTATTATTACAGTGAATAAAGAAATGAAAATCTGTTTATTCACTCTCTCAGACGACTGGTGTCCTTACTTCTGTGCTTAGAGAAACACATCAATCTTCTCATCTAACTCCAAACAAACAAAAGCAAACTAAAAAAATGTTGGATTATTCCTTTAATTAAAGCAAAACCATTTTAAAGATAGTTAACCTTAGTGCAGGCTACAAAATAAATAAATAGAGTGTTAGACTGACACCATTATACACTCAAAGGTGATAGTTGGTTTGAGTGTTTCTGTGGTTTTAGTTGACTAATTGACTCTGTTTCTGTTCCTGTCCATCTGTCTGTCCCACCCACCTGTCTGCATTATGTCCACAGGTAACATTCTCGGTGTAATTAGAGACCATCATAAGCTGGTCAACACCTTCAGGCTGATGCGTAGGGCGGGTTTCATCAACGAGTTTGTCTCCATCTCCACCAACTTGACCGACCGCTGCGTCTACATCTCGTCTGATGGAGGACGCCTCTGCAGGTGGGAAAGAGATTAGACCTCCAAACTTAAAGGATTAAAAAGCATAAAACTGAATGTTATTGATATGCAATACATAGAACACACTCTGTAATTGATAATTAGTAAAGATCCCTAATACAGGTGGGTACAATGCAATATTCAAATTTTAAAATTTCTTACACAGGAAATTAAAATTAGTTGTTTTCTCGCTTGTAGATCAGAATTGTGTTTTGTTTCCCATGTGGTCCTGTTTTTTAAATGAAAAGGTGAAAAGTGACTCATTAGTAGTTTGACATTGTTCGGTTTTTCTATGTTGTTGTTCCCCATCAGGCCGTACATCATAGTGAAGAAGGGACAGCCGATGGTGAAAAACAAGCACATTGAAGATCTGTCGCAGGGCTACAGGTGAGACTGGAAGTCAAGGCAAAAACTTGTTGGGAGAGTTTTAAAGAGCTTATATTTTTTTGCGGATAATGAGGTATATTCAATGAGCAGATTGTCTGAACTAGTTTTTATAGAACTTGTCATCTTGTTTTTATCATTTCTGAAACACACTTTTCTTGACTCCAGAACCTTTGAGGATTTCCTGCACGAGGGCCTCGTGGAGTACCTGGATGTCAACGAGGAGAACGACTGTCAGATCGCCCTTTATGAACACATGATTAACAAGTGAGTGGCACCTGATTCTGCTGACGTTAAAAAACTGGAAAAAAAATTCTTCTGGTTTGTTTCTGTCGATCAACACTATTTATTTTCTCTTTGATATATATACATTTTTTAAATTTCTGCAGAGACACAACACACTTGGAGATCGAGCCCTTCACGCTACTCGGGGTGTGCGCCGGCCTCATTCCCTACCCCCACCACAACCAGTCGCCCAGGAACACATACCAGTGCGCTATGGGCAAGCAGGCCATGGGTAAGACTCAGCTGAGCAGGTAGCTTCAGTCAACAAGCAGGTCGTTAAAGTGTGAAGATCTCAAATCCCTTCTCAAACATCCTCCACAGAGCTGCAGTGTTTACTTCCGTGCATCCACACAGACACTTACAGTAGTTTAATCTCACATGAACACTATTCTTAAGCCTCCTAAATCTGCTGGTTCAGAGTTTAGAGTTTTATTTGCACAAGTTAAAATCATACAAAGGACATTAGAATAACAAACAACATAGATACAAGAAGCCTGCTGGTTCGTCTCCCCCAAAAACTCTGCTCCTGCTCTACCTCTTGTCAGAATACATTTGTATGTGTGATTGAGTGTTTTTCTTGTGTGTGTGTGTCTGTGTGTGTCAGTGTGTGTATGCGCATGGACATCAAACATGGGGCGCTTGCGTAGGTTCTCTATTGTGCTGTGTGTGCGGAGGCCCTTTCCCTGCCAGTCACCCAGAGTGTCATTAGCAATTCATTGTGTCTGCTCTGGCTGTGCTCAGGGGGTCAGTGTGCTCAGCTGCGAAAGACCACAGAGTGCGCACCCGCAGCTCCTTGGTAACCAAAACTTCCCCAAACGGCCCTGCTAACATTCGTAAGAACCTCTGTCACCCCCAACCCGCTGCTTTACCTCCGTCCATTCCTTCCTCCCCTCCCCCCATCTTTACAAAAACACAGACTGGAACTATATTTGGCACAATATCCTCTGCCTTGTCTGTTTTGTGTGGACAACCCTATACATGTGCAAATCTGGTTGTGTGGCCCAGGCCTATTATCACAGACTCTGCGCTTGTAGCTTGATTGTGAAGTAATAGCATCTGACAAATGTCAAGGCTTCCAGGGAGGCCAGGCTTAATGCCATAACTCGCCCAGTTTCTCCACTGCGCTGCTTCGAAATGGTGCTAACCAGGCCCAGCCCTAACTCGGCCAACAGGGGAATTAAACATCTCTGATAACTGATCTATAGACAGACACCTAACGTGCATTTAAACACTAAACATTTGAATATAACCGTTCTTTTCTGAATGTCATTGAGTTACAGAAATATTTTTTTCAAATATTGTAGATATTCATCTACTCTCCATGTCTCCTCCTCCCAGGTACTATCGGCTACAACCAGAGGAACCGCATCGACACTCTGATGTACCTGCTGGCGTATCCTCAGAGGCCCATGGTCAAAACAAAAACCATCGAGCTGATTGACTTTGAGAAGCTGCCTGCAGGTCAGAACGCCACCGTGGCTGTGATGAGCTACAGCGGATACGACATTGAGGACGCTCTGGTCCTCAACAAAGCCTCACTTGACAGAGGTGAGGCCTGACAAGGAGCAATCTGTCATCGTCACAAGGCTTTAGCTCTTTGATCTAAATTTTACTGAAAGAAAAGCTTCTGTTCCAAGTCACTTGCTTATCACCAACCAGTTCAGGTAGCAGCCACTTAGAAAGTCTAATGTGCATGTTATATTTCCAGGATTTGGCAGGTGCCTCGTATATAAAAATGCCAAGTGTACACTGCGCCGTTACACGAACCAGACCTTTGACAAGGTGATGGGGCCCATGCTGGATGCTGCCACACGAAAGCCCATCTGGAGACACAGCATCCTGGATGCTGACGGCATCTGTTCCCCCGGTGAGTACTAGCGGGACTTGGGGAGACCCTGCATGATTTGAATCACTTGATATGATATGATCTTTACCTTCTTGATGGCTGTTGAAACATGTTGAGAGTGGGACGTTATAACGAAAAGTAGGCTGAGGTCTCTCTTTAAAATCTGGTGGACTGGTACTAACTAAGCATTACAGCATTAGCAGAGTATCTGAAACTTTTATATAACATATATATGTTATCATGGCTTCAGTTTGTGTTAACACAGACATACCATGACTTAATAAAGGACACTAACACGGTATAATGAATTTATTAGCACTCTTCATGTGTTTGCTTACATTTGATTATTTCATCAGCAGGCACTGACAGCTTCAGACAGCGTGGCACTGAAAATAACCTCAAAACAAAAATGTAAAGTTGGATGAATGATCATTTAGTACAAGTTGTGGTGACGCAGTATCCAGGAGAAGTCAAGCTGTACCTCTTTTAAGGCAGAAAGATACACTGGTAATTATAGTCACAATAAAGGGGAAGTTTTAGTTGAAATAGGAGATCAATAAACAGGCTGGAAAGAACTAAAATATTGCAGTTACAGGTAACACACATCCTGTTGTTGGTTGAAAACCAGCTGAGGGAGTTAAATTCAATGGAGCTGAGGGTACTGGCTGTTGTTAGTGTTCAGCAGTTCCCTGTTGTCGTTCAGAGCTTGGTGACCCAGACTTTACAGATCCTCTAAAAGACGATATAATGGGCAGGCCACGCTGATGTTGTGTCGTAACCTGTGATCTGTCTTGTATGTACCACAGGTGAGAGAGTGGAGAACAAGCAGGTGTTGGTGAACAAGTCCATGCCAACTGTCACCCAGACGCCACTGGAGGGCAGTACCCAGCTAGGCCAGCCCCAGTACAGAGACGTGCCCATCAGGTGAGTGCACATCAGCTTCCACCAACACACCCACTCACCCCTACATGTTCACTGTGACCTCAGCTTGTGCACCCACCTGTTCTGCCACTGCATGTAGACTTGGAAAATGTAAAAACATGGCGCACAACTTTGGTTTCTTGCTTTCTTTGCTTTCTTGAAAAAAAAAATGTGGCTGTTTTCTCTTTGTTTGCAGCTATAAGGGCTCAACAGACTCGTACATCGAGAAGGTCATGATCTCGTCCAACGCTGAAGATGCTTTCCTCATCAAGATTCTCCTGAGGCAGACCAGGAGACCGGAGATAGGAGACAAATTCAGCAGTCGTCACGGACAGAAAGGTGCCAACCTCAGCACTGTCACAGTGTCTCCTCTCTGAAACAAGGGCAGCACATTGAGCTCAAACCTCAGTGTGCACAATACAGAACATTGCATTAATGTTCACCACTTCACATCAAAGCCAAATTTGAACCTGTTGTGAAAGATTGCAAATGACTGGACAAAAAAAAAATCTTTGGTCGTCTCTGTGTCGGAGCATTTGTTGAGTCAAGTCCCAGTGGCTGTTGCTCTGTCACTGCCCCCCTGTCCTCATCTTTCAAGAGCTCTTTTCAATTAATTGGCTCTTTGTCCTGTGCCAGACTATGCAAATTTATTACACCCCAGCAGTATTCTACTGCTGCTGGGCAAAAAGTGTTTACAACCTCCATTGTTTTGCAGCACCTCCCCTATAGAGGGCTTGTATGATGTTTTAATCAAAAAGCTAACTGGCGCCATGCATAATTTACTCTCTTCATTAACGCGGTGGCCACTGGGCGGTCAGCTTTGGATGGGACAATGTCTTCTGTCTCAGATAGTGACGAAGAGAGAGGGGTCGCCGGGGGGTTAGCTGGAGGAGATCTGGATGGAAAGCCCCAGATGTGCAGCTGATGTACGGATAGTTTTTGATCAGAGCTCTATGTAGTCACGGCGAGGCGTTCACAGCTACTTTACAGACAGGAAAAACTTGTAAAAACCTGCATTTCTGCTCCAGCAGGGTTTTCATATGTCGAAGTAAGCGCATTTTCTCGCTCTGCAAATATTTTAAATAGAACCCTAAACTGAATCCTAAAGCAAAGTTTTTTTTTATTAATTAGAAGTGAATCTGGCTGTAGCAATAGATCTCCCAGCTACTCATGACCAGTCTCATAAGTCCTGGTCAGCAGAGCAGAATAAGTTAATTATTTACTGGTCACACACACACACACACACACACACACACACACACACACACACACAGCTGTGGAGGTGGGGGAGGAGGTGGAGAGGTTGTCAGTAGTAGGGGCCCATTGTGCGAGCCTCCAGCATGGAGCTGTATGAGCTGTGATGGAGGGCTCTGGACCCTTGCTGTTGTCTTGCCTTTCTCTGCTGATTTCATGCCTCTTTTATCATTCACTTTCACACAAAACAAACAACACCGGGGATGTCTGATATGGGAACTAGTGTCTCTCTCTCTCTCTCTCTCTCTCTCTCTCTCTCTCTCTCTCTCTCTCTCTCTCTCTCTCTCTCTCTCTCCCCCCCCCCTTTTCTGTTCACCTCCTCTGCCGTTTTCCACTTTCTTTCCTCCTCCTCTCTTTCCTCTTTCATCCTACTTTTACCCTGATGTTCAGACTTTTCTTAACTGCCTTTTCTTTCCTTTCATTTTCCCCTTTCTTCTTCTCTTCTGGCCCCGTCCTACTCGCCTTTTCTCTTTTCTTTTCACCTTCTTCCTGCTGTTGGATGACTTTCCAGTAAATCGTTGCACTTGTTCCCGGTCAACATCCTGTTGCAACATCCTGCAAGGCATCAGCAGTCCGCTGTGTGCTGTGTCTCTGACTGGTCAGCTAATAGTGAATTTTTCCCACGTGCTCGGATTCAATTTCTCCTCTCCAGTTGATCCCCTCCACTTCCTCTGAGTTGAACTGAAAGTCATGGATGTGTAATCCCGGTCTCCCTGTCAAACTAAGCACCTTTCTCCACTTCCTGCTCTGCTTCTCTTCTCTCCTCTTTCTCTCTTTTTTTTTTTCATTTGCAAATGGGCCTACAATCTGTTTACCCTGGCCAGGGAAGAGTGCTTCGGCCCCTTGGCAAACATTTGCACTCACACTTAAACTCCTGGCTACCAGGGCGTTTGTCCCCCCACGTCATGTGAATCAAAAGACGACCCTGTCTGTCCACATGAGTATGGAAATGTCATGAGGTCCACACCAAGCCTCAAGCAGCAAGATACACAGCAAAACTTTTTTTTTTTAGTCAGAACTGTGTGAACTGTTAGGCTAAAGGTTAAATCTGGTTTTAACTATTAGCTTAAAATGGAAGACAGAGCTGCATCAGACATTTTGTCTTTACTTTAATCTCGGGAATATTTTTCTGGTTAATTTGTCAGCCTGTGAAGTGTAATTAAAAATGCACATCACATCCAAAACTGAGAATAACATCAAATCCTCACACGAAAGAAGCTGAAACTGGGATATGTTTGTCACTTTGGCTTGATAAGTGACTTTATTAATAATATATTGAAATTATTTTTGTTTAATTTTCTGTTGATGAGCTTATTGCATTATTATTAGGATTAGTTTTTGAACCATTAACTGAAGATAGAATAATTAAAATAGCTTGTTTTGCTTCCTCTGCAGTTTGTGTGAAAGTTCAGTCGGACAGCTGTGTGTACAGATGTGTGCATTGACTTCAGTGTGTGTTTGTCTTTCAGGTGTTTGTGGCCTCATCGTCCCACAGGAGGACATGCCATTCTGTGACTCGGGCATCTGTCCAGATATTATTATGAACCCTCACGGATATCCCTCCAGAATGACGGTACGACTCTTCACAACTGTGGAAAAGCGTATTTTGCAGTCATTGTCATTACCAATTAATCTGCAATTATTATCTTGATTAATCAATTTTTTTCTTTCAAATTTTAGAAAATAGAATAAAATGCCCACGGGGATGTCTTGTTTCATCTGACCAACAGTTCAAAAACAAAACGTATCCAATAAACTGTAATACAAGAAAAAGAAAATCAGCAAATTGTCACATTTTTGCTTAAAAAGTGACTCACACCATTAATAAATTATCAAAATAATTGCAGATTAATTTTCAGTCACTTCACTACTTGCCTAATCATCTCAGCTCTGATATTCTGCGTGACGTTTATCGGGAAGCTTAAATCAACTTCTGTTTTAGTGTAAAGGTGGTAATTTGACATCTAATCCAGAACAACTGTACACAGTTGTTATTTGTAATTTTGGGCTGCGAGCTGAGCCTGAATCCACCTCAGTCTGCGTGTGTTGACCGTTGCTCTTCATAAGTTTGTGTCGACTCTTCTGAGACAAAACCCTCATTATCCCCGCTCCTCTCTTCTCTGGGTTATCATTGGCTTCCAGAGCACACGTCCATTGACGCCGCTAAGCAGCAATCTTACTGTTCACAAACAGATATTTGTTGCTGCAGAGACGGCTGCCAGCGAAAGCCGCCTCCTGTAGCAGTGTGTGGAAGTTTTATCAAACATTCACAGTACATCTGAACTGCAGGATGGTGCTGAATGTGAATGACATGAAACTTGGCCCCGTGTCTGCTTGCTTTTTGTCCCTTACACTGTAAAAACTTGAATGATCTTTACTGCTGAAGTTGTCAGTGCCAGTGTGTTTGCAAGCCGCGGTTGTCATGGAAAAGACTCAGAAATGTTTGGCTCGGGAGGATGTTTCTGTGGCCTGAGAGTCAAATGAGAGTAGGTGTTTCCTTTTATGTGATGGGGTCAGGGGTCCTCTGGGTGCGACCTCAGTGGAATTGTTGAAATCAGTCATCCTTAGACTGCCGGTCCCACCCCGAGGGGTACATGTGTAATCTAATCTCACCCGCAATATCAACATTTGGTGCAGGGAGACGATGTAAATCACAAAAGATGTGTGTTATGAACAGAGCCATTGTTTTATTTCTGGACTTGTGAGAGAGTGTCTGATTCTGTCAGGTGGGAAAGTTGATTGAACTGCTGGCGGGGAAGGCAGGAGTCCTGGATGGACGGTTTCACTATGGTACGGCCTTCGGAGGCAGCAAGGTGAAGGATGTGTGTGAGGATCTCATCCGTTATGGATACAACTACCAGGGCAAGGACTACGTCACTTCAGGAATCACTGGGTAATAAAAACATCATGTTTTAACTTACCAACCACAAATCACAAAGATGTCACATTATGGCTCAACACAAAGTATCCCTTTTTTATTAGGTTGTTTTTTTTTTCTGTGGCTATTTTAAATTTCTGTTTTCTGTTTCTTTCAGTACATTATGAAGCGTAGCTTGTGTAGATATGAAAGTTGCTTGTGATTAAAAATTCATCATATCCAACATTTCAAACACTTTCCTCAGAGTGGTTTCACGGTTATGTTGTTGTGAGCAGAGACCATTTGGATCACACTTCCTCGTTGGTGTCTTCAAAGACACCCAATTGTCTGCGTCTGGCAGGAACATGTTTGTCCAGCAACATCGCTTGTAAAAGAATCTTGGCAGCCACTGCAACAAATGCAAGATGTCTGAGCTTCCCTGCGACACCTGAATGCACCATCGTCATCAAGATGTTTTCAGCATCAGCCCCTGCTCTCACTTGCGTTACCACCAGACAATAACACAACTGTGATTAATACAGGAATCCTTCAGTCTGTAAAAAGTCAGAAGTCACTAACAAATAGTGATCCCAACTTACCAGAGCACAAAAATGATTCAAATTGTTTGACAGACTGTCAGAAATACACAAACTTTCCAAATGTTTGGTTCTTTTTATTTGATAAATGACAGATTTTTATGTTACTGAATTGTATCCTGATAGAGACAAGTATGGATGCATTAGCTTGATATATTTGTGTGACTGCTGCATTTTCCTCAGAGAACCACTGGAGGCGTACATCTACTTTGGACCGGTGTATTATCAGAAACTGAAGCACATGGTCCTGGACAAAATGCACGCCAGAGCCCGAGGCCCCAGAGCTGTTCTCACCAGGTAAAATCAACAATTAAAAACTTTCAGACGGGGAGCAGGTGGATTAAGAAACTATATTCCTCTGTCTCACCTGTTTGTGTTCCCTGAATGTGTCTGTCTCGCCAACAGGCAGCCGACGGAGGGCCGCTCCAGAGATGGAGGTCTGCGTCTGGGCGAGATGGAGCGTGACTGTCTGATCGGCTACGGAGCGAGCATGTTACTGCTGGAGCGCCTCATGATCTCCAGTGACGCCTTCGAGGTGGACGTGTGCGGGCAGTGTGGCCTGTTGGGATACTCTGGGTGGTGAGTTGAACATTTTAGTCGACAGCTACAGATCTGAAGAGCATCATCTTATCATGTACAGCAGAAACTGGATGATAGAAGCAGAACACAGGACTTGTTGGATCATAGAGTGAATCCACAGACCAAGGAGTGATTATTACTGTACCTCAGTTCTCAGATCTGGTGAATGCACAGTCGATAATCTGCTGGTTTGTTTTAGGTCTGATTCTCAGTTTCTAATTTCCAGGTGTCACTACTGTAAGTCATCTTGCCACGTTTCCTCTCTGCGTATCCCGTACGCCTGCAAGCTGCTGTTCCAGGAGCTGCAGTCCATGAACATCATCCCCCGACTCAAACTGTCACGTTACAACGAGTGACCAGGACAGGGACAGAAACACAGTGTATGTGAGTGAAAGGTTTAGAGTCAGAGATGTAATTTGCAAAGTCTGAAACAGGTTGATTTGTAAAAAAAAAAAAAAAAAAAAAAGCTGTTCGAGCTTTGAATGAACAGCAGGAAACAGGCTGACGATTTTTGTTTGTGTTTACAAAGAAGTTTAGATCACATTTTTCCTGTTTCTCATTTATGTTGATATTTTCTCACCGTTATGCTCTTTACATGTGTACATAATAAACACAAAAAAAGATTATTTCAAATCACCAGCTGTCTTGTACAATCACTTATAACTCTGCATTTCCTGTTTAAAGACAAATATTAAAATATTTACTTAGTGAAAAAGCTCTCAGATCTACATACAGCATTTTATCAAGCATGATAACATAAGTCAAAAAAAGCCACAGTTCAGGAACAGATAGAAACATTTCTTGGTAGATTAGTTGTTTGGGCGTTCAGGTCACATCTCTGTTTTGACACATATGTTGTGATACCACAAAGCTTCCACCGTTATTTTGTTAGAAATTCAGCCCCAGGAAACAAAAAAAGATCAAACATGGACATAATGAAAATAGTAACGTGAACTGTACAGATACTCACATTAAAACAATTAGGTACATTATGTTAGAATGATGGATCAGTGAGTGCATCAACATATTTATTTATTTCTTCTCAGCACATAAAATATAAATCAAACTCACCTAAATATTAAAATAACTAACATTTGTGAGAAATTACTCAGTTTACCCGTCCTGAAAAATCACATTTCACCTCATTGATAAATCAAAAAGAGATAAAAATGCAAATACACTGAAATGCACAACTCATGAGTACAGAAGGAAATTGATCTGCATTTATCAGAAATATAATGTCAAACTGTGGTTGGGCGATATGGTTTAAATTTTTATCAGTGTTGAAATAATAGAAAATCGGTTTATTTTCTGATTTCTATAAATGCCTCATAGTTCAGCATTGATTAATTGATTAATCAATTAATCATTGGTGAAAATCATTAAGAAGTAACGTGTTGCTCAGTCCCTGTTAGACTGATATTCAGATGAACTGCTGAAACATATTTGCTGCTCATTAAACACACTCAGAAGGAGTTTTGTTTGGGGTGGATTTTTTTTTAAACATTTATTTACAAACCTGACATGTTTTGGATTTCTCAGTAGATAGTGGAGAACCACTCTCATTTAAATTTCATGTGTTAAGCAGACAGCTGGATGTTACACACAGCAGTGACAACATATAGAAATATACAGAGCAACAGCTTCATTCATGTCAAAGGGAAGAGAGAGCTGCTTTGGGTCGTATGGTTTCCTCATGTAAACCCAAGCCTTAATACCACCAACATGTCGTATGTAGCGTAACCATACCCCCCACTCGCACATACACACACGACTCAACTGGGGCCTTTTCACCGAACAAAAGCAGTACACATCCGTTTGTCCGGGCCGAGTGTGTGAGAATAGGAAGGGTGGAAGAGCCTCTTTTGGTGGCTGCACCTGTCCTATTTTATGAGGCTCTAATAAGCAGATAACAGGATGGGAGAAAAAAAGGACGTCCACTGAGGGAGATACAGACTCCACCTTCTCCTCATTTGTCAGAAATTAATTAGATCCTCCTTTGAGGTCACGGTTTTGCACTAGCCACCATTTAGGCCTTTGAATATTGAGCCATTAAAAAGTTGTTATGGTATCTTTTCTGTGAAGTCTTTTATTTAATTCTGAAGAATCTGTAAAGATGCATCAAAAATGATTTTCACTTTTGTCGTTGAGTCTCCTGTATGAGTCTGGATGTACATCCCTGTTTTAACAAACTATGACCCTGTGCACAGTGTCCCGTGGCCTGTTGCCGCCGCCCTGTCCCACCCGTGCTCCTCAGGTGGCTGCACGGTGCGTGTCGGTGAGTAGCAGCATTGGTGCCCACGCCTGCGCACTAGAACCGAAAGTCCTCCTTTGCTATCCATGGTGTGGTGAGTAATTCAGCCATAATCCGCCTTTCTCCTCTCCCCTCTTCTTTCCCCTCTCCTCTCCCCCTCTCCTGTGGTTCCATTCATATTCTAATCACAGCTTTCCCTTCTCCAGCTCTCAGGCACTCCATCAGAGCCCTCCCAGCCTCGGGCTTTGCACTTTTACTTCCCCCCCTTTGTGACCGTTCCCTCTTCTCAGAGGCACACCAAAAATAAGGTTGCCACAGCAAAAGAGCGAGCGAAAAGAGGTGAGAACTCCATCAAAAAATTCACACGTGCAGTTTTAGCATGTTTGGATGCGTGTCTGAGCAAATGACATGTCGACTTTGTGAAAAAGTTATCACGAGGTCGGTTTAATGGTGGAATGAGGGGATAACAGAGCTAATGTGGCAACAAGTGTCTGTGGGATGTGAAATGGGAGTTAAAATGAGAAGGAAAGGCAGGAGCGGGGGTTGTGTAGGGATGTATGTTTATTTGGAGCTCGGGGGTGTATAAAAACGTATTAAATGCCATAATGGAAGACGGGGAGGCCACAGTGTTAGGACTGCGTAGATCTAAGCCCCTTTTTTTTTCTTCGTTGGGAGGGAGCTTTTCTTATTCAAAACAGCCCCACAAAAGACTTCCAGTGAGCCTTGCCACATCCCCATCTGACTTGGGGCCATTCATCAGCCTTCCAAGCCTATCAATGACATGTCCCCATCAGGGCTCCTATAAAATCAGCCCCTTTCCCATGAAACATCAGCAAACATTTTGACGGGTCTGGCTTTCCCCCCGCTGGATTTCTGGAGTCTCTACCTCCCCCCCCTCCCCTTTCCTCCCTTATTCCCACCTCCCCCCTCTCCTCCGCCAACACCACCCCTCTCTGGGCGAACCTCAGATCCTCAACATCTCCTGTGACGGGCAGTGGTCACGGAAACACTGAGCGAGACAAGGGGAGAGCCGCCGAGGAGGGGGAAACGTGCACTAAGCCATTTTCTTGGAGGAGCCAGTGTTGTTGATGGGAAGAGGATGCATTGCGGGCTGCTGGAGGAGCCTGATATGGATTCCACAGGTCAGTCCTGTTAAACTCTGCTTGTCTGGATGTGTTTAGAAAATCAGCTTCTGTTCAGAAACGCTGTGTGAGTTTCTGCTGCTGCACCTCTGGGAGTCCCAAACTTTCTCTGTAGTCATTCAGAGGAAGTGTCTGGATGCTCGGCTGCTGATTTTAACCTTTTTCTTGTTTTTTTTTGATTTTGTAAATTACTCGCATCATTTATCAAGGACTGTTTTTGTCACACACATTTATGGGGAGTGCTGTTATATTACACAACGTGCTTGTTTGTCACAGAAAACAGGGAATAGTCCTTAAATCTACAACATTGGCTTGGCCAAGTGGTCTTTTCTTTTGAAACAATTTTTTTTTTTAATTTGGCAGATCATTAGTAGTTGAGAAATAAAAACAAGTGCACATCATGCACCTGCTCTTTTCAGACTCCAAACCTGGAAAACTAAAGCATTTATTCAACTTCAAACTAAATTTTTACTGCAAATTTATCATTAAAGTGATTAATCATGATTAATCTGATTAGAAGACTAACTGACTGTTATTTCTTAAAATTAAACCAAAAAGTTTGGTTAATGAATTATCATTTAGCCTTGGGGAGTAAAAACACATTTGTAGTTTGTGGTGCGGTATAGAGCAGTTGAGTCCTGAATGTGTGTTAATAAATGAGTGAACATCCGTTTCACTTGTTGATCAAATTTAATCCAATTATTTAGATCCTCAACTTATCTGTTCCTGTGGCAAATGAAGCTTGAGATCTGAGCCTCTGTGGAGAATTAGCTTCGCTTCAGTGGATTCACTTTTTCATTTCCAGAGTTTGTTTTTCTTTTTTTTTTCTAGGTAGACAGAAGCAAATGCTGTTAGTAAATGATGAGAGATCTCAGTGACAACAGTGGTGTTTCATTCAAAGTTAAAATGCGGAAGCTCTGGCTGTTTTTTTTTTTTTTAATTGTGTAACAGACTTTACACAAATTTGCATCTTATGTAGCATATTAATAATCAGTAGTAATTTAAAGGCTGATGATGATGACAACAGTACAAGAGACAAAGATTTAACTTCTGATGATGATAAAATTTATTCAACAAAAAAAGAAAAAAAAACTTCTTCCTCATCAGCGTCCAGAGGGCTGTGATGATGGAGCTCGAGCGGCAGTCCGATCTTTTTTCTATCAGCACGTGCCAAACATCAAGACGTGGATCCTCATCGAGTGTAAACTTCTAAAACTTTTCAATATCTGTGACCTCCCCTGAATCCCCCCCATGGGCTTGCACCAACAGGCCGTCCTGCCAACGGTCTGTCCTAGCAACAGCTGCTATGGTGACTGTTGTCAGTTCAAAAAATATAATGCGAAGAGTTTTTATTTTGTTGAAGAGGTCAGAAGTAACTTGTTTGCCACTTTTACTCTTGTACCGTATGTACTATGTAAATGTCTGAGCCAGTGTTACGGCTCATCTCCATTTTAGGTTACATCATAGTTTTTATTCACCAGTTTTCCAGCTCTCTGTTTAGGACATTCAGTCTAATACAGCTGGCTGGTAAAGAAGAAGAAGCTGTAGCTTATTATCATAGAAAAATACAAATTCACAAAAATGCCTTGTTGCATTCAAACAAGCAAGAGGAATATTAATCACACGCAATTTCCTTCTTAATTACATTCATCAAATAGTCAATACTTTTTTTTAAATAAATAAAAGAAATTTAAATGGATTTCCACTCTGTCAGGCAGCTTCTACATGAAAGCTTTGGTGTTTTGCTGCTTCTCGGTCACAGAAAGCACACCAGTCGAGCTATTTCTAAGTAGAAATTAAAACAGGACAATGGCCTCTATTCCACCAGACTGCTTCAGTAATGTGCACAGGCTCTTTTAAGCAAGTGTGTTCGCTCGTAGTCCCCTGGGAACAATGCTGGATTCCTGCCGTTTTGGTGAAAACATCTCAAATAGAGCCATGGCTGCTGCGCTGCCCATACAATCGATTGTTGTCAGCTCGCCCTGTCACATCAGTGACATTTATAGTGTCCTGTATAGGCAGTGATTTGCACTGTTTATGTAAATAAAGCTGTGAGCTCACTTCAGAAAGTGAGTTTTTAAATTGACAGTTTCAGTTTCAATGAAGATTAAAAAAAAAAGACAAAAACAGCTATAAGTGATGTTTTTACCCAAATGACAATAAACATGTCAGCTGTTAAATTCAAATCATACTCTTCTTATTGGATTCATAATTTCCAAACCATTTCTGTCTAAATAACAACAAAAAAAATTGTTGTACGAGGAGTTAATCTGCGGTCTTTCATGTCTTTTTCTTTTTTTTTTAGAGAGTTGGATTGAAAGATGCCTCAATGAGAGTGAGAGCAAGCGATACTCCAGTCACACGTCTCTGGGGAACATGTCCAACGATGAACGTAAGTAGGACAAATGCTGTCACACTAAAACTTCACTGAGAAATCTTGTAAACTGCAGTATTGTGTGTTTCCCAGACCTCATTTGCTATTTTTATAGTTAAGTGTTTAATACAGTAAATGTCATTTAACCTATGTTTGCACCGCAAAAATAAGAATTGTTGTGTTGGTTATAGTTAAAATCTTGTGCTGTATGTTACAGATGAAGAAAAAGAAAACAACAGAGCCTCTAAACCACATTCGACACCAGCTACTCTGGAATGGTAAGTTACCAAGAACAAATCTGAATGTTTTTTCCTTTACTCATCTGTTAAAAATAAATGAGATAAAAGTGAGAAACACAATTTTATGTCAAACACTAGTAATGGAGGGTAAATATGGTCTAAAAACATTGTAGCCAGGCTTCTAAAAAATAAAAAATAAATTCAATAAATCATTTCACTCACTGTGTGGAACATAAACAAAATGCTAAATTTCAGTTTTACAAAGATTCGTTTTTATTTTGCAGTGATTAAAATAATACACACATATCAGCATGTTTTACGGTGTGGTTTGTCATTTTCAGCCATGTTATTGTTATGTATATGTTAGCCAAATTGTGTTAATTTTACATGACACGCAGATAACACCACAAACACCACTTTCTCTATACACGTTTCTTTTCTGACCTTATTGTCGGAACAACATTTACATTATGTGCAACTGCACCTCAAAAACAAATGAAAATGATGTCCTGCTTTTGAAATATAATATTTTTTGTTTGATTCGTTGGGCACGTTGAACACATTTTTAATTTCTCTTTTGGAAAGAAAATTAGAGAAACCTGATTAGTTTGGTTTTTCAATCCTTAATCTTTCATCTGATCATGAAATCTTATGTTTAATTTCACGTCCTCCTCATGTATAAAACACAAACCCCTCACATACTTGTAGTCTACATGTGTCTGCCTGTTCCACAGCTTCATGGCCAATGACATCATTTACTGAATACTATTAAAACCACACATGGGCTTAAATGAATATTAATACTGATTTAACCTGCCCTGTGGGGGGCTGAAACCCAGAGTGATGAACATGAGTGGTTCAATGTACCTTTCACTATATACCCTTTTTAAAGAGAAGCACTACAGACATAAATGCTATTGTAACTGGCCTCTGTATTAATGATAATAATCCATATTTACAAATGTTATGATGATTTAGTTTTCATTGTTAACCTAGAAGAATGCATGTGGTCACAGGACTGTTCGACCAAAATTTGTATTTGATTGTGAGAAAACTCAGCAGAATTAAATTTATATTTACACCAGAACAATACAGAGTATCCATTAGTGAATTAACCAATTTTGAAAATTATTAATATTTATAACTAAAGTTGAACATTAAGACTAATATGTGAAATTCAATTTTTGGACTGCAATTCAACAGATAGTTCACAGTTTTCTGAGTGAAAGGAAACGTAAGTCAGGTCAAAGAGATCATCTTCCATGGCGCATAAAACAACAGGACCAGGTTTACAGTAGCAATTTGCAGTATTTTAATGAAGTGCAATGCAAGAGCCATTTATTTAGGACTCAGAAATTAAGTAACCAAAAAAAAGTCTCCTTGTAATATCTCTGTAATCAAGCTTTTGCTCCTTCAAACATCAATGTTGCCATTCTGCCCTTCAGAGAAGGGACCTGGTCCATACCGCACATGATAGATATCTGAGAAGGAGATGTTCCCAACATATCAAAACTGCAGTAAAATATACAATAATTTTCATTACTGTATCTGACATTATTTTTTGCCAGATACTGCTTTCTCTCTGCTTTCTTTGCTGTTTTGATTAATACACAAAGCTGCAGACTTGTATCTTAATTTCTAAAAAAGCTACCAGTACCTTTAAATAACATATATCATACAAAAACTGTCAAATATTAACGTGTGCTCAAAAATAGGTTCAATAAATTTTTAAAAAGAAGAAAAAAACCGTGTGTGGTTATACTACATCAGAACAGACTCAGTTTTATGTCTGTTCTTATATTGTAAATACTTGTAAGTTGTATACAGACACTGTGATTTGTATTTGAAGATTGCTGACCAACATGTGTTTGTATCAGTAAACTGTGATATACATTCAGGAGTTTCATTGACAGTGAAGAGGCTTTAAAGCTGCAGTGAGTGATTTCTTTAGTTGGACCATTAGGGGACAGATATACTGCAACACAAACTTAAAAGTGTCACAGCCCTGATATACTAATACTTCATCAAGTGCTTATAGTGAAAATCATTTTATAGCAGACAAAGAATAAAAGTAAATTCAAAATACGAATGATTAAACAAGATAAAATAATTTGAAGCCATTACAACATTAACCAAACTTTTGAATATCCACTTTTTAATTTCAGAAAGGCAGGAGATAAAAAAAGGACACATCAGTGGTTCAAGGTTTTATTGGATCATACAGTTGTGTATCATCTGCATAGCGATGGAAATCAGTATTATATCTATACATGATTTGCCGCAGGGGCAGCATGTACATGTTAAATAAAAGGAAACCCCCGAATAGACCCCTGGGGGACCCCACGAAAGAGAGGAGCACTAGAGGAGGCATCTCCAAGCATAACAAAGAAGGACCTGACAGATGAGAGATTAAACAATTCAGAGCCACATCAGTGACACCAGCAAAGATTTTTAGGCAGCTGATTGTGACTAATGTGTTAGTGAACATTTGCCGATTTAACAAACACAACAAAATGCAGTTTAGTGACACTGAAAGAAAGCAAGAAGGTTGTGTGTTGCTTCTCATTGAGATCTGCCGCACTAGCAATGCTTTCACATATCAAGTAATTTTAATCAGTGTTAATATAAAAAGAAATATAGCTTAATGGAGATTTAAATACTTCACAATGAGTATTTCAGTCCGAATCAATGATACACACTTAAATTACATAAACCTGCTGGACACAATCATGTAGGACGACACTAACACCAACTACAACCCTTCATGAGCAGGAACTGAAAACAGATACAAATCCACACAGTAGTGTAGAGTAGTTGTTGATGTAATCGTGAGAGTAACTATGTCTGGGTTGTCATGCTTCAGGTCTAAATATCATAGATGAAAAGTTGTGTATGACAGTACATCTGACGACTGCTGGGTGTTACTGAGTGAGACAGCTTGTCCTGTGGTTGCTGTGGAGATGACTGTAGTATTAAACGTCTGTGTAGACCCTTAAATACTCTGTGACGTGATGTGATGATGTCCTGTGAATGTGCAGACTTTAATGTGCATTAAACTGCTGTTTTTAATTTGATATTATATAATCTGAGCTTTAATTCAGTTTTCTGTTTTGACTGTGTTACATTTTATGTTTTTCTAAACCACTTACTTAAAGATGGACTACAGATCATTTTATCTCATTTATATCAACAATGTTGTGTTAAGATGTACCATACTTTATTTTTATGATGAAATTTCATTGCCATTCACAGGCTAGAGGAGAATTATGAGATTGCAGAAGGTGTGTGCATCCCCCGAAGTGCTCTCTACATGCATTACCTAGACTTCAGTGAGAAGCACGACACACAGCCTGTGAACGCAGCCAGCTTTGGAAAGGTAAGAGTCAAAACTCCCGTGACATGAAGGCTAAACAGTCTGACAGCTCATCTCTCCCACCTGCGTCCAGTTTAACTCAAAACCATTTGAAATGTTTTGAAAATCCATGAAAGTCATTAACTCTTGATCATGTGCAGTGAGTGTTTTCCTGGAAAAAAATGTTTTTTTGATTAATGATTGTGAGGTGCAGATCAACAGTTGTTTCAAAACACGGGGACGCCCCAAAATCAGCGGTGGAGATTTTTCTCAGCTTCTCAGGATTTAATATATATTTGTACAGGCAGCGCAAGTTAAAAGAAAGCAGAACAAAATGGCTGAACAGAAGAAGATACAAAACAACAGTCGGATGTTATAGCCCACATGAAAGCAGTAATCTCATCCACTCAATCACCCACAAGCATTAGCCTGACCATTTCATGCCTGGGTTGGTTTTGTGCTCCAGCCCTGGCTGCTGTGTTGAAGTAATATCGACTGCAGCTCAGTGTGAAGCAAAGCTCTGCGGTCGTTCACTGAACACATAATCTAGAGCCAAAGGAGATGTGCTTTCGTCTGTTCCCACAACCCCAAGAAGTTCCTTAGCTTTCCTACCCCCAGCCATCCCCTGTACCCTGGACTCCGGCCCCAACCCCCAACCCTGGGCCCACCCCCGCCCCTTCGCAGCTCCTGTCGGAAGATATTGAAAAAGAGAAGGGGCCTGGATTAATGTGTAATTAAAGGAAATTTGGAAGGGTGAGATGTTGCGGAATGTTAGATCAGTGGCTGGAGCAGTGTGGGGTGTCCTTTAGGAAGGCTTCATTGATTCAGGACAAAAAAACGAGAGAGGGCCCGGACTGCCTCCCTGTCTGCTCATTTATCAAGCGGGGCCT